>NC_080429.1:14111081-14430139 GCF_029873635.1 Malania oleifera | reverse complement strand
TATTCCTCCGCCATAAGTGAGGATAAGTAATAAAATAAGTAGATTGTTTATCTTTAAAGGACGGTGAATCATATGAATAGTAAATATTGAGGACGAAATTTTTATAAGGAGGGAAGAATGTTGAGACCCGAAGAAATTATAATAATTAAATAATAAAGGAAAGGAGAGAGAAAGGTAAATTGAATTTGGAATTCAATAGGGGTCTCGTCGACGGACGCAACACGATCGTTGACGAACACGCTTGATGGGATCATCGACAGGGACACATGTCTTGTCGACAAGAAGTTACCAAGAGGCTATTTTTAGCTCTGAATTTCATCGACGAGGAATAAGCATTCGCCGACGAACTTCCTTCGTGGCCTCGTCGACGAAGTGACGTGGCTCATCGACGAGTGCGTGTATAAATAGCCTAAACTTGATTTTTCTTTTAGAAATCACATGAAAACCTCACTCCCTCCCTCTCTCTCTCTCTCTCTCTCTCTCTCCTGTTCGTCCCCTCTCCTTTATCTCTAAGATTTTGGACCAGTTTCTTACCAGTTCGACAATCCGAGGCTACCATGACACTCCTGGGAAGTTTCTCTTCAAGTCTATCGGAGTGGATCGCTGGTGGGGTTAACTTGGACTCCTTCTAAAATTCAGGGTAAGATTTTTTATTTAGTATTTGGCTTTCTTACAGTTGTAAAAAATGTAGTACTCGAAAAAATACTAAAGTTTTGTTCAGGGAGATGTTATTTTTAGGATGTTGAACAACGAACCCTGCGAGTGTAGAACTAGTCATTGTAGGGGCTTTTTAGTAATCAGGTAAGGGAGTAAACTAAATCAATAATTTTTCATGAAAATTATTATTATTATTATTATTATTATTATTATTATTATTATTTAATAGCAGATTAATTTTCAGAAGGCATGTATTATATATGAGCATATTTGTGAAAATGTATATTTGGAAAAATACTGCTGTTATACAGGAATATATATTTTTAGTATGAAATGTCAGGAAATGTGATTTCAAAACAAAATTCATGATTTTATTCACTCTGTGTAGCATGAATATTATTTTACGCATATTGTTTTATGTTAAGTCAATTTTACAGAAAAAGCATGTTTGCAGTTATTTTCAGGAATAACATGATAATACAGTAAACTATGATTTCAGAATATACGACAAACAGTACATTTATTCAGATTAGTATGTATGATATGTTCGGCGCAAGGTCGTGATTTATAGCCGATGCAACGTCGTAGTTATACATGTTTTCGGCGCAAGGCTGCAATTATGAATGTATTCGACGCAAGGCCGTAATTAATTATGTTATTACAAAATTCAGAAAATGCTATTAATCTATTTATGTTAAAATAGTATATTACCATGTAGTATATTTTATTAGAACCCGGATTATAGTTTAAATCAGTTATCAGGAGCACGGTACTGTAGCTATACAGTTCAATTCAGTTCAAACTTGTGCTAATCGCCCCTGCTAGTAGAGAGGGTGGGAGATGGATAGTCGATGTGGCTTTTAGTATAAAGTTGTAGACGTCCACCTGATAGTCTGGACTAGGGTGTGGCGGGCTCATCGTATTTACAAACATTTTTGACTCGGTAGTGGTCGGCCAGCCATTGTCGCGTCCCGCATTTGGGCTGCACAACCCGTCATGGGGGGTAATATATGACATCAGCTAACTATTCATCTTAGGTAAATTTCAGAATTACTAGTTATATCAGATGATTTTATGAACAGTGAAATATAGTATGATTTAGTAAACCATGAAATTGTATGTTTACTCAGTTATGTTAGTATCAATGTTTTCAAGCATGTGACATGTACAATGTATTTATTATAGCACTAAATATTCATATTGTCACACAACTGTATTTAGTTTATTTTTCTTACTGCGAGGTGTCTCACCTCAGCTTAAACCATTTTAGGGAATTTAGAAAGACAGGCGGACTGAGCCCACTGTTGAAGCAGTTTTTACTACCCCACTAGGAGGGGAAGTTTTGAGTTAGGATCAGCTGGTTTTTGGTATTAGATCCTAGTTTTATCTTTTGGTGGTTTCGAGGATTGTATATTTACACAGTATATGGTGGATTGTAGGTAACTCTGGTATATTGTATTCTATGGTTTGATGAATGAAATTTATGTTTACTGCTGCTTAGGTTTCCGTTGTGTATTACAGGTGTGTCCCCGTTACCCACGAGTTTGGGTTGACTTTGTTATGTTTTAAGTTAATGATAATTAATATGGTTGATTTATGTGGTAAATTAGGAAGGTCGTTACACTAGCTCCCAAGTCTAATTCTGATGAAGAGACTACATTTCTTCATCCATTACTTTTTTCCACTTGTCTGATTTAGCCTCACCACTTCTTTAAAAGTGTAAGGAACATTATCATCCACAACTGGAAGTGCATAGGCCACCATATCAGTATACCGAGTAGGTTTTCGAATTCCTCGTCTTGGCCTCTGAGAAACAAATGATTCTTGTTGTTGTGAAGATTCTCAAATTGAAATCTCCTCTTCTTGCACATGATTCCCCACTGTAACTAGAGAGTTACCTCGTATAGTCTCATTTTTCACTAGGTTTCCCAAAATTGTCTCAACCTCCGCCCGTTGTTGAGTACCACTGGTCTTCTCTTCAACTCGTGACTCCTTGCATATTGTTTTCTTCATCATCGCAAGTTCATCAAAAGTCACATCCCTGCTTAAAATTATTTTTTTTGTCTCTAGACACCAAAGATGGTATCCTTTGACTCCTGCACTTATCCCCAAGAATATTACTTTCTTGGCTCTTGGATCCAACTTAGATTCTTTAATATGATAATAAGCCATAGTACCAAATACATGTAATGAATCATAATCACTAGTATGCTTTCCAGACCATACCTCATAGGGTGTTTTTCCCCTATTGCAGATGATGGTAGACAATTGATGAGATGACAAGCATATCTAATAGCCTCAGCCCAAAACCTTTTGTCTAATCCAGCATTAGACAACATACATCAAACTTTCTCTAACAAAGTCTGATTCATGCACTCTACCACCCCATTCTGCTGTGGTGTATCTCGAACTGTGAAGTGTCGAGCAATACCTTCATCCTAACATACCTTCATAAATGGGTCACTCATGTATTCACCACCATTATTTGATCTGAGCTTTTTAATCTTTCTGCCAGTTTAAGTTTCAACTAATTTTTTCCACTTAAGGAAAATATCACACACTTCATTTTTATGCTTCATTGAATACACCCAAAATCTTCTAGAAAAATCATCAACAAAAGTGACAAAATAATGCATACCACCCAACGAAGCCATTTTTGTGGGCCCCTATACATCTGTATGGATGTAGTCTAAAATACCTTTAGTTTGGTGGATTGCAGTGCCAAATTTCACTCTAGTCTATTTTCTCAGAATGCAATGCTCACAAAATTCAAGTTTGCACACCTTTGCACCCTTTAACAAACCTCGTTTAGCTAATTATTACAAAGATTTTTCTCTTGCATGTGCTAATCGCATATGCCATAACCTGGTTGTATCGAAACCCGCATCTTTCTTAGAAACAACAACTGCTGAGCCTATAATTGTACTACCTTGTAAATAATACAAGTTATTTTTCCTTATTCCTTTCATCACCACCAGCGCATTTGATTTAATCTTTAAGGTTCCATCTTTCAAAGTGATAGTGAACCCTTTAGATTTTAAGGCACCCAATGAAATCAGATTCTTCTTTAGGCTTGGAACATACCTAACATCAGTTAAGGTTTTAAAAGTTCCATTTTGACATTTTAACTGTATTGATCCTATTCTAGTTGTTTTACAAGTATTATCATTTCCCATAAAAACAACCTCACCATCTAATTCTTCAAAATTAGAAAATCATTCCCTATAGGGACACATGTGATAGGAACAACTAGAATCTAAATCCACTCACCAAAATAATGTGACGAAGATGTTCCAACAAGAGAAAATTCTGACTTACTTCCATCATCATTGGCTATATTGGCATTAGAATGTGCTTTGCCCTTATTATTCTACTGTAATTTAGGGTAATCTTTCTTCCAATGCCCTCTCTCAAGACAAAAGGCGCATTCATCTTTAGCAGGTCTCCCATGAGATTTACTCCTCCTTCCAAGCATATGACTCTGAGAACGTCCCCTTATTGTTAGTACTTCTATTGTTTCCTTATGGACCCTCTGATCATTCTTTCTGCATTCAGTACTAATTAATGCAGTACAAATAGCATCATAAGTAACTTTATCTTTCCCATACAATAAAGTGTGGTCAGATGTTCATAATCATCAGGAAGAGAATTTAGTAACAATATGACTTTATCTTCATCTTTCACCTTTTCATCCAAATTTAACAAATCGGCCAAAATTTTATTGAAAACATTTATGTGGTCATTAATCGAAATACCTGGTTGATACTGGAAGCGAAACAATTTCTTTTTCAAATAAAGCCGAATTTCTAGACTCTTGGTTATAAATGCATTTTCCAATGTCTTCCACAATTTCTTTGCAGATGTCTCCCTCATAACACAATATTTCTGATTTTTAGTGAGACACAAACGAATTGTATCACATGTCTGATGATTGACTTTTTTTCCAATCTTTGTCACCCATATCTACTGGTTTATCATTGAAAGTAATATCTAATTCTTATTGATACAGGATGTCCATCATCTCACATTGCCACATACCAAAATTATTAGTACCATCAAAATTCTCTACCTCAAACTGAGCATTAGCTATCGTCTTTGGCGATGATGTCGAAGCTGAAGGGGTTGGAGTTCGTGTGGACGGGGTTTCTTCTATTGCTGCACTAGTTTCTGCCATCTTCTATATATTCAATAGCAACCAACAAAGCAAAAGACTTAAGATGAATAGTACGTACCGACTGTGTCTACTTTGTTTTATCCTATGAAATTCCACTTTGACTAGGCTGACCTCCAGGGAGCGACTGAGCCGTAATGGTCTTTGAGCACTCGCTTAGATAAGGTCTTTCTTAGGCATCAAATGGGGAATCAAGGATCCTAACAGAGGAACACCTCCGTATCGACACTATTCAACCTAACTCCGATACCAATTATTGTGCTGGGCACCCCACTTATGCCAAACACCAATACTATAACTAATACTATTGAATATATAAAAAACTAAAGCAATGTAGAAACTAATAATAAAACAGTAAAAAGAACAAGACAAGAATTTGATGAGATTTGGTACAATATTACTTACGTCCTCGGGTGCCGACGATGAATCCACTACTTCTTGACAAAATACAACCTTGATGTGTGTTTTACAAATGAAGAGTTGAGCTCTTTATATAGCTTTAATCTCAAGTCCAAAAAACACTTTTTCCCAATGTGGGACAAATAATACAAAAAATTCAAAACAACTTTTTATACCAATGTGAAACTATTCTACCAATATGGGACAAAAAACAACAAAATTGATATCAATTTGTACGTAAAAATCATAAACCAAAATAATACCATTTAGATTACAAATCTCTCAAAATTTTTAGAAATATTTTATTAAAGGGAAGTCCGGTGCACAAAACTCCTGAGTGTATAAATATAAAATACCAACTATAAGCTATCTCAATTCAGCCAAATAATAAAACAAAAATAACAATAAGAAAATACTCAGAAAAATTATCTTAAAATAAAATATATAGCACATAAATTCATAGACATCTATCTATTATAAAGTATATTTATATCATTAAGGTAATTAATAACCTAACTTCTTCAATATATATATTGAAAATAAAATCATGAACCGACAATAATACCCCCAAATAACAAAAAAAATATTTATTTATTGAAAAATAGAAGAAGCTCTTTAATTAAATATCCAATAAAAAACGTAATGGGCTATAAAAATTTAGTCTATAAATTACAATTATATAAATATTAGCTACTAATATACATAGATTTTTTTTGTCAAAAATTATTAAGTTTTGCTCACTTTGCACTACCTTAACACGTAAATTAAACATTATTTCAATATTTTATGGATCAAAAGAATAACTCACAAACATGTGATGAAAGAGTATCATGATTTAAAATTGGTTTGTTTTTATTTCTATTTTTTATTTATTTTTTCTTTACTAATAAATTAAATAGGTAAAGTGGCTTTATTTTATTTTATTTATTTTTTCTCTAATGAAAACCTCACGCACGGGTCCGGCGTTCGAATCCCCTAAGGTTCGTTTTGCATATTTTTGGGTGGTCATTTATTTGTGCCCATCCTGGCTAGGGCTTCTCAGCGTCGTCTTCGCGCAGCAGCACCCAGAGTCCCATTTCGGCCGGAGCCACCATCTGAAGCTGCTACTGCCGGTTACTTCCGGCGCCGATCTTCCGGGTTGTTGTCTCAAGACTCATCCATCTTCATCCAGTTAATAGACAACAGGTGAGTTTCGCTCCACACTGATTTTTGTTTTTTGGAATTAGATCTACATCGATGATAAATATACTTGATCGAAACTGGTTATTGTTTTTTGGGATCACATCCTTGAATAACAAATATTTAATGCAAAATGCCCAACGTTCGAACCGTTGAAGTAATCCCCCATGACTGGGGAGCTGCAGCTCCCAAGGAACCCAACACCTAGCTTTGTAGTCAAGGGCAGGGTCCTTGTTGACATGGCCCAAATTCACTTGTGGCACTGTTGGGAGAACAAGCTGATGGATAGAATACTATATGCATTAGATGGACTCCATTAGACGGTTAGGTGCTTTTTTTTCCCGACACAAATGATAAGTAGGGATGGCTATGCATGGAGGGGCAGAGCCATTTTCCCGCTTCATGCTAGACCATATTGTATAATAGCAGATTCAATAAAATACCCATCATATGTTATGTATTCTGAAAATTTTGCCATATATTTTCCCCATTATTTTTGGATTTTAACATTATTCCCTCATTATTAAAGTTCACGTAGCAGTATTGAGTTTTCTTTCCTTGTTATTTATGCTATACTTTTCTTGTTTGAATTTACAATGGATTCACATGACTCTTAAAAGTGAAAAACAGTTGCAAAATTTCTGTCCAGCCATTATTTATTTATTTATTTTAAATTTTACATCAATGCTTTTGAATAATTGGGGTCTGTCAATCCAGCACAATGCATTTGGATGTATAATGGAAGTTGCATGATAATGTTTTTTTGGTTATTTTTAATGAACTTGAAATTATTTTGGATATTATTTTTGGAATTTTATGTCATCTTTTATGTATTTGTCATTTTTTCTGGTAATAGTGGCATCCATCTCAATAATTTTCATTAAAGTAAAAAAGAATATTCTTAAAGGAGAATAGAGCATCCTCCTATGGAAAAATAAAATAAAAATGAAAAAATTACGACCATAATAAGACAGCCTTCGACCACTTAATTTCCAAAACAGATAACCCTTAAAAATTGCCTCCTGCAAAGCAGCAGAGAGAAGCCAAATATTGAATCCTTACCCACAGACAGCCTTTGGCTGCTGAATATCCAAAACAGATACTCCTTAAAAGTAGCCTGCTGCAAAGTACCAGAGAGAAGCAAAATATTGAATCCTTTCCCACAGCGAAGGACAAGTGGTATTCTGTCTCCCCCCCCCCCCCTTCCCTAAAAAAAATTTGATGTTCCTTTACAATCATATGCCCTATAAAATTTCAAAGATCCAAAAAGTTCATAAGACCGAACCATCTGCACTCTTCCAAAGCTGATAAATGAAATATTCAATAAATCTTCCACTGATCCTGGACACACCCGATTCTCCCCAAACGAAGCAAGCTGACTATTTCAAATCCTCCAAGATTAAGAGCGATGCAAAAAAATGAGATGCAGATTCTGAGAGAAACACAACAGAGAAGCATTTGGAGATAATGTCTTCAAAGTTCTCCTACTCTGCAAGAGATTGTTGGTGTTAACTCTATTAAGAACAACCAACCAAACAAAAGCCTTTATCTTAGAGAAGACTTTAGCTTTCTAGATGGTAGGATGAAAGGGAAAGAAGTTATAAGCTCTAATCAAATGCTGAAAAAAAGAAAAAGATTTAGAATAATAGTCTCCTCAAGAATCCAAAAGCTAAACCTGTCCATATCTCCCAATCAAAAGATAACTTCTCTTGAATAATTACAACAAAAGAGAGAGTTTCCTCGCCTCCCTCTCATTTAGAGGTGTATGAAAATGAAAATCCCAAGATCTAGGTGACCCATTTGAAGTAAGAGAGGGAGCAGTGAGACATTACATGCTAAGGCGAGACAATATGCTCCAAGAGAAGAGATGGGAGTGAAACATTCCCCACCCAAGAATCCTCTAAAAAATGAATCCAAAACCCATTGCCCACAACTTAATTGATATAAGGAGAAAACAAAGAATAGATCTGGGCAGTACACTTCCAATGGCTCCCACCACAGCATCCATTACCCAAGGTAGCTTCCCAGCCTTTAGCCTGCAAACCAAATTTATTTTTTTAAACTTTATGCCAAGGGGGGTTCTCCACTGAGGGAAACCTTCACAGCCATTTGCCCAATAAAGTCGTGTTTTTACATACGAAATTACCAAGACACAAACTCCCTCCTCCTTGCTTTTACACACAGTCTCCCATCTAACCAAATGATCCCTCTTTTCCCCTACACCCAACCAAGGCAAGATCTCATTACTTTCTCTATTTTACTAGCAACCATGGTTATTAAAATCGCGATTTGGATACTAGGATCTTATGATTCTATGATCCAGATTCACCCAAACGATCCAAGTTGCAGCAAAAATCAGAATCAAGTAGAATCGTGGTAGAATCATAGAATCGGAATCATAGAATCGTACAGATCCTACTTTGTTACCTGGATTGGGATTTTTTTCCCCTTTTTGGGCTTCAATAATGTGGTCCAATACATGTTTTTATTTGCCCAAAGGCCCCAAAAGGTTTATGTTTGGTCCAATGGCCCCCAGCCTCCCATCAATGAACAGATTCAGCAGAATCTGCATCTGACTTCCCTAGAGTTCGACACCTCAATTCTTTATTCATTGAAATTCGGCAGCCCAGCACCCGAATTTCTCTCCTGTTTGACAACCAGAGAGCCCTCCATCTGGTGACTAGTGTTTAATCAGCAGCAGCTAGTAGTCTTGCTGTTTGATCAACAATTCTTTGGTGTTCAACAACCAGAGTTCTTGGGGTTCAACAGGAACTCAGTCCTCATTCCCCTTCCTTCTTTGGTGATCAACATGAAGACGTCAGTCCTCTTCAACACAGAGTTCTTGTTAGATCAACAGCAGCCAAGAAAAGAGCCAATCCAGCAGGCCCAGCAGAGCTACAGAGGTATGCTTTGAAACAGATTTGCTTTTTGAAAAGACTCAATATTGAGCACTGTTTCTCTCCTTCTCCTTTTCTTTCTCTGCTTTTTTTTTTTTTTCTTTTTATTGTTTGAATTTTCATTGTACTTTTTACTTCTTAAACTTTTAAGTTACAAACCAAGTTTTTAGTTTTGAGACTCGTCATAAAGTTCCACGTATAATTTTTTAATATTTATTTTACATTAAAAGCAGAATCTTACGGTTCTCGATCTGATTCTACGATTCAATCCTGCAGACCCCTCCAATGATCCCACTTAGAATCCCGATTTTAATAACCTTGCTAGCAACCCCCGCTGTAATTCTAAAAATTGACAAGTAATACAAAGGGATAGTAGAAAGGCAAGTTTGAATGAATACAACCACCTATAGAAAACAAAGCACCCTTCCACCCATCTAAATGCTTAGATACCATTTTTACAACTGGATCCCAAAACCCAACTTACATAGGATTTTCCTCCAAAGGAACTCATGAATAAGTTAAGGGCCCCTCTAAACTATCACACCCAGCTAAGGAGGCTAACTCCAAAGATCATGTTATTATTATATAATGATGCTTTCTCAGGTTTTACTATAAGGCATTATTAGAATTTCAAGAAATTGAGTAAATTTAAACAAATAGAGAGACATGTTTTCTCTATTTTGTTTTCAGTTTCAGCGATAGAATGTTGAGAGTTTCTAGTTTTTAATTTTTGTTTTTGGTTTTTGTTTCCTTATTTTTTTTTATGTTAATATTAACTTGATTATGATGATAAGCTACCAGTTTGTTTTTAGAAAATCTATAAATTATATTAGAAGTAGCGGAGTATATTTTTAATAAAAAAAAAAAAAAATTGTTCACTTGCAATCATGTGCAATGCTTGTGACATATTTACTAATATATATATACGCGCGCGCGCGCGCATGCGCATATACATATATATGTTTATATATTAAACTTGATTGATGCTATCTCCTTTTGATCCATCTTGTTCAGAAAGCAAGCATGAGGCCAATTCTGATGAAAGGCCATGAGAGGCCTCTAACCTTCTTGAAGTACAACAGAGATGGCGACCTCCTTTTCTCTTGTGCCAAGGACCACACCCCAACTGTTTGGTTTGCTGATAATGGCGAGCGTTTGGGCACTTATCGGGGCCATAATGGTGCTGTATGGTGTTGCGATGTCTCAAGCAAGTTCCTCTCCCTCTCTCTCTCTCTCTCTCTCTCTCTATTGATATATAAATAAATATATATATATATATATATATATATATATATATATTGCAGACACTGCTCATCCTTCCTCTCTTGAATTTTTCTCTTTGATAGTCTTTTAGTTGCAATATTATACCGACTCATAAAGAAAGGCCGTGGACTTTTTCCAGGGGATTCAATGCGCCTCATTACTGGAAGTGCAGATCAGACTGCAAAGCTATGGAACGTTCAGAATGGGGCTCAGCTGTATTCATTCAATTTTGACTCACCTGCTAGGGCTGTGGACTTGGCAGTTGGGGACAAGCTTGCTGTGATCACTACTGATCCCTTCATGGAGTTGTCTTCAGCAATTCATGTGAAACGCATTGCTCATGACCCCAGTGAACGTAAAAAACCCACAAAATCCATTTTTTAATTTTAATTTTAATTTATTTACGTTGAATTTGCCATAAATTGCATTGCCTAATTATTTTTTGCTTTTAGGAAGTATTGGATTCTGCAGTTTGATTTATAAAGATTAAGGAACTTGTTTCCATCCTGCAAGTACTGCTATATAGTCCTGAATGTTTGTATGAGCCTAAAGTTGATAAAGACATGGTCTTCTTTTTCTGAGTGAAGTTTAGCTGTGCTCATTCATCTAATCCGTTCTACAATAATATTTTGACTGCCCAGAGGATTATATTCACGAGCTTGCAGACATCTTCTTGTGGATTAGAGATTCATCAATTATGACCACTTCAATCCTGATATCACTAGTTTCAGTAGTATTGATTCATATCAGTGTATTAGTGAATCAAGGTTCAAGGGGTTATTAGTTGTGGCTTGTGATAGATTTGAGGCTTATTGACACAAATACTTAAGTACTTTTCCTAATAAGTACTTATCTTTTAAGACGTTCCAAATGGGGGCTTGGTCATTCAGGCATCAATTCTGAAAAGTTATCTGCATTTTGTTTTAACTGTTTTGGTATGCAAGTAATGATCTTTGATGCAGCTCTAAAGACATGATTCAGGTAATAAAGAATTGTAAACATAAGTTCTTTAAATCTAGTATATGATTGAGAATTGGTGGTTATATTGGCTAATTAGTTGAAGGAGTTTTCTGAACTCCCTGTGGTGGACATACATACATATGTAGGGATGTCGGATTAGATTTTAGATGAGTTGTACTTCTGAGTCCTTGATGCCATTATCATACTTGATATCCATGGATTTATTGTACTTGTTTGACATTGCTGATTAATGGTAAATTGTTATTAATCATTCTATTCTTTTGAATCCATTACTTTATTCAGTCTGTTTTATCCACATGTTTTGAGATATACTATGGTGACCAAACCTGTGATAACTAATTAATGCTTATGCCTCCCTTTGTAGATTAGGCTGCATTTTTATTTAAAAATTATCATAATTCCATGTTTAAAATTCACCAATGACATTGTTTTGCAGAGAAGGGTGAATCTGTGCTTATAATCAAGGGCCCTCAAGGAAGAATAAATAGAGCTGTTTGGGGACCTTTGAACAGAACTATTATTAGTGCTGGTGAAGATGCTATAATTCGCATTTGGGATTCTGAGGTAAACAGATGCAATGTGTGTGTAGTTTCTTTTGGTTTTAGATGACATAGTTAAGTGGTGTCAAGGTCTTAATAATTTTGGATCTTCAAGAATTTGGAATTTTAGAATTTGCTATAGTAAGTACTGAGATTTTTTCACATAACTTTGAGAAATGTTAATAGAGTTAATATTGCAGGTCAAAACATTAAATATATTATATAAAATATGTACATGGCACAAGTATGTGATATATAAGGTGCAATAGCTATATATCCTTCAAGAAAATCATAAAACAATCAATTATTAAAAGATTTAATTCAAAAACCAAATATTGTTTTATATTCAAATTCAATCTGTAACATTAGCGATGCTCCTCTTGCCGGACCTATGCATCAAGGATTAAACAGCCTCTTTCCACTTAGGGATAAGGCTGTGCATAAACCTATTTTTGGAGAGAGCCTCATGCATTATGCAGCCCTTTTATTAAAGAGCAATCCATTTTTTCAGAAAAAGTCTAAATAAGAAGTTGCTCTAGTCCATAAGTTCAATATTCCATAAATTCCAAGAGCCTTAAGCTGTTGTTTGTACCCTTAGATAGTGATAAATTGGTTGGATATTAAACTATTTATAGTTAAAGCCACATTAATGAACTAGCAAAAATCCTAGAGAAAAGCCTTGCTAATTTATTTTAACAAAATAAGAATTATGAATAGCAGTTTATAAATTTCTAATGTGTGTGCATGTCATTAGTAATTTGGTTAATGAAATAAAAAATATGAAATACTGATGAACTAGTAACTTTAGTTACTGATTTTGCAAAACCTTATGATTCAATGTTATATATTTTAGTGCAAAAAGTGCAAATCATTTTGTGAAACAAATTGTCATCATGTGGAAGTAAGACAAAGAATTTCTAGAAAGAATTAAGTTCAACCGAAATTAGATAAAATTACATCAATAATTTAATGGTTATCTAGAAAAGTCCATTTGGTATAAAATTGCACTGATAGTTTAAGGATTGGATCTAGAAAAGTCCATTTAGTATTTTGGTTAAAAAAGAAAATGAAAGTAACAATTTTATAAATGCTAAATAAAGAAGGTATATCTTGACTAAATATATAGACTAGGTGGCATGCTCTAAAATTAATGTCTTTCAAATAACAATCACCCAACTTCTGAAAGATAAATTTTAGGAAAAAACTCATAGATTTTGAAGTGCCCTCAGGATGACTGTAGTGAAATTTATTTGCAACCAGAACTCACTAATTTGCATAATAATAATGATAAATATTTTTAGTTAACGAGTCACAGTTCATATAAATGTTTGACTATTGATACTTATAGGAATTGTGCACTAAACTATTAAATTTTCCAGTGTCTCTCTTGTATCACTTCAGAACGTAAACTGAATATTATTTCAATATTCTGTAAATCAAAAAATTGATTCATGCTATACAAAGAGTTCATATGGTTCCTATGATAGAAATTTTATTCAGAACATTAAATTTCATATTGCCTATACAAAAGGGTAAAAATTAATTCTCATATATGGGAAATTTCACATGCAGCCGCATGTTTCTTTTATAGTTAATAAGTTAAATAACTACAAAATCTCAAAAATAAAAAAAATACAAATATGTTCATTTCCAGAGCTTGTTGAAACTTGAAACCACCTTAGGCACGTCTTTCACATAACTATTATTTATACTCGTAGATATTTTGATTATAATGAATCTCCCTCTATTTATAATACAAATTAAAAACATTCTAATACAATAATACCTTACTAACTCTCACTAGCTAACATACTAACACACTTAATAGTAATGATACTAAAAGACATAAATAACCTCTAACACTCCTCCTCAAGATGGAGCATAAATGTCATATGCTCCTAGCTTGTTACAAATAAATTTAACATGGGCACTGCCCAATGCTTTGGTAAACAAATCAGCAAGCTGCATATTAGACTTCACATAAGCGGTAATACTGAGCTTCTGTACAAGTTTCTCCTGAACAAAGTGACAACCAAATTCAATGTCCTTTGTCCGCTCATGAAGGACTAGGTTGGAGGCAATATGAATAGCAGCTTGATTGTCACACATCAACTTCATAGGATGAGAATGCGAAATGGCCAATTCTTCCAACATGTTCTTTAACTAGACAAGTTCACTAGTAGTGTGAAACATAACTCTATATTTTGATTCAACACTTGACCTGGCCACCACAATTTGTTTTGTACTCATCCTAGAAACCAAATTATCACCAACCAAGATATAGTATCCGGTTGTGGATCTCTGGTTGGAAGGCGAGCGAGCACAATCTGCATCTATATATCCATGGATATAAGTGCGACTTTGTGGTGACTTTGATCATGATATAAAAGACCTCTCTGGGGTGCACCTTTGAGATATCTCAAGATGCAAATTATTGCATCACAATGACTTTTCCTTGGAGAATATAGAAATTGACTCACAACACTTGTTGCAAAAGATATATTCGGTCGGGGGACTGTGAGATAATTCAACTTTCCAACAAGTCTCTGGTTTTGTCCAAGATTAGGTAGAAAACCACCCATATTCGACATTAACTTGCTTTTAGGATCCATGAGTGTATTAACTGGTTTAGATCTCAACAATCAAGTTTAATCCAATAGATCAAGAACATACTTCCTCTGTGACAAAATAGTTCCCTATGAGATCTAGATACTTCTATATTCAAGAAGTATTTCAATGATCCCAAATCTTTGGTTTGAAACTTAGTCTGTAGAAAAAGTTTGAATACCTTTATCATCCTCACTTGTAATAACAACATCATCTATATAAACAAGAAGGATCCTACTCAATGAAGTATGACGATAGAACACGGAATGATCTACTGTACATCGTCGAAGACCAAGCTCAAGTACTACAACACTGAAAGGACCAAATCATGCTTTGAGAGACTATTTTAAACCATATAGAGCCTTCTTGAGCCAACACACTAAGCTTGACTCCCCTTGAGCAACAAATTTAGGTGGTTGCTCCACATAAACTTCCTCCTCAAGGTCACCATGCAAGAAGACATTCTTCACATCTAATTGATGCAGAGGCCGGTGACAACTAGTAGCCAAGGAGATGAATAGACATATAGACGTAAGTTTGGAAACTAGAGAAAAAGTATCAAAAGAATTTAGACCATACACCTGAGTATATCCCTTAGCAACAAGACAAGCCTTTAGACGAGCCATAGAACCATCAGGGTTGACTTTCACAGTGTAAACTCAGCGACAACCAACTACAACCTTGTCAGGAGGAAGAGGTACCAAGCCTCAAGTGCCATTGTCATGCAAAGCATTCATCTCTTCAATCATAGCATTCCTTCACCCAGAATGGGCTAAGGCTGCTGAAACAGATTTAGGAAGGGTAGTAGATGATAGAGTAGTAACAAAACAATAATAGGAGGGTGATAAAGAGTCATAACAAACATAGTTGGACATGGGATGCTGAGTACATGTGCTTTTACCTTTTCGAATAGCAATAGGAGGATCAACATCATGGGGAATATGATCATTAGGAGAGGAAACTAATGGCATGGTAGTAGAATCTAGAGGGGACTCTCTTCCTTGGAGCCGCCGTCGTGAATACAACTGCAAATTAGGATGATCAAGACGATGAGAAGGACTCGAACTACATGGAGACTCAAATGGTTGGTTGGGCAAGGATAGCAAAGTAGAATATGGAAGATTAGGCGAAGGAAGGGACTCATTGAGCTCAGAAGCACTTAGGGATTGGGTGTAGTAAGGTGTAGACTCAAAGAAGGTAACATTAGTAAAAACAAAGAAGTGATGCAACATGGGACTATAACAACGATATCCCTTTTGAGTATATGAGTAGCCCAGAAAAACACATTTTATAGCATGGGATCTAACTTATCCACCACAGGAGTTAGTTAATGAACAAAGGACACACACCCAAATATATGAGAAGGGAGAGAGTAAAGGTGAATTAGAAAAATAATGGAGTAGGGAATTTTACCACTAAGAAAAGAGGGTGGCATACAGTTGATCAGATAACAAGCAGTAAATACAACATCATTTCAAAATACTTTAGGTACATGCATTTGATAAAGTAAGGTGCGAGTGATTTCAAGAATATGTCTATTTTTCCTTTCTGCAACCCCATTTTTGTTAAGAAGTGTGGGTACATGATGATTGATGTATAATACCAAATTGAGTTATATAAGTAGTGAATTGTGCACTGAAATACTCTTTAGCATTATCACTTTGAAGTATTCGAATGAGTAAACCAAATTGAATCTTTATTTTAGAACAAAAGGCACAAAATGCATGAAATAACTCGAAATGATCTTTTATTAAATAACCAATTCATTCATGAATAATCATCCACAAAGGTTACAAAGTACTGGAAACCCAACTTGTACACAACTTTACTAGGACTCCAAACATCAGAATGGACTAACATAAAAGAGTTTGCAAATTGTTTATTGATTCAGGAAGCGAAAGGGGCATGATGATGCTTTCCCAATTGACAAGACTCACAATCAAGATTAGACACAAAACTCAAACTAGGAACAAGACATTTTAACTTTTGTAATGAAGGATGACCAAGGCGACAATGAATTTGGAAAGGTTTGGTAGTAGCATTGCAAGAAGTAGAAGAAGATAATGCTCAAGTGATAGAGTTCGCCAGCTTCACGCCTTCCGCCAATCATTTTCCTCGTCTTCAAATCCTGAATAACCACAAAATCAGGGAAGAATGTCGCTGAACAATTCATGGATTTAGTCTTGCTAGCGGACATAAGATTGAAAGGAAATTTGGGAGTATACAAAACCGAAGAAAGAGAACTAGAAGAAGTGGGATTTACAGTCTCAATTCCCTTGACTGAAGTGGTGGATCCATCAGCAAGAGTAACACAAGGTAAATTTGCATAGTATTGAAGAGTGGAGAAGAAGCTAGGTATACCTATGATATGATCAATGGCAGCGGAGTCTGTGACCCAAGGACTAAGACGAGAAGTGTTGGATGACATGCATGTAGTAGGATTGCCTGTTTGGGCAAAGAGATGCAATGGGAAGAGAAGCTTGTTGTGACGCTTGATACTGTTGGAACTTGGAATACTCTTACTATGACAAGGATATAGTATGTTGCCCCCCACCCGGCCCCAAAGGTGAGGAGTAGGTGGTGACTGCATTGGCTGTCCCCAAAGGTGTGAAGTCAGTGGTGGCTGCATTGGCCACACGTGAAAGGTCTACTGTGGAGATTCGTACATTGCTCAATAGTATGATTAATCCGTCCATAATGAGTGCACTTGCGAGGAGTACGTATACCTCATCAGTCTCTACCACCACTACCACTCGAACCACCTTGATAACTTTTGTGGTTGTTTGGTAGAGAACTAGAATCATCCTGTGTAGCAAAGGTTGTCCTCTTAGAGCCAGATGCAAGAGAAGGAGAATGCTTGCTAAAGGAAGCATGAAGGACATGAGAGTAAACATCGACAAATGATGACGACACTACTAAGTATCTGGGACAGGATTGGGTCTTAAGCTCGCTAGAACACAAAGGACTGTCATCTGCTCCCTCTGCTTTTGCATCTCACAAACGTCGACAGTTATAGGTTGCACAACGTTAAGCTCCTTATGAATACGCTTCATCTCTCCAAAATAATCTGCCGTGCTCCTATCTCCTTGTTGTAACTGAAAGAACTCTTGGGGTAAATCATACATACGTGTGATGTCACTAGAGCATAGGAGCTTGGCATAATCCCAAATATCCTTGCACATATCTAGATGCGTGCTCCATCGAATTCCATAAGAGGGACACAATCAAGGCATCTTCTTGAACCTACACTTCTTTTCTCTTCTCATCAGAAGGATTGGATTGGAGTAAGTGGTCATATTTTCCTAATCTTGCTAAATAAACCCAAACAGCTTTAGACCATTAGACCATCGAACATAGTTATTTCCATCCAAATTTTGAGTTGTTATCTGTGGCAGCAATGTAGGAAACACATTTGTGGGATTCATAGATTCCATCCCAACACTCTCAGACCAGCAACCACACCAATGTCAAACAGGAAGAACAATCAAAACTAATCGAGACAATCACAAACTATGTGAAGCATGGGCACAACCACGAACGAGGTGAATGTCTCACTGATGGATATAGCACTGCCACAGCCTCCCAATTGGAAATACGAACACCGCTACTACTATAATAAACTCTCAAAGAAACCTTCACAAACCCCGAGTAGAGATTAACTGAGTACCGTGAGTGCATGGTTGAAAAAGGTTGGATTGGAGCAAGTGGTCAAATTTTCCTAATCCTGCTAAATAAACCTGAACAGCTTTAGACCATTAGACCATTGAACATAGTTCTTTCAATCCAACTTTTGAGTTGTTATCTGTGGCAGCAATGTAGGAAACAAATTTGTGGGATTCATAGATTCCATTCCAACACTTACAAGCCAGCAATCACACCAATGTCAAACAAGAAGAACAATCAAAACTAATCGGGACAATTCCAAACTATGTGAAGCACCGACACAACCACGGATGAGGTGAACGTCTCACCAATGGATATAGCACTGCCACAGCCTCACAACTGGACATATGAACACTGCCACTACTCTAAGAAACTTGCAAAGAAGCCTTCACAAACCCCGAACATAGATTAACTGAGTATCGTGAGTGCATGGTTGAAAAAGGTTGATTTTTTAGCACAAAACAGGCCCAACAGCTTGATATATTGTCTAGAGAAGGAATCAGAACATGGAAGAGGAAAAAAGAAAATGAAAAAGAAAAAGGTGGCGGGAAACTCACTCATGCGTCGGTGTGTGAGGTTGGCACTGTCAGCATTTGACCGGAGCGTGGCGGCGCATGGGAGCTCCTCCAGTGATGGGGTTTTGTGGGGTTAGGCTTCGGAGGGTTCGTTGTTTGGCTATATGGTTGGTTTTGTGAATAATGAGGGGTGGAGGTGGATTTGAGAAGGACAACTGTGGGAATGACTTATCTGGCGATGGCTGAGAAGAATAAAGCTTAGGTTGGATCACGCTTTGATACCATGTTGAGATTTTGATTAAGATGAATGACCTAACTTGAAGATAGATCTTTCCCTCTATTTGTAATACATATTAAATACATTCTAATGAAATTAATACCCTTACTAACTCTCACTAATTAACATACTAACACACTTAATAAAATTAATGCTAAAAGACATAAATAACATCTAACAATTTTTAATGTTAGCACTTCTTGATAGTCCTTGGATATTCCTTAAACATTTTAAAACATGATTTAGGAATTTAATTATGGCACTGTTATATGAATTATTTTATTCAAAATGACAATAATAAGTACATTAAAGCTTTACAACTTTGGGCTTTTCAAAAACCTACAATAAACTAATTAACATTACCAATGGAAGAATTTATATGTGAAGTATTTTTACTAATAAAAAAGGAAGAAGAAGAAGATGCATATGTATGTATTAGATTTTTCTTTTTTTGATATTGTATAATTTTAATTTGTGTGTGCTATGACATTTATTTGTGGGGCCCCTTTGCAATGCCAAATGTCTATGTTTATTAGCTCCAGATAAAATATTGTTTTTATAAATAACTTGTAGCATCCATATCTATAACTTCGTGCTTAATTATGACAATGTATTATCAATGTGTTTTAAAAAATTGAAATTGTAATAGAGATTATCTAAATTTAGTGCTTAAGATTATTCACATAGACATTGCTAATGCTATAAAATGAATACTCCAAATAAAATATTATTGGTTAAATTATGTGTTCAAATTGAATATTTATAATTTTTAAATGAAGTAGAAAATTCTGAAATAACTTACAATATCAGTGGCATTTATTTATTTATATTTTTTGGGGCAGTTAATGATGAAGTTGCAAAATTTTCAAAATTCTTAATGCCTACTTAGTTATAGAAAACATTTTTTCCCCTTTCCCAATTTCCAAACAATTGCAAAAATGCCACCTTTTTTTCCAAGTAATTAAAGTCTATATGAATAACTTGGAAACTATCAAAAAGGTGTTTTCCAAGTTTCTTTTTGAAAACTGAAGTGAAATATGAAAACTGTTTTTCATAATTAAAAAGCCCCTCAAAATTTTATTGGAGTTTTTGAAATCCCAGCTAAATTTATTGGAGTTCTTGAAATTTGGCTGTTTATTTGGAAATTGAAGACCGTCAATTGTGTTATAGATCCTTTTCACCATTGCAAGATGACTTTTTCGTGCCTTCTTTGAGGTGGACTTTTCTATGTCATTGATTTTCATTTTTATAGGAAAATAGGTATAGTAAGAAATAAGAATGTACAAATAGGATAAGACATCTTCCAAGGGCATAAAAGAAACAGAAGAAGCTAATACAAGAAGATAACCAGGACTAAATTAATAGAAAACCCATGATCTTGAACCAAGTAACCCTAATAACAGCAAAAATTGTACAATGCCGCAAGGTCCTGACTCGTGACGTTTTTATGCTTTCCAAAACCTCTAAAATCAGCCATCAAGAAAGCCTCCAAAGAATAAGGGCACACCGGAGATCAAGCTACAGTGCAAGGCAAGAATAAATGAGTGTGATCCTTATTACTGCCATAATACATATATGGGGATAAAGCCTTGTATGGTTGCCTGGATTGAAGTAATGCATCCCCTTGGAGAAAAGAACCCATTTTTCCATATGTCAAGATGTTTGGATATTTTAGCGATTGCCAGATCCCAAAACCTAGCCAGAGGTTTTTGTGTTCCCACCTGGGGGGACTCCTAGGTATGGAAAAAGTCTCCGCAAACTCATGCACGCAACAAGTGCAGACAATCTAGAAGTCACTTCAAGCTTCAAACTGATAGCAGCATGCTCACACTTATGAAATTGATTTTAAACCCTAAAACTAACTCAAAAGACCTGCAAATGAGTTGAGAATATTATGGAAAGAGCTCCTATCATCCAACGAAAAAAGGATCATATCATCCGCAAACTGCAGAGGAGACATGATCCTCACATTAGTTTACAACTAAACTGAAAATATGAAGTAACCTTAGAGCCATCCCAAACAAGAAAGGACGGGATAAGAGCATCAGGATGCAATGAGAGCCAAAAAAATGGAAGGAAATGCAAGAGAAAAGAAAACATTCTCAATCCAAATATCCTTGCAGAACCGAACCCTACACCCATATCCCATTATGTTTGATGAAAGGAAGAGAAAAGAAGTTACCTGCGCGATGAATTTCCAATGGTTTACATGTGAAACTCTATCTATAGTATTGGCATCCTGCCCATTGTGACTTTGAACATTATTAACAAACATCGTTTGCTAAAGATTAGAAGGCCCTGCAAGATCCTTAACCCAGACGTGTGGGTGATGTGCCATGAGTTCAATGAAATGAATACTTGCCTCTTCCTCCATTGCAAGATGGCAACCCATCTTTGGAATGGTCTCTTCTCTTGTTTCAGCAAAGCTTGGGTGCAGCCTTCGGAAAGAGTAGGAAGGGAAAATTTTTATGGTGCAATGTGGTTTTTGCTATTTTGCGGACCTTATGGATTGAGAGGGATGTGAGAACTTTCAAGGATTGCGCAACTTTGCCCTGTTCACTGTGGGAAGATCCTCTTGGCATCTTTCTGGGCTCATTTCTTTGGTCTTTTCTGGGGTGTACCACTGCCTGATGTTGTGAGGGATTGGAAGGCAGCAGTATTGTTTTCTGTTTCTTTTGTTTTGTCCCTTGGAGGATTGGACATCTTGTTTTCCTTCTTTTGTATTCTTTTAGGTGATTCCACCCATTTTCCTGCAAACCAAATTTACTTGTAATATCCCTATGCCAAATTAATTTCCAAAGGAAGCTGTTGATCAATTTGCCCATCAAAGCTATGTTTTTAGATACCTAATTGCCGAGACCCTGGCCTCCCACCTTAGGCCTTCTAACTAATCCTCACCTCACTAGATGATCCCTCTTTTCATCCACCTCTGACCAAAGAAAGTCCCTCATAATCTTTTCAAGTGCAGAAGTCACTCCCATGGAAATCTTAGACAAAGAAAGAAAAAACAAAGAGGTTGGAGGAAGACACTCCTGGGTGGAAGTAATGGGTCTACTTTGGTGAAAGAGCGTATCCTTCCATCTGTCAAGATGTTGCTATTGTGGTGGTTTCCATGATCCCACCTAGAGGGACTCCTAGGTATGACAAAGGCCACTGCAATTTTATGAATGCAACAAGCGCAACCAATCTAGAAGTCACTTCAGGCCTCAAATTTATAGCAGCATGGCCACACACACTGAAATTAATCTTAAGCCCTGAAACTGGCTCATGACCTGCTATCATCCCACTAGAAGAGAATCTTTTTACCACTGAACTGCAGATGAGACATAATCATGCCATCTCTGCCCACATGTGTCATTGTTGAGATGTTTATGCAGGCTTGTTTACCAATTTTCATTGTTTTTTAATTGGTAATCTCTCCGCTGTTCATTACTGGAACATTATTGACAGTCCTGAAATTTAAGTTGTGTTGAACATCGCTCTTGAACATGCAGACTGGAAAACTGCTTAAAGAGGCAGACAAAGAAACTGGCCATAAGAAAACAATTACATCGCTTTCAAAATCTGCAGATGGTTCACATTTCCTCACCGGTTCCCTGGATAAATCTGCAAAGGTAACAATTGCCATAGCTTTTGTAGTTTTGAAATCTTTATAATTTCATTTTCTCCTGCTCTTATTATTTCCTTTACATGAATCTTTCAGCTTTGGGACATCAGATCGTTGACATTGATCAAGACATATGTGACTGAACGCCCAGTGAATGCTGTTGCTATGTCTCCACTTCTTGATCATGTATGTGTTGGATAATTTGTTTGTATTTCGTTATAATAATGTATTTGTGTTGCAGTCTTTCTTGCTTCTCCCATTGGTGCTGCAAGTGATGATGTTCATGTGAGGAATGCTCGTTATGAAATGATTGAATTTTGTATGAAATATGAGTCTATTTCATGCATTGATTCCTCTGTGTTACTACCATCCCAGGGGACATAGGGTCATGTTACCACTGCAGATTGTTGGGAATTTTGGATAAACTAATTAATCAATTTTAGATTGTACCAGATTCTGAATTTTAAGTTCATTTTGAACAGTACTCATTTTGGTTCATATATGTGTTTTGTGTTTATATTATTATTATTATTATTATTATTATTATTACATTTACATAATTTTGTCTGTTGCTTTAAGTTTCCACATCACTGTTGACATTTCCACTTTTCACAACCTTGAAATTGAAAAAAAAACTTTTTCCATTGAAATTTCTACAAATCATTAAAAAAATTGATTTTGGATCAAAATTATAGAAAGTTTGAAGTTTCAAAAAATCTAACATTGAAACCTGATGTGGTGCTTTTTACGAAACACTAATGGAAATACTTATTTTCCTTTAAATGGAATTTTAGTATTTGAACTTTGAACAAAGCATTGGGAAAATCTTCAATATATATAGTAAGCAATCCCAAGCAAACAATGGCTTTATTTTAAGTTTTATGTTCAAATGTGCTTATTCATTTTGCACTTCACATCGAGTTGTGATTCACCTCTTATTTAATAATATGTGCATATTAGAATTTTGTTATAAATTGGTTCTTGGCATGAAGCCAGTTGATTATTAGATACTCTTTCTATTAACCAATCTTCTTTTATAAGAAAACAAGATGGGAATGATAGATGTAAGCTTCGTAAATTTATATATTATTGAACTAATATGGTAACATCTTTTATGTCTTAATGGGTTGTATTTGAATATGAATGTAGTATTTGGTTTTGTGAATTGCTTTTAAATTGATTGAGGATCTTTGATATCATTCTACACTTATTGCACCTTTTCCGTCACATTATGCATTTTTTTACAATGTTTTGATCCTAAAATATTCTCTATTATGTTTATTAACAGTCTGAAGTTTCAAAAAGTTTTGGCCCACATTTTACTACTGGTTTTGTTATTTTAAAAAAAACTAAAAATAAAAATTTTAAAAATTTGTATAATAATTTCTTAATATTTGGAGGCTTGAAGTTTTAGTGTAAATCAAAACTTAAAACCTTGTGTTTGGCTCGACCTATGATTCTGTTGTGTTTTATAGGTGGTGCTTGGAGGTGGTCAGGATGCATCAGCTGTCACGACAACTGACCATCGTGCTGGAAAATTTGAGGCCAAATTCTTTGACAAGGTATAACATATTTCTAGATTAGGCCAAGTTTCACAAATGTATGAACTCTATTTAATTTTGCTCCCCTTGTGCTTCATTAGATCCTTCAAGAAGAAATTGGAGGTGTGAAAGGACACTTTGGACCCATAAATGCTCTAGCATTCAACCCTGATGGAAAAAGGTATAAGTTTCTTGTCTTTGCATCTTATTGTAAACTAAAAACTTCTTGGGTGGAGCAGTGCTCTCCGTTCCTAATTCTTTTTGTATTGTTCTTTCATGTCGAGTCACTCCTCTTCCTCTCTCTCTCTCTCTCTCTCTCTCTCTCTCTCTCTCTCACACACACACACACACACACACCCCTGTTCATACTGTTTGTTATCTCTCCTATGGAATTTATGTCCGTTGAATGGCATGGCTGAGGGTAATCTCTAGAAATCAGATTTGAAGGTAAGACTTGTGATCTTTGGTTGGAGAAGGTAGGAGGATGGTGTTCTGTTTATTAGAGAAGAATCTGGTTTGCGAACATTAGAGTAGTGTTTTGTTGAGGGTGGCACAATGAATCTACAATTGCTTTCTCTGAGTTTGGTTGGTTGATTCATCCTGTTTGTAGGAGTTTTTGGAGGTTCAATTATTGGGTGGCTGTTAGATCTACTTGAAGGGACACATTATTTGATGTTGGGTTGTGTTTGAATGGGAAAGGATCTTTGATTTATGTTCTTGTTGTAGGAAGGGAGATCACTGGGGTTGTTTCCTTGGGGTGTTCTTGAATTAGCTGTCAGTATGATGGAGCTGTAGTAGTTCCACTTTCTGAATGTGAGGTGATTTGAGAGTTGGAAATAAAGAATGGAACAATGTAGTGACTGATCTCTAAGTTTGGTTTGTGTTGCATTCCGGATGTGCAAAGTGGTGGGGGCCTGGAAATGGTGCAGTGGATGTGAGGTGTCTGTAGTTTACTGCAGGAGGAAGGAGAGGATGGAGGGGGATTTTGGGGGTGGAGCCTGAAGTACACTCAGCTATGCTTTGGAGTGGACCTGGGTTGATCAGTATTGCTGCCAAAGATTGCCAAATTAAATTGGTGCAGCCATAGCTGTTAGGAAGTGGATTGAGAAGGAAAACAACAATGTTGGTAGGAGGCTTAGGTGCCTTTTGGTGTTTGCAGGAATATTTTTGTTTATTTTGTGCTACAAGATTCCAGGGAATGCAATCAGGATGACTGTGTTTGGTTCAGCATGGGTATTCTAGCACACCATTTCAATTGCCATCATACCTTGAACAACAATTCTATTTTTCCTGCAAAAGCTAAGAATGTACCAAATTTTATCCATATCCTAAAAATCTCAACCATCATAAATATTGAAAAAAAAAATCCAACTCAATTATGATTTCATTTTTATTGATTTCTATATGCAAGTATTATGATAATTTATTGTGATAGTTATAATCATATCATGCAATGATATTAAATTACATTATTATGGGGCTTTAATATCGTACTGACCAAAATAGTTAGGTCACTTTAGTTTCAAAATTAGGATGCTGATGGAGGAATGGGATTTCCATGAAACATGCCTGTGGGAGAGCATGGCATAGGATTTCCATGTTTTGTGGGAATCCTTCTCTCTCAGGGAATGTGAGATTACCTTCATGTCACTTTTCTACCCCCGAGAAATGTAGGAATGGGCTGCCATGGCTATCAGATTCCCAGCAACGCTGAAAGATCCTACTAACCAAACACCTCAGGAACTTTAGAGACCTGGCACAGACAAAACCACATATGACATGTTAAGGACGACACCATGTCATGATTCACCTGTACAGCATACAGCGAGGCATGCTGGTGGCTGTGGGGAATTTCAACAAGCAAGAGCATCTGAACTTTGGCAACAACGAATACATTTATCTTTTTTGGTACAGGTGGCATCTTCACGGAAAGAGGAAAACTGAGATGATTTGAGGGAAATTCAGGAAAAAGTGAGGGTATTTGTCAAAGAAGATTGATATACAGCAGGTAAGAGTTTCTGGGTTTCCCATGCTTTGTGGCAGGGTGATGGAGGGACAAAATCTAAGGCTGTAATTTTAAGAAGCGTGCTCTGATGCAGGTGATTCCATCAAGTAATCAGAAGCACAAAATTCTTGGGAAAAGAACAGGGATTTGGAGTGACGTATATGAAGTTTATCAAAAGCACTGGTGACAGGAGGTTTTCACTGGTGGGGAGGGAGTATAATTTAGTGATTGGGTCTAGCAATTGTGAGGGCAGTGATGTGGCTTTGAACACAAAATGGGGAGATGAGTCTAGAGTAAATTTGGTAGTTATATGGATGTGATTATGATTTATTATTGGATGAAATTTTAGCACCATTTTAGTTATAACTTGAATGATTTTTTGCATGCTAGAGATCCCTGTTATTTTACCTGTTATGGGATCGTTATGCTTTTGCTACACAAGTTGGAGTCCATCCAAAAATTATTTATACAGCAATTTTCTGTCTATGATCAACCTCTGTTGACATTTTTCCCATTGTTTCACTCACACACAAGTTAGTTTTGTGACTGAAATGTAAAACGTTTGTCTATTCCTGTTGGGGTCAGCATAGGACCATGTCCTTTTATATATTCTACTCAAACCGGGTTACCAACTCAAAAATGCTTGTCATGGATCATCAAATCCTTGTATATTACCTTGACCCAAGTTTCTCTAGAGCAATCTCCCCCTCCATGACAAAAGATCGTCTCTAACCTCGATCAAATCACTCTTATAACTGTGCCCTATCTGATTATATTTCAAATGTCCAACAAATCTTAATATTTTTACTTCATTAGTGTTCATTTTTACTGATCTTTTAATTCAATCATCGATCTTAGCATTCTTATTTCAGTCGTAATAATCTTGCATGCGTTAGTTTTAGTCTTTCAACATTCCTATCTGCATGAAAAAGCTGCTGATAACTGTCCTGTGCAAATTTAGGGGTATTTTACCATTGAGAACACCTAATGCGATTCTCTATCTTGACAAACTTTCTTTAATATCTGGCTTGCCATTTTCTTCAGTTCCCCTGCTTCATGAATAAATGATCCAAGGGAATGAAATCTACTATTTTATCATCTCTTTGAAGTTTGAACTTGTTTATTACTCCAGGAATTACAGAAATTGTGTCATGTATTTATGTTCAGTTCTACATATCTTGAAATCTTCTGATTCAGGATTTTTACTTTTTCCATGTCTACTTTCTTTGAACTCCAAAATAGTTGCACTTTTTTTTGGGGAAATTTGTTTGAACTCAAATTTTCACTGACATAGCATTTTCAATCGTTTTTCCTTTTCTAGCTTCTCAAGCGGAGGTGAAGATGGTTATGTAAGATTACATCACTTCGATCCAGATTATTTCAATATCAAAATTTAGCTCCGACACAAATGTGGGAACCGTTTTCCATTCAAGTAAATTATAATGTAAGAATATTGTAATAGTGTAGGCTTGGTATTTTTTTGGATGCAACGAAGTTTTGCAGGGTTAGAGATTTTATTATCAGCTCTATAACACCAAGAAAGGGGAGCCTCCCGGAGTGAAAATTAGCATGGGTTGTGCCTGCTTGGAATGGCATTTATATATATAAATGTTTACTTCAATTTTCTTGCTGATATGACTAATTTTTCCGAGAAAATACTGAGTTCCTCTCCCCTCCCCTCCCCCTTCCCCCGAGTGAAAGCAAGCATGAGCTGAGCTCGATTGGAATGGCTTTATACATGATTTCTACAACTTTCTTGCTGGTATGATTGATTTTGCCGAGAAAATGGCTTAATGAAATAGCCTCTAGTTTGTCACAGTGGCAGCCTCACCTCTTACCCCCTTTTCCTAGAGTTTGCCATGATTTTATTTTGCATGCGTCTCTCTATATGAGAAAATCTCAACAAAAGAATTAATTCCTTATATTTCATTTTCTCCTTTTATTAATTGAACATCTCCTTTATATTTATAAATATTACTTTCTTCCTAATGGTAAATTATTGTAAGTTGGGGAAATTTGGCTGAGAGTAACACTGAATCCTATGTTTGGAGACTTTAAAATTGTATTATATTTGGATAAGATTAATACAAAATTTGTATTTAAATTTGTTCAAATCCATTTAAATTTAAATTTATGGTTTGGAGTTTATGTTTCAAATGCAGTTTGAATGCTTTTAATTAAAATGCAAGTTTTATATAGACATATTTTAGGATCTTAAAAAGTATAGATGACAAAAATAGAATTACATGTAATTATGAAATAGTTGTAAGATACTTGAGGGCTTGTTTAATTATGAAAAATATATTTTTTTATTTTCTTAAAAATACAAAAAATGCATAACCTTATTAATTTTTTTTTCAACAATTATATGAAAATGTAAAAAGAAAAAAACATAGAAAGATGTTTATAAATTTTTTGAGTAAATGTCAAAAATAAAAAAATAAATTTTTTTTACACAATTAATAGCCTCTAATGGTTTTTAATTAACTTTCTAATTAATCAAAATTTAAACAAAGATATTTCAACAAAAAAGTACCACTAGAGTGGAAAATTCCTTCCACACGTGTATTGATTAGTGTCATGATTTCACATCGAATGTGTCCTTGGGAGATTTTGGACTTATAAGGAGGGCTTGAGTTTTAACTAAGTGTAATGTCTTTTATAGGATAAACTCGTGAGGCCAGTGGGCCAAAGCAGACAATACCTCACCGAAGTTGGGTCCAAGACCGTTGCATTTGGTATCAGAGCCACCCTAGGGGTACTATCAAGTGAGTGGATCTGCCTTGGGGGTACTATCATGAGTGCTATAAAAACGTCATAGAAAAGGGTCCAGAATAGCGAGGGGTAATAATAAAATAAAAAATTCAATGGAGCTGCCACTAACCTATCTTTTTTCCTAGGTGTGATTAGTTCATCTAATAACTACCAGTTAATTGGTTTTTAGACTAATCTTAAACCAAAGAACCAGTAGTCTTCACCTACTTTTAATAAAGTTGAGATCGAGAGTACAATTATTTGAGTGGAAGGTATTAGCCCCCTATGCACTCATTCTATGAATGGTACCTAACTATAAATTATCCCAAGTTAAATTAAATAGTCCTTAATTAACTCCTAAACATACTAATAAACATTAAATATTGGAAAGAAAATGTAAAATTCAGTGCGATTTAAGAACGTCTAATAAGATCTCCAAAGGAGGTGATCTTATTAGATAAACCCTCCTCAGAACTAATGTGGGTGAGATCTGAAATATCTCTTTATCATTTGTTTTATCATCGAAACTCACATATGCACACTCACACAAAATATGATATATACAAGTATTAAGCAGGTAAAATGATCATGTAAATGCATCAAATTCAAGCAAAAAGGATCTTTAAAACATTTTCAGACTTTAAAAATTTTTTCAAGATTTTTTCAAGATTTTTCTACAATTTTTCGGGATTTTAAAAGAGTTTTCTCTTTTTTATTTATTTTTTATATTTTATTTTTTACAACTTTTTTGGGTTCTCAAGTCAAAAACGACTCAAGGAATTATTTATTTATATTTTCTGATTTTTTTATTTCTAAAATTTTCTTGATTTTTACTATTTTCCCTAATTTTTTTGAATTAAAAAAATTAATAAAAATAAATAAAAAAACGGATGGTCTAGGAAGGTTAGATTGGTTTAATCGATTTGAACTTGGTCAACCTGAGTTGACCCATTTCGGGAAAAGGGCAGAGGGGCTATGAGGTGTCAGCCTCCGGTGGCAATACATGGTGGTATGGGATATATATTTTTTATTTTTTAAGAATTTGGAGGTGGAAGTTACTCGTTACATGAAAAAAACTGATGAGCGTACATAACTTGACATTGATCGCAGACATGACAATAATCTGATCGTCCGGAGAAAACGCACATTGGATTCGAATGTCTGAATCTAGGTTCACATTATGGGTATTTAGATTTTTTAGGTCTATCTTCTTGGATTCAGATCAAACACTCGGGTCTGTTTGGGGGATTTCAGAGGAATTCTTGAGTTTTAAATGCTCATTTTCGAGACATTGTTTGGAAAATTTGGTTTTGAGTAAATTTGAAAAAAATTAAACTCTCTGAATAATCATTTTTACTTCACAATTCCATAAACTTACCCACTCTCTTAGGAGCCATTTGATATCATTATCAAATTAAAAATTAGAGAAATGAAAACCAAAAACGAAAATCAAAATGCAAAAATAAAAACTAAAAACTAGGAATCAACTATGTGTTTGGTTAGTATTTATAAAACTAATACAAATTAAAAAATGCTCATTTTCATCTTTAAATCAAATAATATTATAAAATATGATTAAGATAATAAAATTACAAATAATATACATTAAAAAAATTACCATAATAAAAATAAAATTTATTATAATTATTTTACTTAATTGTTCTACTTTCAAATTTTACTTTACAATAAAAAATTTTATTGGACAAGACAATTGAAAAATAGTGAAAGTATTTTGTAATTGACTTTATTATTATTTTTTAAAATTTATGTATATTTTTCTTTAAATTAGATTTAAATTCTTATGATCATTTAATTTTGATTTTAATTTAAAAGTGTAGAAAATAAATAATTTAATCCAAAAAAACTATTTCTGGATATTAAAATTTTTGGTAAGAGGTTGTCAAAACAATTGAAAATCATAAACAAACACGTTTTATAATTTGTTTCTTTTCTGTGGAGAAGCAAAAATAAAAAACAGAAAATAGAAATAATACCAAACAAATCCTTACCTCTATTCATTGTCAATTGAATTTTCAAAACAAGCCATGTGTTTAAATGAATCCACGTCATCGCCACTGGTGCCAGTCTTTGCTCCTCTAGCAGCTTTATCACTTCCCACCATCTCTCGACCTCTCCAGTCAGTTTAAATGTAGCATATAACACCTTCTGCAAGGATCAGGTTGGTACTTCCCGTGAAAGTAGGAGGCTTTAGGCAAGTGAACTTCTCAATAGAATCTCCTATCTCAGTAGTGGGACGATCTTGCCCCCGAGAGCTCCGCATATGCTTGGCCATAAACTGCTTGGCAAAATCCCGAAGCATCATTGTAGAATCGCTGCCACCCTCATGGGCAGCTCCCTCACTGCCACTACCTCTAGCGAAAGTGTTACTGTCCCTGGGATCCATCTTGTAGACATAACCAAAACGAATTTAGAATCGTAATATCCTACCACGTCTGGTGCAATTATAACACTAAAATATTCACTTTAAATAAACTCCAATACCGACTTAAATCTTCTCCCCTGATTATGACATACTTTACCAATTTCATATTCCCGTTCTAGTTTTCAAGTTCCTGCCCTTCCGCTTGGAAACAAAACCGTCGATGGATTGACGTGGTTTTCTGAACCTGTTGACTGATCTAGAAAAGTACAGAAGTCCGTCAAGGAATTTCTGTCTCCAGGCTTATGAAGCAAAACTCAAAATTCCTATTCTACCCATTGCTATCCTTGTCCTATTTAAACTTATACTCTGGTAAGATCATCTGATCTAGTCTGCAGAACTTAGCAACTTATGCTCTAATACCATTTGTAGTGCCCCGACGCACCACGTGGGCCCGAAGTGCTAGTAAAACATATATATATTGATACTACCTGTAGAATATATAAATGCAATCTGCCCTAACCAGGGAATCCTGAGTGCACCTGCCATTACTGTAATTAAACCATCCAGTGGGAGATTTGTAAAACATCCAAACATTTTACCAGAGTTCTACCTGTTCCCAAATATATACACTCTACTATTTGTCTACATATTACAATCCCAAAATAACAGAATAAGATATCTGGTATCTCACCAATTCTGATAATACCTCCTAGAAGTCTAATCCCAGCCCCGAGGTAAGCTAGGTATGGTTCTGTCATGCCCCGAACCCGCAGATAGGTCCCAAGTGTGAAAATAGTAACCTAACCTATCTCTGTATCAATTAAAACATACATGATACAATACAATAAGAGGGTCCGACCCTGTGGGGTACTAAGATGCCCTATACACAAACACATAAACATCCATACTCATCAACGTACGCAGCGGGAAATGTTTCATCTATCCATATAACAAACCATACCAGAATCTATACAACACTAGGATATGCAATCCCATACAACACTAAGATACACAATCCCATAATTACAATACATACTTCGGGTGTCTACAAAAACCATCACGACAACCCCGTTACAAAACTCGTACCTACTCAAGCACTATATGTAGCTAAATGACACCCCAGCTTCTGGATGCTAGGATGCTAGTTTCGGCTACCCAAAGTACCTGAAAAAATTTGTACGTACATTCGGGGCGAGACACCTCTCAATAAGGAAAAAAACAGGTTATATCAGTGTGTGGCATACCGGTGTTATTTTACGTAAAACATAAGACCATACAATACGATACAGTTCGAAAACATTTCCATACAGTTCCAATATTTTCACAAATCCATTCTAGTACATATGATACCCAAACATTCGATCAGTGTTGTCACACTAATACACAACTACTCTATGAAACCCAAAACTTCACAGCGATTACGTTGCCAATATGGTGTAACTCACACCCCTCGGTGACCAGCTAGAACACACAAGTGATATTTCACACCCTCGGATATAGAGCCGGACACTCTCGCCCACAGTTTTGACACCGGTACATGACACAGCGTACGGTAATTAGCCACCACATAGCTATTTTAGCGTACGGTATTTAGCCGCCACTAGCCGATTTCACAAAACCTAGAATCATTTTGGAGCTCACACTCCTATACATATGCTGCCACTAGCTGTTTTACAAATACCTGAAACAATTACATACAACCATACATTCCACTCTTATTTGGTTTACGAAAAATTATATCATTTTCCAATTCAAGTATACAGTTTTATACAAATATGGATAACAGTCATCTCAATAATACAATTTAAACAAAACAAACAGTTTTCCAGACAAAGCAGAGATGATACCCAAAATCTCCAAATTTTTTCAAAAACTGTAACCCGAAAATCCCATATTTTACCCGATAGATTTTCCCAAATAAGTAATCAAAACATACATACGATCGTAGCCTACAAGCTTACCTATCCCGATTTCGAAAATAAACTGATATAAACAAAATTCCCTTACTTTAACCCAAATTCCAACTACGAACTCTACGGTCCCCAAAACTACGAATCGAGACTCCAAAACCGATAAACCACAGTACAATACAAGCTTACAACTCATACTACTATACATATTTCGAATCAGAAAAGAAAATCAAGCCTTACCTCGATTTTGGCTCGAAACGAGATTCCGATCCGCTAGAAACGTAAAGAATCCTTCCCTGATCCTCGCAATAACGTCGGATTTATGAATCAGGCGACAAACGGAGAGGAAATCAATAGATAGAGAGAGAGAGAGAGCTTCGAGTTCTAGAGAGAGAGAGAGAGAGAGGATATTTAGCTAACTTAACTTGGAAGCAACTCAATTAGATATTTATAGCCCTTTGACTCAACCGCCTTCGTCAACGAGATGACGTCCTCGTCGATGAGTCCGCCATTACCTTCGTCAATGAGGTGGTGGCCTCGTTGATGAGCCCGAGGTTCCAGATTTTCCAAAATCCCTCGAGATCTCCTCATTGACGAGACACTGAATTTCATCGCCGAGAACAAGAGGGACTTCGTTGACGAACCTTGGCTTTGTCGACGAAGCTTGCCCAAATTACCACTTTACCATTCTTTCAAATATTTAATCCATATATTACGGTTCGGGTTCTTACAAGTTCCCTAAAGGACCTGAAAATTAATTTGTATAATAGGGTGAGGCATTTCTCAATAAGATGGATTGTATTAATATCCCTGTATGGCTAGCATGAGTTATTGTGTGAATATAAAACTTTCATTATTTAACTGTATATGAAATGACATTTAAAACTGTACTACATTGTATATATGAAAATACATAATTTTTGAATAATAAACTGTCGGCTCAATATAACCCTTTTATAGTGAATTTGTTCATATATGCATAAAAGATACAACCAGTATTGCTGTATTAGTGTTGTCATACTATCATAAACTCATACGACATGCTTCCCTTATGACAGGTTGTGCGGCCCAAAGTCTGGACTCAGCATATGGCCGGCCGACAATAGCTGAGTCAGAAAAGGTAGTAAGTATGATTGTGCCTACCTATGGTCATCTGGAACTACATCGGATGGGCCCCCCCGACACTTTCCTTGGGGGAGTATTATGCCCAGGTCACCAATCGTCTATCCTTCATCACACTATCATCCCGGTGTGATTGCACTCCCTACCAACATATAGTTACGGTACCATGCTCATAACATCACATTTCATATCCACAAGGTTCTAGAATCATATATGACAATTTACTTAATAAAACTGTATTATATCTCATTTCATATAATGTAACGACCCAAGGAATAATGGTATTTAAATAATAAAGAGGGAGAGAAATGGAATCAGTAACAGAAGGAGGCAGTAGACTTCGTCAACGAACGCTCCGCGTTCGTCAACGAAATTGCATTGTGGAGAAAATAATTTCAAGAATTTCTAGGGATCATCGAAGAATGCAGGGATTCGTCGACGAATGTCTTCACGATCTCGTCGAAGAGGTCTCGTTTCGTCAATGAGAAAATACTAAGCGAGGATTTTAGGCTATTCTGAATTTTATCGATGAATGGTAAGGTTCGTCGACGAATTTACTAAAGGACTCGTCGACAAATCTGGCCCTATATATAGTGCAAACTCAGATTTTTACGCAGAAATTTCAGCCGAAACCCTCTCTCTCTCCTCCACGGCTCCTTCTCCTTCTTTCTTCGATTTCGGCCCCGTCAGTCACCAGATCGGCGATCTAAGGCCACCACGACGCTCCTAGCGAAGTTCTCTGCAAGTCTGCTAGAGCAGATTGTTGGTGAAACGAAGTTGGAATTCATCCCAAATCTAGGGTAAGGTCTTTTATTTAGTTTTTGACCTTCTGACAGTTGTAGGAAATGATGTAAACCAAGAAATATTGATATTTTGTTTTGACAAATGTGGTTTTCAGGGTGTTGAGTGAAGAACCCTAGGAGTGTAGGACCCGTTATAGAAAGGGGATTTTAGTAGCAACCAAGTAAGGGAAATATGCTATGCTAGGATTTTAAGAATATTAACAGAGTTTTCATAGATAAATATATACTAGTTATTATGCAGTTTTTACAGAACGAATGTTTTAATGTTGTGTGGCTTGAATAGATATTTACTTGATGTAAAATTTATACAGTAGTTCAACATATTATGTTATATAGCATGTATATATAGTTATTCATAAATGATTAACAGACAGATTATATAGGTTTTACTTAGCTCAGTACATCATAGTTTATACAGAATGCTACGTTTTCCTAAATACCATAACACACAGTTTATAAAGATAGATTATACAGTTATAGCATCGAGATGCTACAGTTATTCAAACTTTTCAGTATTTACAGTACAGAACTATAGCGTTATGGTTATTTTGAAAATATAATGAAAACAGTAGAGGTATATATATATGTACTTATATAGTATCAGATCCATGTGGAAATAGTATAGAGAGATACAGTTTATAGAGCACAGTACCGTTGCTATATACAGATAGAGTGCAACCACATATCTCAGATAGTGTGTGGGTACCGTCTAACCGTGCTCAGAGAGGATGCAGCTCCCCAGTACTCTGGGTAGAGGGGGCCAGTTAGACGAGGTAGTAGCCAGTACCGTGCTTAGAAGTGGATGCAATTTGGCCGGACTGAGGTAGTGTAGAGTATGATGACTTACCTGGAGGGCTGACTAGGTTAAGTCCCGCCTACAGGCCGCACAACCTTGTCATGAGGGGTCAAATCATGACATACAGAGTCCCGGGAAAATAACACAGTTGTCACGCCCCGAACCAAAAATGGGACTCGGGGGTGAATTTAAGTAACCTAACCTGCCTCTGTATCAATTTAAACATACATGATACAATACAAATAAGAGGGTCTGACCCCGTGGGGCACACGGTTGCCCTATATACATACTCATACCAATCCTTACTCATCAGATACGCAGCGGAATACAGTCTTTTATACATAATCAATATCATACCAAAGTCTATACAAACTAAGACATACATTCCCATAATTACAATGATGTAGGACAATCCTAGGAACCCTAGTCCTACCAAAGACCCTCTCACAAATGCACACACCAGATACACTTTAAGATGGGAATTTAATTAACCGCAATGACCAATATAAATTATATGCGAGAACTTCAGGTCGTGGAAAATTCAAAAAGTTATAGGATTCATGAAGACTAGTCCTTAAGGACCTAATCAAGTAGGATAAGATAATTACTTGAAAGATGGTAAATTCAAGCCTTAGAATTAAGCCTAAACATGCAAATTATATATCCTTAGAATAAGACACAATCAAGCATTCAAGTATGAAAATCTTTTGAACTTTGAAGAGTTTGTCTGCAGATATTATTCAAAGACATGCAATGGATATTTTGAAAGACTAATGGAAGGTAAATATCATATTGGCTATCTAGGAGTTATTTTGGAAGTAATTGAAATGAGCTTACTGAAATTATTCGGAATGATGATCACAACACACTCGAACCGTGCTCGATATCTCGAATGGTGATTCTCGACTTTCTTGGGGTTGTGATTGATCTGCTTGACTGTTGAAGTACTAATCTCACAAAATAAGTATTGGAATGGTAATATGTAAAATGTATAATGATAATCTCGTGGCCTCTCACCACTCAATCTCCAAAGGAGAAGGGATGTGGTCTCTCACCACTCACTCACAAAGAGGGAACAAGCTTAAAGCTTAAACACAAGGCAATAAATCTTGATTCAATTCAAATACTTGATGTCCCTAATAACTTACATGCCCAGCTATATATAGAGGTGTTGGAACAACCCTCCAACCATAAGTAAATAAAATATAACAAGCTTTGAATGGAAAATGATAAAATGACACCAAAAAGTCAAAAATGTAAAATTTTCAAAAAAAGTAGTCTCATTCTTCAGCCTTCTAGATGTTCCATACTTTGAATTAGTTTACCTAACATATACCAAATTAAATATATGGAAGTCTTCTTTGCAACACACTTTGAACCACTCCATTTGGACTTTTCTTGGGAAAGTTATGGCATATTTGGTGAGAGGTGTGCAGCTGTCCATGTGATGCAGAATTTCTGGAAGAATGCCTACTGTTATTGGGCTGCCAATCCGTGCAAAATTTGAATTACATGGTTTTACCTATACCCAAAGAAAGGTATGGGAGTCTTCTTTCCAGCCCAATTGGAATCGTTTTATTTGGGCCTCTGTAGATGAAGTTATGCATTTTCTTATACAGGTGCGCAGTTGCCTTCATCCCAGCGAATGCATCCACGTGACACCATCTTTGCAAATGTTATGTTTGGGGAATGTTGATCCCCATCATACAACACGTACCCCAGGTGTCTACAAACTATCCTGACAACCTGGATACCAAAACTCATACCAAAATGTAACACCCTCAAAATTTATACCATTTTTTTTTCCATAAATATACAATAAACATTCCTACGCAGCGAAAACATAAATCATAAAACCATTTATACATAAACTGTACAATACCAGAATCCAGAATATACAGACCATACGAAAATGTTTCTCTAGTGTCATCTATCCAAAAACATACACCACTCTGACAAAAACTCACCCTATAACCAGGGTGATCTGAGCTATACTCTATTCGAGAGCCTGATCTGCTCGCCTCACTGGCTCACCTGAAAAATGTTAGAGTAATAGGGTGAGTCGACGTTCAGTAAGTGGAAATATTCTGTTACTAGTGTATGTCAACTAAGTTAAGAATACTTAAAAATAGCAACTGAACTGTAATGCAATAAATAATTTGTAAAACATATCTTTCTTGCTCAATTTAAAAATGTACTGTATCGTCTGTATTTTCTACTTTTCATACTGATAATATCATACTATATTCATCATTTACTGTAAAACTGTATACATATAGATATAACTGTACTTATTTCCTAGGACTCTGTACGTCATGATTTGACCCCTCATGACAGAGTTGTGCGGCTCGTAGGCGGGACTCTATCTAGTCGGCCCTCCAGATAAGTCAATATACTCTACACTACCTTAGCCCGGCCAAACTGCATTCTCTCCTAGGCGCGGGACTGGCTGCTATCTCGTCTAACCGGCCCCCTCTACCTAGCGTACTGGGGAGCTGCATCCTCTCTGAGCATAGTTAGACGGTACCCACACACTATCTGAGATGTGTGGTTGCACCTTATCTGAATATAGCAACGGTACTGTACTTTGTAAACTGTCTCTGTACTGTGTCTGTCTAAAATCTTTCCACAGGGATCTGATACTATATACATACATACATACATATATATATATATATATATATATATATTCTTTTACTGTTTTCGCCATGTTCCAAAATTACCATAATGCTATCTTTATGTACTGTATATATATTGTAAAACTGTATACTACATCCATAGCATCTTGATGCTACCTTTGTATCTCTGTCTATATATTCTGTATATATACTCTATCTGTATACTCTGTATGTTATGGTAATAGGAACATGGCATGCTAAAACTCTGTGTGTACTGTTCTGTATAAAGCTATAATATAAATACTGATCTGAATAAAACTGTATGCGTGTATAAATATATATGTATCTATCTGTTTCATGAAATTGTTCATAAGAATACTGAGAAGAACCATATAAACTGTACATACTGTCTACTTCCATGCATTCCGTATAGTATGATATATATCATAAGAGCTATATAGATTACTTCATCTCATGAAAATCACTTAGGCCACACAATCATTTAAGCTCATAATAAACTGGCATAAATATACATCTATAAAATCGCTGTTAACTTTATTAAAACTAATAGCATAGCATATTTCCCTTAACTTAACTTTGAAAAACCCCTATAAAATTCTAGCTCTATACCCGTAGAGTTCCTAACCCAACATCCTGAAAACGCAATCCCCCAGAACAAAATATCAGTATTTCTTAGTCTACATCATTTCCTATAACTGTCAGGAAGTCAAAAACTGAATAAAAGACCTTACCCTGAATTTGGGCTGAAATCTAACTTCGTTTTCCTGACGATCCGCTCCGACAAACTTGTAGAGAATTCCGCGAGGAGCGTCGTGGTAGCTTTGGATCGTTGATCCAGCGAATGGTGGGGACGAAATTGAAGAGAAAAGGGAGAGGATTCGTAGAGAGAGATAGAGGAGAGAGAGAGAGAGAGAGAGAGGCACTGGTAAATGGATAAAAAATCCTAGTTTTCAAAGATTTATACTTCCAGATTCGTCGACGAGACACGCCACCTCATTGATAAGTCCTTCATTAATTTTGTTGAAGAAGCCCTGTATTCGTCGAAGAAATTCAGGCTGCCCCAGAACTCCTCTCGGTATTTTCTCATCGACGAGACGTAGCTTCGTCGACGAATTCTCTTCTGTACTCGTCAACAATGCCCTGTATTTGTCGACGAGTTTCCTTATGTACTCATCGACGAAACCCTGTATTCGTCGATGAAGTCTACTGCCTCCTTCTGTTCTTGTTTCCATTTTTTCCCTCTTTTTAATATTTGAATATCAATTTTTTCTAGGTCGTTACATAAAAGGTACTAGCAGTAGCTACGACACCCCTTGCTTTCGAACGCTAGGATGCTACTTACCGCTACCTGAAGGACCTGAAAAATATTGTTCGTACATTCGGGGTGAGACACCTCTCAGTAAGGAAGAAAATAATTTATATTAGTGTGTGGCATACTAGTTTCATTTTTCATACTTCATAACACTATACATACGATGCAGTATGAAACAATTCGTACAATTTCATACAATTCCATACAGTTTCAGTATTTTCAGAAAACCATTCCAGTTCATAAGATACCAAAACATACATACATACATACATACATACGGTCACGTCACATTAGTTCACAACTACACAAGGTCACCTCGTCTCACAGCGATTACATTGCTACATACGCAACTACGCTATGACGATCAAGGCCAAATAGTGATTACATTGCTCCATACACAACTACACAAGGTCACCTAGTCTCACAGCGATTACATTACTACACACGCAACTACGAAGCGACGACCCAGGCCCATAGTGATTACATTGCCACATACGCAACTACACAAAGTCACCTAATCTCACCACGATTACATTGCCACATGCACAACTACGCTACGACGACCTAGGCCCAATAGTGATTACATTGCTACATACGATGTAGAACACACCCTTCGGTGACCAGCCGGAACATACTGGTGATATTTCACACCCTGGATATAGAATCGACCACTCTCGCCCACGGTAGTTAACCGATACATGGCTGTTTTACAAACCCCTAGAATCATTTTGGAACTCACGTCCCTATACATTTCAACGTACGGTAATTAGCCGCCACATAGCTGTTTTGCAAATACCTAGAACAAATACATACAACCATACATACCACACTTATTTGGTTTACGACAAATCATATCATTTATAATTTTAACTATACAGTTTATGCAAATATGGTTTACGATCACCTCAATAATACAGTTTCAACGTAACAAACAATTTTCCAATCAAAGTAGACATGAAACTAGAAATCCCCAATTTTCCCGAAAACTGTAACCCAAAAATCCCGCATTTTTACTCGATAGATTTTCCCAAATAAGTAGTCAAAACATACATACGATCGTAGCCTACAAGCTTACCGATCCCGATTTCAAAAATGAACTGATTACAGAATCCCCTTACCTTAACCCGAATTCCAATTACAAACTTTATGGTCCTCAAAACTACGAACCGAGACTCTAAAACCTACAAACCACAGTACAATACATACATACAATCCGTACCTCTACACATATACTGAATCAGAAACAACAACCGAGCCTTACCTCGATTTTAGCTCGAAACCCGAAAATGCTCGAAACGAGATTTCGATCCGTAGAAGTTGTAGAGAATCCTTCCACGATCCTCGTGGTAACTTCCGTTTCCCGATTCTAGCAACGATCAGCAAAGAAATATAGAGAGAAGGAGTAGGGAGAGGTTTAGAGAGAGAGATATATATATATATATATATAATTGAGATTTCTTAATGGTGAAGTAATGAGAATTTCCTTTTATAGCCCTTTGATCCGGCCAATTTCGTCGACGAAATGGTACCTTCGTCGATGAATCTTTCACTGAATTCGTCGACAAATCGATGGCCTTGTCGAAGAATCCTGATATTTCCCGATTTCTAAAACTCCTCGGCTTCTCCTTGTTGACGAGGCTCTGAATTTCGTCGACGAGAAGAACAAAGGCTTCGTTGATGAAATCCGGCTTCATTGACGAACCTGCTCTTTTACCAAAATATCCCTCTCTTTATATATATAAACCCATTATCACGATTCGGGTTCTTACAACCTCCCCTCCTTATAAAAATTTCGTCCTCGAAATTTGCAATCTCTCTTTACATCCACATTCATACTACTACATACATACCTACTCTGAGGTGAAACGATGACTATCTATACGCAGTCCCTCTACGATACATAGAAACTCCCTCTAGAGAATACGGCAGCCATTTATACGCAGCCTCGTTACAATAAATACATACATACTCTAGAGAATACGACGACCATTTATACGCAGCCTCGTTACGATACGTACATACATTCCCTCACTTATGGCGGAGGAATACCGTGGTCACATACATACACGGTCTCAGGAGCTTACAATACAACAAGACTCTCCTAGAGACTAACCACCAAATATAATACGATAACAGAGGATTACATATATACATACATACTCATACCACACTGCTATCCAACTACTACTCAGAATAACTACGAATACTTCCGGCGTATTTCCGTTTCCAATGCCCAAGAAGCTTCCTCAACCTCGTGGTTTCGCGTATGAAGCTTTTGAACTTTACGGTCCATAACCTGAACAAATATCTCCTCATACGCTAAAGTATCCCCAATTTCCAACTCATCATAACTAATAATATGTGAAGGATCCAACACGTACCTCCTCAACATGGATAAGTGAAACACATCATGGACCCTTGAAAGTGCTGGAGGTAATGCAACTCTGTAGGCTATCGGACCCACTCGCTCAAGTACCTCGAATGGTCTGATATACCTCGGGCTCAACTTGCTCTTCCTTCCAAATCTCATTACTCCCTTCATCTGAGCGATTCTAAGGAATACTTTACCCCCTACCTCGAATTCCAACTCACGGCGGCGAACATCCGCATAACTCTTCTGCCGACTCTAAGCCAATTTAATCCTCTCCCGGATCAAACCTACCTTCTCAGACGCCTGCTGCACGAGTTCAGGTCCTAAAACTTGACCTTCACCGACCTCATCCCAATACAAAGGAGATTGACACCTCCGACCATACAAAGCCTTGAACGGTGCCATCCCTATACTAGCCTGGAAGCTATTGTTATAGGCAAACTTCACTAGTGGCAGAAACTGAATCCAACTACCACCGAAGTCCAATACACAAGCCTGTAATATATCCTCCAAGGTTTGTATTGTCCTCTCAGACTGTCCATCAGTTTGGGGGTGGAACGTTGTACTGAAAGTAAGCTTCGTCCCTAGTGCTTCCTGTAAGCTCTTCCAAAATTGAGAAGTAAACCTCGGATCCCAATCTGAAACAATGGACACCGGTACCCCGTGCATTCTCACAATCTCATGCACGTACATATCAGCTAGCCTACTCAAAGGGTAGCTAACCTTCGTTGGTACAAAGTGAGCAGATTTCGTTAACTGTCCACAATTACCCAAATAACATTCTTCCTATGAAGCACTGGCGGCAAACTAGTAACAAAGTCCATGGAAATATGCTCCCATTTCCACATCGGAATAGGCAAAGGCTGCAACGGCGCTGCCGGCCTCTGATGTTCAGCTTTCACCTGCTGACACGTCAGACACTGCTCCATAAATAGGGCAATTTCCCTCTTCATACTAGACCACCAGAAGGACTCGCGCAAATCCCGATACATCTTCGTACTACTTGGATGTACCGTATACAAAGAACGATGCGCTTCCTCTAGAATCGTCCTTTTGATATCATCGTCATTTGGAACACACAGCCTGGTCCCAAACCTCAACACGCTTCTGTCAGAGATGTTAAAATTCGCAGCTAAACCCTACTGCACTTTCTTTACAATCTCCGCTAACTTCGCATCATTAGCCTGCATGGCTTTAATACGCTTAAATAAGGTCAGTTGGACCACCAAACTAGCAACAAAATCCTGATGATCACTAGAGACCAACTCCATGCCAAGGCTTTCCAAATCTCGTTTGATATAATGTTGAGCTACAACTGCAGATACTGCTGCATGTTCTGACTTCCGACTCAACGCATCTACTACCACATTAGCCTTTCCCGGGTGATAACTAATCGTGCACTCGTAATCCTTAATCAACTCCAGCCACCGCCTTTGCCTCATATTCAGCTCCTTCTGCGTGAAAAAGTACCTGAGGCTCTTGTGGTCAGTGAAAATCTCACACTAAACACCATACATGTAGTGTCGCCAGATCTTAAGGGCATAAACAACAACAGCCGATTCTAAATCATGCATAAAGTAATTCTTCTCATACTCCTTAAGTTGTCGCAAAGCATAAACTACCACCTTACCCCGTTGCATAAACACACACCCCAAACCCTTAAGGGACGCGTCGCTATAAATCACAAAATCCCCATCCCCCGTAGGAATGGTCAATACTGGAGCAGTAACCAGCCGGTGCTTCAACTCGATAAAACACTGCTCGCAATCACTAGTCCAGTCAAACTTCACTCCTTTCTTAGTCAACCGTGTCAGAGGTCCAGACAATTTAGAGAATCCCTCCACAAACCGATGATAGTAACCCGCCAGTCCCAGAAAACTCTGAACCTCCTGCACATTCTTCGGTCTAACCTAGTCAACCACAGCTTCGATCTTGCTAGGATCAACCGAGATACCTCCCTCAGACACAACATGGCCTAAGAACGCGACCTGATTCAACCAGAACTCACACTTCTTCAACTTAGCATACAACTTCTTCTCTCGCATAATCTGTAATACTAACCCCAAATGTTCCACATGCTCTTCCGTACTCCTCGAGTATACCAGAATGTTATTAATGAACTACTATGAATCGATCTAGGTACTCATGGAAGACCCTGTTCATCAGATCCATGAACACCTTCGGAGCATTTGTCAACCCAAAAGGCATGACCAAAAACTCATAGTGACCGTATCTGGTTTGGAAAGCGGTTTTTGCTACATTCTCAGATCTAACCCTCACCTGATGATACCCCGACCGTAGGTCGATCTTCGAAAAGACCTGAGTTCCCTACAGATGGTAAAAAAGATCATTTATATGAGGCAAAGGGTAACGGTTCTTCATCGTCACTTTGTTGATCTCTCGGTAGTCAATACACATACGCATCGACCCATCCTTCTTCTTTACAAATAATATTGGAGCTCCCTAGGGCGAAACACTCGGTCGAATAAAACCCTAGTCCAGTAGTTCCTGCAACTGCTCCTTCAACTCTCGAAGTTCTGCTGGAGCCATCTGGTACAGAGCTTTAGAGATCGATGCCTTACCAGGCAGCAACTGAATCATAAACTCCATCTCACGATCTGGAGGTAAACTGGGTAAGTCGTTTGGAAACACATCTAGAAACTTGTCGACCACCCGAATGTCCCTGAGTCTCAACTCATCCCACGGTGGTTCCTTCACGCAAGCTAGGTACCCCTGACAACCATCCAAGAGTAACCTCCTCGCCTGTAGTGCCGACAGAATCTGTGGCGTCGAGTGCACACACGATCCCACAAATTCATACTCTTGCTCCCCAAGGGGTCTGAACACTACTACCTTCTTACGACAATCAATCACCGTATAGCTGGAGAACAACCAATCCATTCCCAGTATGACGTTGAAACCCGACATGTCGTATACCACAAGATTTGCCGGTAGTAGTCTCTCTTGAATCACAACTGGGTAGTTTCCTAACATCTTACTACAAATTGTTACACTCCCAACATCTCATTCATTATACAGGTTTCCGCCTCACATAACTTCACAAAACTAGAAGATATGAACGAATGAGTTGCCCCCGAATCAAATAAAACAACAACTCTATTCGAAAGCAATAACATGGTACCTATCACCACTTTCCCAATGTGTTTCGCATCTGCTGGAGTAAGTGAATATACTCTTGCCGGAGCCGTGGTTGCCTGGTAGTTCCCTCGAGGCATCTGATTACTCCCATGATTTTGGCTCTATACAGGCATAATCCTCCTCTATTCCTGACAGCTCTTCGCCATGTGGCCCAACTTGCCATAGTTGTAGCAAACACCCAAGAATGGCTGACATTCACCATCGTGCCATTTACGACATTTGGCGCATGGTGCGGAGGATGGATCCCCTTGATAACTCAGCCGCTCGGTGTTCTGCCGATAACCAGAGCTGTAATTCTTCTTCTTCTTCCACTTACTTTGTTGAGGACCACTCTGAGGACCAAAAGATACTAGCCTGTTCCCTTGAACTTGCACTATCTCATCTCCCCGAAGGTCAATCTCAACTATGGTGGCTTTATCCACTAGGACAAAGAACTCACGGATCTGCAGCATCCCCAAAAGACGGCGGATGTCTTTCCTTAGACCTCTCTCAAACCTTCGAGACTTCTCATGCTCATTCGGAACTAAGTATGGCGCAAATCAAGATAACTCGATATATCTGGCAGTATACCTCTACACCGTCAAAGTTCCCTGTGTTAGGCCCGAAAACTCATCGGCCTTCGCATCCCGAGTGGAGACAGAAAAGTATCTCTCAAAAAATACCTCTTCGAAGCAGCCCCACATCATATCAAATGGACCAGCTCTCTGCCTCTCAAGAAGGCTCACCGCTGTCCACCATCGCCCTGCTTCCCCAGTCAACTGGAAGGTAGTGTACAAGACCTTCTGCTTCTCAGTGTAGTGGAGGACTTCCAAAATCCTCTCTGTTTTCTCAATCTAGTCCTCCGCCACTATCGAGTCAAGTCCTCCCATAAATATCGAAGGGTGCATGCGTGTGAACCTCTCGATGGTACACCCCGCATCAGTAAGAGAGCTCTCGCATCTCCTAACACTCCGCCCAATCTCTCAGATCACCTGTCTCGCCAAACCACGAGACACAGAAGGAGACTCATCGCTTGCCATCCCCTCGGAGCCACTTTCCAAGTTATTATCCTTGGGCTCCATTCTGAAAATAGAATAGAAATCGGTTAGAATTCCTATATCGTACGCAGTTAATACAATCATAAACCTAATCATGTCAACTATTACTCCCACTGGTCTAAGCCTGTCCCGTCATACCGATACGAATCCATCAATGGTCTGCCCTGCCTTTACTGGAATCGTCATTCCAGGAAAAAAACACGGAATACCGCCGACATATCTCGATCTAGCAACTAAACAACCCTCGACCAACACTACCCATTTCCTACATCCTATACTTTGGTATCTACACATCAATACTCCTAACCAAGTCTACAAGACCTAACAACCTGGTTAACTCTAATACCAAGTTGTCACGCCCTGAACCCGAAAATGGGACCCGAGGGTGAATTTAAGTAACCTAACCTGTCTCTATATCAATTTAAACATACATGATACAATACAAATAAAAGGGTCCGACCTTGTGGGGTATACGGTTGCCCTATATACATACTCATACCAATCCATACTCATCAAATACGCAGCGAAATACGATCTTTTATACATAATCAAGATCATACCAAAGTCTATACAAACTAGGACATACATTTCCATAATTACAACACGTACCCCAGGTGTCTACAAACTATCCTGACAACCTGGATACCTAAACTCGTACCTAAAAGGTACTAGCAGTAGCTACGACACCCCTTGCTTCCGGACACTAGGATGCTACTTACCGCTACCTGAAGGACCTGAAAAACATTGTACGTACATTCAGGGTGAGACACCTATCTGTAAGGAAGAAAACAATTTATATCAATGTGTGGCATACCAGTGTCATTTTACATACTTCATAACACTATACATACGATGCAGTTTGAAACAATTCATACAATTTCATACAATTCCATACAGTTCCAGTATTTTCAGAAAACCATTCCAGTTCATATGATACCAAAACATACATACATACATACATACATACATACGGTCAGTTTCATCACACTAGTTTGCAACTACACAAGGTCACCTCGTCTCACAGCGATTACATTGCTACATACGCAACTATGCTGCGACGATCAAGGCCCAATAGTGATTACATTGATCCATACGCAACTACACAAGGTCACCTAGTCTCACATCGATTACATTGCTACACACGCAACTACAATGCGACAACTCAGGCCCAATAGTGATTACATTGCTACATACGCAACTACATAAGGTCACCTAGTCTCACAGCGATTACATTACTACACACGCAACTACGAAGCGACGACCCAGGCCCACAGTGATTACATTGTCACATACGCAACTACACAAGGTCACCTAGTCTCACCATGATTACATTGCCATATGCACAACTACGCGGCGATGACCTAGGCCCAATAGTGATTACATTACTACATACGGTGTAGAACATACCCTTCGGTGACCAGTCGCAACATACTGGTGATATTTCACACCCCGGATATAGAGTCGACCACTCTCGCCCACTGTAGTTAACTGATACATGGTTGTTTTACAAACCCCTAGATTCATTTTGGAACTCACATCCTTATACATTTCAGCGCGTACGGTAATTAGCCGCCATATAGTTGTTTTACAATTACCTGGAACAAATACATACAACCATACATACCACACTTATTTGGTTTATGGAAAGTCATATCATTTACAATTTCAAGTATACAGTTTATGCAAATATAGATTACGGTCACCTCAATAATACAGTTTCAACGTAACAAACAGTTTTCCAATCAAAGTAGAGATGATATTCGAAATCCCCAATTTTCACGAAAACTGTAACCCAAAAATCCTGCATTTTTACCCAATAGATTTTCCAAAATAAGTAGTCAAAACATACATACGATCGTAGCCTACAAGCTTACCAATCTCGATTTCGAAAATGAACTAATATAAACAGAATCCCCTTACCTTAACCCGAATTCCAACTACGAACTTTACGGTCCTCAAAACTACGAACCGAGACTCCAAAACCTAAAAACCACAGTACAATACATACTTACAATCCGTACTTCTACACATATATTGAATCAGAAACAACAACCGAGCCTTACCTCGATTTTAGCCCGAAACCCGAAAACGCTCGAAACGAGATTTCGATCTGTAGAAGTTGTGGAGAATCCTTCCACGATTCTCGTGGTAACTTCCGTTTCCCGATTCTAGCAACGATCGGTGAAGAAATCTAGAGAGAAGGAGTAGGGAGAGGTTTAGAGAGAGAGAGAGATATATATATAATTGATTCTTAATGGTGAAGTAATGAGAATTTCCTTTTATAACCCTTTGACCTGGCCAATTTCGTCGACGAAATGGTACCTTCGTCGACGAATCTTTCACTGAATTCGTCAACGAATCGATGGCCTCGTCGATGAATCCTGATATTTCCCGATTTCTGAAACTCCTCGGCTTCTCCTCGTCGAGGAGGCTCTGAATTTCGTCGACAAGAAGAACAAAGGCTTCGTTGACGAAATCCGGCTTCGTCGACGAACCTGCTCTTTTACCAAAATATCTTTCTCTTTATATATATATATATAAACCCATTATCCCGGTTCGGGTTCTTACAATAGTTATATATATACACGTATACAAACTTATAGTTCTCATTGTATATGGTATGTTATAGCAGTATGAATGATAGAAAGCTTAGATGATACAAATGTTTTAAGCTTTTATACATGTGTTTTATAGATTTGCCAAATCATGCAGTTTTAAATATTATTATTATAATTTAGGACTCGGTTGCCACATACTAGTAATATCATATTTCCACTTACTGAGCGTCAACTCACCCTATTACTTTACCATTTTTCAGGTGAGCCAGTTAGGCGAGCAGATCAAGCTCGTGGATAGAGATCACTTGGTCACCATAGTTATAGGGTAAGTTTTGTGTAGGGTTTTGTATCTTGAGTAGTTGACACTGGAACAAGAAATGTATTATGTAGCTATGGTTGAAAATACTGAATTCTGGTATTGTATATACATGATTTGGTGGTTATGTGATTTATGTTTTTCTGTTGCATAGGAGTGCCCATTATATGCAGGTATTGGAGTAATTTATTAAAAAAAAAAATTGTGAAAAATTTGAGGATGTTACATATAAAACCTGTCATTTATTAACTCTTGGCCCCCGACTGTCATATTAAATCTCGGCCCTCGGCCATCATATTAAATCTCGGCCCTTGGCCATCATATTAAATCTCGGCCCCCGACCATCATATCTATATAATATTAGAAAAATCATTCTGCTCATATATACAATTTAAAAACTATTCTCATGTCACACAATTTTTATCTGATAAATCATAAATAAAATAAACTGATGAGGAAAGACATAAATTGCTGAAAATAGGGTCTGAGCATCTCTAAAGTTTTATTTAACTTAAACTATTTATTTTATAGAAAATAGGAGATTTCAAACCAATTACGTAAATTTTCCCTAAAACATATAACAGTCAAAACCATCCTTTTTTATATACCCGATTCGTTCAGAAAATCGTATATTACAATTTAATCGGTCCATATTTCAAAATCAACTGACATAATAAAATCCCCTTACTTGGCTTACTGGGAATCCTAAATCCACATCCTACGGCGTTCGAAGATCAAAACCTTGAAATTACATTTTTCCCAAATTAATCAACTCAATTCACATAATATTTCTCATTAAGCATTTCCTAAGCCTCATATATTCCAAATTAATAATAAAACCCTAAAATACACTACTTACCCTGGTTTTGGAGTGGTGCATAGAAAGCCCAGTTCAAAAATTCGTTCCGCTAGACTTGTAGAGAAATGTTCCTAGATCCTTGTGATAACTTCCGATCATCGATTCAGGTGTCGAACGACGAGAAATCGAAGAGAGAGAGTGAGGGGCGCAGGTTTAGAGAGAGAGACAGAGAGATAGAGAAAAATTAAATTTCTTGATGAAGAAGTAACCTAAAAATCTATTTATAGCCCTTTGACTCGACACAATTTGTCGACAAAATGGGACCTTCGTCGACAAACCATAGAAGAACATTCGTTAACGAAAGAAAGGGTTCGTCGACAAACAATATACCTGAAATTTATTTTGGTAATTCTTCGTCGGCGACGCCTGAATTTCGTCGGTGAACTGTAGAAGGACATTTATTGATGAAAGTAGGGGATTCGTCGACGAGCCCTACTATTTGCCCTTTTTCAAATTTTCCTTTCTTCTTTTTCTTTATTTATTTCCTTATTTTTTTGGTTCGGGTTTCTACACATACCGTATACGAAAGAAACTAAGAAAACTACATTACAACATACAGATAAGAAAAACTTATCTTAATAAAACTACATTACAACATCCAGAAAAGAAAAACTTATCTTAATAAAACTACATTACAATATACTAAAAATTAAATTTCATATAACACATAACATATGAAATAAATCAAGAAAAACCCTAACCTTAAATTTGGACGTTTCCAAACGAAGCCTTCAATTAGCAAATTGAAGGAGCTACGTAGTAATTTATAAGGCCCACTAACAATTTGATCAATTAAACTAACAAACTCTTCAATAAAAAAAATGAATTTCAATTTAAAAATAAATGAGCAAACAGTATACATTTTAACTTACCCTATCTCCTCTGTTTATATAGATACTCATCAACGTTCACAAAAACCGTTAGACGAGCAACAGTCACCTGCCACAAGTCCAGCCTCTGCAATCTGCCCTCAGCAATGATCACTTGCAATCCTCTACGGTCTCTCTGCGTCTGTGTTGCCCTCTTCTCTCTGTTCACATACAAAAGTGAAACAGAAAGGATTGTTGAAGGGCCGAAGCAAATCTTGCAAGATGGTCCAGCGAGATTTGCCACTCATCAGCTTACAGATTATTTTCGAAGCAAAACTCGCTATTTCGTTTTGTTAGATTTGCAGGAAAACAAATGCCACACGTCATCACCAGAAGCTGTGCTTGTGGCAAATCTTGCTACTTGATTTAGTAAGATATGTTTAAATCTCGCTGGATGAAGTAGCAAGATTATGTGAGTATCATTTTGTGAAATATTTTTTTTAAATAGGGTATTATTTAATATATTATTTTAAAATAATAATAAACGGTGGAAAAACTCATCTGTGTTGGCTTCTCTTATCCGAATTATGAACAAACACGCGCGCGCACACACACTCTCACGCTTGCTCTCTCTCTCTCTCTCTCTCTCTCTCTCTCTCTCTCTCTCCATGGGAATTCTTGAGCCCAAAGTTTGCCCTTCTTTCACCACCAATAACCCTCATCTCCACCATTTCTCATTCAGAATTCACCATCCCAAGCTTCACAGCCGCAGACCGATCAAATCCTTAAGGGCTTCAATCAAGCCTCCGCCGCCAGAATTCGATTTCAGATCAGAAATACTGAGTGATTCTCGAGCCGCAATTGCTCAAACCCATCCCGAGCTGCTCGATTTGTCCGACAATGGGGGCCTGGTTCTCGTCAGGAAGAGCCAATTCGGGCCGGTGCCGCCGTGGAGGACTGAGTTCGTGGAGCCGGAGGCGATTTGGTTGGTTGGGACTACGCATATGTCGCGGGCATCGGCGGCCGATGTTGAGCGGGTTGTGCGCGCGGTGAAGCCGGATAATGTGGTGGTGGAACTCTGCAGAAGCAGGCAAGTGTGGCTCATTTTCAGGTTTTGATTGAAATTAGTTTATGTGTGGATAGTATGTGCTCAATAGTGTGGTGATTTGGATGATGAATAAATTTTTCAGAACAGTACCAACAATATTACCGAACAATGAACGATTCCCAAATCAATCATGAGTGTAAAACATAAATTAATTTCAAGATTTGTACTTTGCACCAGGGACTCTATTGTTGGGATCCGAAGAGTTTTGTGGAGTTTGAAGAGAGCGCACAATCTTTTTTCCTTCCTAAATGTGTGAATTAGTCCCCAAATTTTGTTTATTTGAACTTCTACCCTGTGTTGAGTGGGTGCAATTCTTAAAAATACTATTATTTTAATCCCATTATATATTATAATTATTTTTTTATTAATTGAGTGGGGGCTATAGGCCACACATCGAAATGTAAATCTGCCCCTAGGCCCATAAACATGATACGATTATGACTTACCATAAGACTCATTAATTCTATGCTCCCAAAATGTCCGATATTCATCTAGTTCGAATTTTATAAAGCAGGCCATGTAAGTCCAAAAAGAATTCTAACAATCTTCCACATGGACTACATAGCCAAAGTTTTGCTAAAAAATAATAAAAAAATCTTCGGACTAAAATACACAGGACTTAGTCACAACAAAAAATATTAAATGTGAGCAAACACCATCTAACATAATAGTCCATAATGAGATCATGCATTTCCAACTGTGCAAAAAGTCATATCCGAGGTGAGAATATATATTAACATCATGTAGGTCAAAAGACTCAAAACACACATAACCTCATGACCATACACATAGGTCAAGAATGAAATCATGCAAATCTAACATTACACTATCAAAACATACACAATATCATGACTGTAGGTGCAACATAGGAGTATGGTCAAAACAAGCACGGAAAAATGCAACAGCATGGCAAAATGCGATCAACATGCTTGTTTTGTATACGGTCCAAACATTTGCCAAAGATTTTTCCAGCTTCAAAGAAGCTCATCGAGACAAAAAAAAAAAAATCTTGGTATATCATATAATGAAATTGGGTCTAAATGTCTCCACTAGCCTCAGCATCCATCAAGATGCATATGCTCCTCACAGGCATCAATCGAGACCAATACCAAAATATCTCTAAAACATATTATGATAAGATCGAATCATAATGTGTCTATGTTTCACAAATGAGGCTACATCAAAATATCAATTGAAATTAATTTCAGAATGTCTTTAAATACATTATAACAAGACAACAATCTCAATATTCCATAAATGAGACCAAACAAAATGCCTCAGCATATGCAATCCATAATATGGCCATAATCGAAATTCACATAAGTGATCATAATAAGCAACAATTAAATTGATCAATTTACATAATTCTCAAGAATATTATAATCATCAAAACCTAATTAGCATCTATCATTATTACGCACTCCCTCTAGCTTAAAACATTAAAGGGTTTTAACAGCACCAATGCTAGTTTCATGTTCTGAAAAGCTTTAGGAGTCAATCCCTTAGTTAGAGGATCTGCAATTATTTGCTCTGTGGGCCTGTGGCTATATGCTCAATATGAGTTCGTCTATCTTGGATTTTCCATCTAAAAAAAAGTACTTGATATCTATGTGCTTTGATTGTTAAGAACTCTTATTGTTTTGAGAGAAGCTAACAACATAGTATTATCACTGCATACCAATAATTGTTTCATAATGGAATCAACCATGCGAAGGGAGTCCTGTGATAAAATCCCGCAATCACAAAGCCTGACAAGTCGCCTCATAACAGGCAATGAACTTTGCCTCCATAGTCGAGGAAGCTGTAAGTGTTTGTTTAACACTCTTCCAAGATACAACTCCTTCTGTCATCATAAAAACATAACCGGACTTGGATTTCCTATCATCTATGCAACTCATGGTTTTAAATCAGAGTAGCGGGTAGTGTAATGTAACGGTAATGGGAAGCGGGAGTTGCGGATGTTACATAATGGGAAGAGGTGTTACAGCTGTGACTTTTTTTCAAGCATGCACAACCTTGTGTATATTAGTGTATATGCATGTTTTAAGCTTTTAATCCTTCCTAGAAAGAGTTTTAGTATAGTTTGGATTCTTTAGTTCAACTAACTAAGTTGTTTGGTAAGGGCAAAAAATTTACATTTGTTTTAAATCACCATTGATAGAAATATTACGTGTGTGTGTGTGTGTGTGTGTGTATTTATACTTTCTCATCATTCTTATGCATGATAAATTCTTGTGTGATAAATTAATTAATAAAACAAAATACATTATACATTCTATTAATCTATTAGACACATAAGACATATGAATATTAAAAATATACGATAACTAGAAAAGAATGTTGAAGTTGAAAAATATAGAATATAAATATCAAATTGCTAATATTATCATAATAAAATATTTTCCTAATGTTAATGGTTATTTAGTTGTTTAGCATTATTATTATGTGTTAGAGTTTTGTTAGTAATAAGTGTGAGTTAGTAAGGGTATTGTGGTCATTCATATTGTACTTACATATATTATAAATAGAGGGAGAGACCTATCATTGAGTTTAGGTCTTCCATTTTACCCAATTACTCAACATATTATAAATAGAGAGAGAGACCTATCATTGAGTTTAGGTCTTCCATTTTACCCAATTACTCAACATGGTATCAGAGCGTGAGCCAAACTAAATCCTATTCTCCTCAACCATTGCCAGAAAACACCATTCCTGCGGTTGTCCTTCCTAGATTTATCTCCATCCCATATTATTTCGCAAAACCAACCTTACACCCATAGATAGACCCCCCCTGACGACTCACCCCACAAAACCCCATTGCTGGAGGACCCCCCACGTGCCCCCACATGCTGGTCAAATGCTGGCAGGGCCAACCCCACTCGTTGGCGTGTGAGTGAATTTCCAGCCACTTTTTTCTTTTTTTTCCTCTGTCATGCTCTGATTCCTTCTCTAGACCATATTATCAAGCTGTTAGATCAATTTTTTGCTAAAAAATTTAACCTTTTCTGACTATGCGCTCGTGGCATTCCGTTAATTTCTGTTCAAGGTTTGTGAAGGCTTCTTTGCGAGTTTTTCGGAGCTGTGGCAGCGTTCATAACTTCATATGCTCAGTCCCTATCTCAGGAACACTTTTCCTAATGGAATTCTCCATGGAATGCTTTATAAGCATAAGATACACTTGATTTGAGTGTTTTCATTTTTCATAATAAGCCCTCTCACTGGCTGAAGTAGTCTCATTCGGTTTTTCACAGGCTCATCTACTCTCAATGCCAAATCCACATTCATAATGGTGAGAAGGAACCTAAGAGACTCAATCCAGTCTTTAAATTGGTCCCAAACAATGTTTTGGTGACAGACAATTGTAGAGGCAGATCAACTGAGGAGATAGTAAGTGAATACATTCATTATGCTAGAAAAAAAATAATAATATCATGCTATACACATAATTTTCTCTTTGTCTATTCAAATGTGGGGCACATGCCAAACCCCCTAGTCATTGTAGTCCAGCCTAAGAATCCCGAATTATAATGTTAAAACAATCCATTTCGTGGCAAAGGAAAGTAATCATATATTATACAACTCAAAATTCAATATTGATAGGGTATCTGAATCTTCAAATGTATAATACCCAATTCAGCTATTGGTAGGGTATCTGAATCTTCAATTGTATTGAAAGGGAAGTTTTATAGGACAGCTATAAGATCAGCTATGCTATATGGATTGGAATGTTGGGCGACGAAGAAACATAATATCCAAAATATAAAAGTTGTTGAGATGAGAATGCTTAGATGGATGAGTGGTAAAACATTGAAAGATAAATTAAGGAATAAACATATTCGTGGTAAGTTAGGTGTAGCTCTTATAGAAGATAAGATAAGGGAGGGACGACTCAGATGGTATGGACACTTGCAACGTAAGCCTTATATTGCACCTGTGAGGAAGAGTGACTTAGTTACTGTGGGGGGCAGTAGAAGGGGTAGGGGTAGACCTAAAATAATTTGGGAGGATATAGTGAGTAAGGATTTAATATCCTTGAATCTATCAAAAGAAATGGTCCATGATCGCATAAATTGACGGAAAATGATTCATATAGCTGACCCCACTTAGTGGGACTAAGGCTTGGTTTTGTTGTTGTTTTGTTATAAAACCCAATTCACTTTCTTTGTCCTAACTAGAAACTTCACAATCAATGACAATCGAGAAGGTATGATCATCAATCATGGAATTGCCATTGCCAATTGCAATCTAGAACAATTTACATGACCATAAAATTCATTTTATTATTCAATCTGTTTCTCCACAATGAACATCATCGATTGTACCCCACTATATGTGAGGACTCAATCAATTATGTCAATTAGTTTTCAAATAATCATGGTCATGTGAGATTACTTTCAAAAATTCCAATTCCATGTCAGTCATGGACTCAAACACATAAGTCCTAATGCTAATAGGAGACTTTAATTTTATTTAATTTTATTTTTCCTTGGTTTTGAAATTTATTTATTGGATATGTGGCCTAAGTTTTTGTATATATACTAACTGAATTTTCTCAAAATTTGAAAATATGGGCACAAGTTTATGTACCGTACTCTCTGTTTCGTGAAGGGTGAGAAACTTTCAAGAAATTAGTGTCCTCAGAACCATCGGGCTGCTCTACATACACATCCTGAAATTAATTTATATTTCATGTTCATGTGCCTGTTATTGACTTGGGAATCGTTTGTTGTTCAGGAATATTGTCGGTATTCCAAAAAATTTATTCATCATTGGAGATTTGGATAGTGTAAACTCAGATTTCTGTGTTTAAAATGGAAGTGCTGATTCACCCTAGGGAAAGGAAAAAAGAAAAAGAAAAAAAGGAAACATGGAAATGGGTTTGAATTGCATTGATTGATTAAAAATTTTCAATTGTCTTCAAAATTTTTCTCAATTTTCAAATAAATCTGAAAATAATATTCTGTAGAAGCAGTACCAGTGAAGTTTTTATTGTATCCAAAGAAAAGTTACTGATTTTTTTTTTCCACCAAGTTCATTGCAGAAAATGCTCTTTTCACAGTTGCAGTAGAAATAGGAAAGATCAATGGAAATTTTACAAAAAAATTGTTGGTTGCGAGTAATGAACAGCTTCAACTTGAATTCCACAAGCCTTACATAAGCACTTGGCTTGTTGTATTGTAGAGTTGTCTCACATTGATCATTTAGTCTCTTCAAATCACTTTATCTCTTTATTGCATCAGTCTATATTTGTTTTAATAACAATTTTAGGGTAGAATATTATGGATGTTGCACTTTTTCCAACCAAATGTTTTCCTAACACATGCAAAACTGAGAGGTTTAACAGTACACACTTCAAATGATGGAAAGAGAGGAAGCTCTATGCCTTGGATCTCCTAGGACTGGCGTTGCCCTAACATATCTAAACCTAAGGAAGGGACAGATGGCATTAAGAAAAACCTTAAGCGGTGGGAGCAATGCCAATAAGGTGTTATTCAGTCCTGCAGTAGCCAGAATTAGTAATTGAAACACATGAGGAAACTCATATCCTTAGAGGATGTTATTGCGCACATTATTATAGAGGACAAAACAAACTTTAGATCAAGGTGGCAAAGGCTAAGAGGTTATTCTCCAAGGCCAACCTACTAGTTCATTCAAAGCCTGAATTTCAAAATGGAAACTTCAAACGCAACAACAAAAGGAATTGCAGACTTGACTTCAAACCCAAGACCTACAACTTTCAAGAATAAAAAGAGTTGTTTCATATATAGAATACTAGGACATCATGGTTCTCAATGTAGACACGTGAAGAGGAATGACAACCTTGACAAACCAAGTGCAAACCTTGTTTGAATGTAGCAGATGTTGTCATCTCTCAAGTGAACATGGTTGCAAACTGGATGCTCTAGGTGGTAGACTAGTGCTACGAGCCACTTGTAGAGGGTGGGAAAGAATGTAAATTCATGGGCGATTATAGGCCCACAGTTTGAGTTAGGATCTAATGGTCTTATACTCTTAGGTTGGGTATTGTCTGCTTTGGCTCACTAGCCTCACAGTTTTGTCCTATAAAACGTGCCTCACATAGTTAGGACCCGAACGATCCTTATAAGCTCAAAATCTCCCTAGTACACATTTGATGTGGGACCGTGACATGCTCGCCTGTCTGATCTCTAGCACCCTCGTCAAAGTGGCACACACACCTTTGTGTATCCACCCACATGATAGTGCCCCCCAAGGTGGTTTTGATACCAAATGTAACAATCTTGAGGTGAGATATTGTCAGCTTTGACCCATTAGCCTCACAATTTTGTCCTATAAGAGATGCCTTATGTAGTTAGGGCCTGAACCATCCTTATGAGCCCCAGATCTCCCTAGTACACATTTGATGTGGGATCATGACACAAGATAATATCATGGATCTGCAGCAATGAGAGAATGTGGAAGATATAGAGGAGAGGAGGGTAAGAAAAAGAATATGGAAGAAGGAAGAGAAGGAAGGAGATATAGTGAGGAAATCACATGTTCACTTTAGTTCAAACTCATCAACAACCTGCTCCTATATGGCTTTCACATGCTATTTATGAAAGCCAATAACACAAGAAATTACACGTTTACCCCTAAAACTACATGAAACACCAAACAAACCTGTTAATTACACAAATATTACAAACAAGCCCCCAAAACAAAATCCTAGTCTAATTAAATTGCATAATAAACCAATGTTTTAAAAGGCTTAATCAAGGCTCGCCTTGAGGCTCAATCTAAAATATCAAATCCCAAAAAAGCTAATGCATTACATGTCGAAGCTTATGCATTTGTACAAAATGCACGCCTTTTGCATCTTTTTACTTGAGACTTACGCATTTTGGGTGTGCAACTTTCAAGTAAGATTTGGCTAGAAAATATTGATTCCATGTTTATATAAAAGGAATGTCATAATATGAGTTGATTTCTTAAACTCTTGAACCTCAATCTTTTCAAAAAAATTGAGTTGTATCTTAGATCTTGAAAAATAATTTGAACTTTGTAATGTTATAGCTATCTCTTGTCATGATTTATGTAATGAATTTAAGTTAGCAATTTTTTTTGAGTGGCCAACAAGTAGTTTGCAAATTATATTTGATTTTTCTTTTTACATTATATTTGTGATTTTCTTAATTTTTTCTTTATTCTCAAAATATATAACTTGTTTACATATTTTTATCTAAAAAAAAAAAAATCTCAAAAGGCTTACGCCCCAACACCTTAGGGCTTATGCCCCAACGCCTTAAGGCTTACGCCTCACCTCTTAAGGGTTAGAGCGCCCCGCCTTTTAAAACATTGTAATCAACTATTAACTAAACCCAAGAATCCTCGACCTAGTTCTTTTGAACGAGTCTCTAACAAGGGTTGGACCATGCCCATGGTCGAGCTTCTTGTCTTGCATTAAATATTTTGGGAAAAAAATTGGCCTCGAGTTTTCAAATGTCGGAGGATCAAAAGTAAGATACAAACTTGGACTCCTCGAAAGCTGTAGTTTGAGTGATGCAAGAAACCACGTTCCACTGGTAGCATGGTAGCACTATAGACTTGAATTGAGAATTGACATCAATAAACACATTGGGAATGACAAACTCAACAATAGGAATGTTTAAAAGACTTTGGATGTCTTCAAGCTCATGAATTTCCTTGCTTGTAGTGTCATCAAGTTGAGTAACTTTTACATGATCAATAATCTCAAATTCATTGTCTATTTGGTTGGTAGAGTAGATTTCAAAATGATCTTACTGTTATATTGGAAAATGTACATGCTCTCATGTCCTTGAGTCAAACCCAAATCATTTTCAAGGAGAACCAAGGAGTACATGACTAATATTCATAGGTATGGTATCACACTGAACATTATCAAAATGGTCACCCATTTGAATAGGAACCAGACCCCTTTCACAAACATGCAAAGTAGTGTTATTAACCCAAGATATGTCATAAGGCTTTGGGTGGGGTTCCAGATGAAGTTGCATATGAGTGCCTCCATTTCTAGAAACCACATTCATAGGTCCTGTCAATGGTGAATTTGTAAACATTTTCTCCATGCTTAAGAAGGTATGGAATGGCTTGATAGTCTTGATTGTCGTGCTGAAATGAAACAAATTCACTTAGAAAACTCACAAAGTGCAGTGATAAAACCTGATTTTTTCTGCTAGCAGTGACAATTTTGTAGTGTTTCGTATCAAAATTCATGCTTGCTTGCAATATATCATGTCTGCAACCAAAATATCATGCTGCAGATGAAAATATCATGAAAAAAATCCATATATTGTTGCTGGAGCAATACCTTGTGAAACTGAAATATACAGGACAGACTGGTAGGTTTCTTCACATGCGTTGCTGGCATGTGGGATGTGTGAGCCTTCGGCGAGGGTCCTCTGCTAATGAAATTTCAGGTGAAGGTAGATCAGGGGGTGGGGATTGCAATAGTGGTGGTGATGTGCAGAAATAATCCCAGGAAATTAGGGATTTCAGAGGGGCCGATTGCTGGAAACTTTTGGCCAGTGCGCGGGACTTCATAAGTGATTGGATGGTGATGAAATTTCAAGGGAGATGGTTTTGGGTGGTTCTGTTTTCAATGGTATGGGTGCTGTTGCAAGATGATGTCTGGAAATTAGGGGGCCATTTGGAATCATTGTCAAATATTATAAAAATGAAAACTGAAAATCAGAAACATAAACTGAAAACTGAAAATTAGCAACCTGTTTTGTTAATATTTATAAAAATAAAATAAATTAAAATTTAATAAAACAAATGCTCATTTTTGTCCTTGAATCAATTAACAATTTTAAAAATATGATTAAAATATTAAAAATACAAAATAATGCAAATTAAAAATACTATAACAAAAATAAGAAATTATTATAATAAATCATGATAATTTGACTTATTTATTATATTTCAAGATTCACTTTACTAGAATAATTTTGTTGTACATGACAATTGAAAATAGTTGAAGCATATTGTAAATGGTTTTTATTATTTTTTAAAAAATTTTCTTGTAATTTTGTGGACATTTTTATTTTAATATAATTTATATTGATATGATCATTTAATTTTAATTTTAATTTTAATTGAAAATTATGTATAAAATAAATTATGTAATTCAAAGAAGTTAATTTTGGATTTTGAAATATTCTGGCCACTGGTTGCAAAAACAATTGAAAACCATAAACTTGGTTTTCAGTTTTTTTTTTCACAAACAATTGAAAATCCACAGTAGAAACAAAAAACTGACAACCTAAGGGGCCGTTTGGTATCATTTTCAAAAATTAGAGAAACGAAAGCCATAAACGAAAACTAAAAACCAGAAATAGAAACTGAAAATTAGAAACCAGCAACTATTTTGGTTAATATTTATAAAACTAATACAAATTAAAAACATAATTAAAAAATGCTCATTTTCATCTTTAAATCAAATAATGTTATAAAAATTGATTAAAATGATAAAATTACAAATATTGCACATTAAAAAAATTACTATAATAAAATAAAATTTATTATAATTTTTTTACTTAATTGTTTGACTTTCAAATTTTGCTTTACAATAAAAAATTTACTGGACATGACAATTAAAAAATAGTAAAACTATTTTGTAATTGGCTTTATAACTATTTTTTGAAATTTATGTATATTTTTATTTTAATTATATTTAAATTCATATGATCATTGAATTTCGATTTTAATTTAAAAGTATATAAAACAAATAGTTTAATTCAAAAAACTATTTCTAGATATTAAAATTTCTAGCAACAGATTGCCAAAACAATTGAAAATCATAAAATTTGGTTTTTCAGTTTTTTGGCAAAAAGCTGAAAACCGGCAACAAAAACAGAAAATTGACAACATAAACTAACGCGTTTTTATAATCTGTTTCACTCTGGAGAAATAGTAATAGAAAACAAAAAACAGCAACAATACCACACGGGCACTAAACAAATTTTTATTATCCGTTTCATCATTGCCTAGAATTAAAAATAGAAAACAAAAAACAATAATAATACTAGACAGGTCCTAGGGTTTTGAAACCAGGGGCACGACTTTAATTTTTAAAGAAGTGCAGAACAGCAGAGAACAAGAAAACCAGAACAAAGAACAAATGGTGCAGGACAGCATCAAGGATCTGCAGCCATGATGAGAAAATGTGGGAGAGATAGGAAAGTAGAGGGAAGGAAGAAGGAAGAAGGAAGAAGGAAGAAGGAAGAGAAGGTAGTAGCTACAAGGGGGAAAATAACGCGTTCACTTCAATTCAAATTCATCAAAAACCTGCTCCTGCATGTCTTTCACACACTATTTATAAGAAAGCTAATGACACAGAAAATTACACATTTACCCCTAAAACTACATGAAACTAGAAAACAACCCCTAAATTACACAAATATTACAAACTTCCAAATGCTCATAGGCCTCCAACCGTCCTTGACTCAATTCTTTTGAATGAGTCTCCAACAAGGGTCCGCCCATGGTCTGGCTTCTTGTCTTACATCACACTTATTATGGGAAAATCATATCACTAATGTATTTCATGTTCCTGATATTTGAGTGCATCTTACATGTCACTTCTTGGGAAGGTTGAAGTGAAGTTCTCGCTTGAATATGATTAGCTTGTGCTGGCTAACAACAATGTCTTTGTGCGGAAGGGTTATTATAGTCAAGATCTTTATTTTTTAAGTATACTCAAAACTGTGAAGGAAAATGCACCTATTTCTTTTGCTTATTTAATTGATTGTATTGATTTATGGCATGGTAGGTTAGGACATATTAGCTTATCACGTGTAAAGAAATGAAAGAAACTGTTTTGGTTTCTTTATTTTGCTTGAGGTATGCATTAATGTGAAATCTGTGTTGAAGCTTAAAAAAGTGTAAATCAGTAGATTGACTAAATTATTGAATTGAATTCATGCATATTCAGGTGACTAGAAGAAACTATGACTAAAGAAGGAAAGTGATACCATGAAAATTTTATTGAAACTATTCCAACTACATTACTGTATGCCCTTATAAGAGATAAAGATGAGGCAGTTGAAGTATTCTAAATATATATATGTATCTTTAAATATAAGAATGCACTTTTAGAACCAACTAAAGATGAAAGTTAAAAGGCCTATGTCTAATAGAGGAGGAGAATATGAATATGGACCTTGAAATATGTGAAAAAGGAATTACATGAAGTCACCTCCATATTCACTTGAATTTAATGTTTTAGAAATAAAAATAGAACTTTGGAAAGAAATGATGAACTTTTTGCTAATATGCTCCACCACACCCAACAATTTTTTTTTCCCCTTTTGTTGGGGGGGGGGGGGGGGGATACTTTCTCCTTGTCATATGCAAACTAGTATCTCTTTTTAAAAACTTGGAGGCATCCTAATTTTAAATACTTTAAAGGGGGATATTTGTCTAAGTTAATGCTGTCAAAACCTAAAAGTAGAAAGATTTGGATCTAGAACCGTTGACTGTATGTTTATTGGATGTGCAGAACATACTGCTGCCTATGAGTTCTTAGCTCTTAAATGTGGTTTGTTGGGTGAGAGCATGATAATAGAAACCAAAAATGCAAAATTTTTTGAACATAGGTTGAGAATCAAGAAATAATTGCTTGCACACCTAATATTGAATTTGAAATTGAAAATTTTAGAATAGAATTAGGGAGAAGTAAAAGATAAGAGGGAAGATATTAACTTTGGAGACCAATACTACACTTAGTTGATAATGATCCTCTCACTTACCATGATGCTACAATCTCACTTGATGGACTTTTTTGGGAAGAGGCTAGAAACAACAAGAATGAATTAATCATGTATAGCTGTTATTGGGAATTACTAGATTTGCCTCTTCGTAATAAACACATAGAGTGTGTAAGTGAATATTTTAAATAAATTTTAACCTAACGAGTCAATCGATAAATTTAAGGCAAGATTAGTTGGTAAAAATTACACATTGTTAGAATATCACTTTACCTAAAAGCTTCAACTGTTAGGTTGTGGGCTAACAATGTATATGAAGCATTAACACTCCCCTGCACGTGCAACTCAATTGCATGTGGAGAGATAAACACACAATGAGTGACACCTACATTGGGAACATGGTAGACTTTTAACAAGCTTACATTAAATGTGGGCAACAATAGTAGAACCTAGGACCTCCTAGCAACCATGGCTCTAGTAAAATGTTAGATTACCACTTGACTAAAAGCTTAAGTTGTTAGGTTATTGACCAACAATATATATGAAGCCATTTTTTAATTTTTCTCTTGTGGAAAGTTGGAAAACAATTAAAAAAATGTTTTCCAACGTTCTATACAAATCTTAGAAAATTGGAAAATATGGTGGCATTTTTGTAATTTTATTTCAAACTGGAGATAGAAAATAAAATTGTTTTTCACAAAGGCCCTAAATGTTTTCTAGTTTCATAGTTTGATACAAGAGATCTAGGAGACAATAATGAAATATTGGGTGTAAAGATTACTATAGCAGATAATAACATAATGCTATCGTGAGAATCTTACGTAGAAAGAAAACTTAAAATATTTGATTGCTTTGACCAGAGATGTGTTTCCACAAATGCTAATACAAAATTAAAGAAGAATAGAGTTGATAGTGTATCGTAATCTGAATATGCCAAGATAATTGGTAGCTTGAAGCATTTAGTGAACTATACTCGTCCTGATTCAGCATATGTCGTTAGTAGACTAAGTAGATATAATCAAAATCCTGACCATGACCATCAGAATGCTTTAAAAAGATTAGTAAGATACTTAAGAAGTGCCATGGATTATGACATCATGTATAGTGGATTTCTTGTTGTGCTAAAAAAATGCAACAATGCAAACCGAATTTCTGATTCAAATTACAAGAAATCCACTAGTGGTTATGTTTTCACCGTAAAAAGAGGGTGTTGCGTCTTGGAAATCTGCCAAAAAAACATTTATAGCTATGCACCTTGTAATATGAGTTTATTGCCTTAGAGATGTCAGGAACTAGCGATAAGTGTCTAAGAAATTTCTTAGCTGATATCCATTTATATGTGAGAGTTGGGACCTGTACCATTTGGGTCAATGCATTGTGATTGCTAGGTTGTAATATCCTATGCGAAGAATAAAACTTGTAGTGGGAAAAATAGGCGTACACTTTAAGACATATTGTAAAACAACTACTTGTTGATGGCATAATATCCTAGCTTATGCGCAGTTAGAGATGAATTTGTTTGATCTTTTGACTAAACCATTAGGTAGAAAACTAGTGTGTGATTCATTGATGGGAATAAAACTTATGCTTATGACCAAAGGTCAAAAAAGAGGTGATGTAACCTATGTGATTGGAGATTCTGTGAAGTAGATTCATATGGTTAATAACAAGTCATGCACTGTCATTCATTCTTATTTTGCAGATTCATGTGGTGTGGACTGCAAAACTGCAACGTGTGAGGTTCTTAATTAATAGTACATCGCTTATGGATGGTGGTTTATTTGAGATGCACAATTGATGGATTCACCTGTATAAGTGGGGAGTGGAGCTGTTCCTATGTGATTTTAGACATGATTGCTAAAGTGCTCATGAAATCACGGCAAGGCCATGTTGAACAATTAGACTTGAAAAGCTTATGTGGATGGTAAGCTCGATGGATAACAATAGGGAACTATTGTTCATAGAGATTTAATATCTAATCTTAAGTCTTGCGGGTCACAACTTTTTATCATTCTGGGTCTGCCCGAAGGGCATGATACACAATGCAGTATCTTCTAATTGATTAATCTAGACATTCCTTCAGCCTTTTGAACTTATGGTGGATTGCTGGTTTTGAATGTTGAACTTGAATTTCAAGAGACTTAGCCATGCACTTTCTCCTCACACTTGGCTTGCGGTGTTGTATAGTTTTCCCGCATTGATTATTAGTTTTCTTAGAATCACTAAATATGAGATGCTACTTGGACTTCGTGAATTTAACAAATACTAAGAATCTCCGCATGCGCATAAGGCAATGTGCGACCCATTCATTTTGAAGGAGCTTGATATGGAATTGGAAATAGGTTAACTAGGCGCAACGCAGGCATTCATTGCGTGCAAGGATGTCCAAATCCTTTGTTCCATGCCTTGCAAGTGGGCCTAAATCCATCCCATATTTTACCTTTCTTGATTTTGGATTCTCTAGGACTCGTCTTGACCTTCTAAAGGTAATTAATCATTGCCTTGACTTATTCCCTCTATGGCAACCACCAATCACCTCTTTGATTCTTGCCATCAATCAACCATTATTAATTAGCCATTGGTAGCTAGTTGTTATTGATTCATCATTTACTTCCAGCTCCCCCACAACCAGCCCCCCCCCCCCCCCCCCACCACACACACATATTGCTACCACGAGATCATTGATGAATGTGCGCACAATGGGAAGGGCTGCTGTATCTTGGTGGTGGTCATCAAATACCTTTCGCATTAAGACAAGGGGCATAATGTTCTTTACAGCATTCTCTTTGATTGTTGCCATCAATCAACCATTATTAATTAGCCGTTGGTAGCTAGTTATTATTGTTTCATCATTTACTTCCCGCTCCCCCCCCCCCCCCTTCCCCCTTCTCCATACACACACATATTGCTACCACGAGATCATTGATGAGTGTGCAAGGGCTGTTGTATCTAAGGGGGTGGTCATCAAATACCTTTTGCATTGAGACAAGGGGCATATTGTTCTTTATATCATTCTCTTATTTGCATCCAATTACATTTCTTTTTTACAACATAATATAGACAAGATTTTTATTTATTTATATATATATATTTGTGTGTGTGCAAGCCAACTTCCGTACAAGACTATCAATCCCTCAAATTTAAAATTTTAGTGCTATTATGCATATTGATGATGTGAAACTCAAGTTAAGTATTGAGTGCCATGGGATTCACTGGAGAAAATTCTAAGAGATAAAACTTTTGCTTGTTAAAAGTAGAGATAAGGTTATTTCCATTAAGAGCAAAAAAATCCAAATTTTCTACTTTTCAACTTTTTAAGCTCCTAGAAAGTTATAACACATTTAATTAAATGTGTTTGACCTCCATAATGTTAAATTGAGTGGGGGCAGCTTCAAATATTTTTAATAGGTTGTAATATCATATTGTAATGTTACAATGGAATTATCGTTACTGAGAAGTTGGGTTGTTAGCCCACACCTGGGTACATATAGATCATCCTATGCCTTGTGTAATTGACTTTTGTACATTCAAAATGCAGTAACAAAAACCCTATATGTAAATGAGATTAGTATTGCAACCTGGATTTGGTTAATGAACATGCTTGTTAGATTGGAAAACGGGATTCAGTAGATGTCAAACTTGTTTATCTTCAATCCACAGCTTAACTTCAATTTCTGCAGAGTTCATCTTCAGAGCTGGGATTATGTACATCTCAGATGATGGTGCGAATCATCGGCAGTTAGGATCAAATATGTTCTCTTTGAGTGGGACGGGGTTTTTTGGTTCAATTGGTCGAAGCATTGACTTAGGTAATTACAAAATATTTGCACATCGTCATGTGCTGATTGGTGAAGCAGAGCAATTAACTTATTGTTCTTCTGAACGGCAGGAGGGCAAAGTGCTCTAGCATTACGCATTCTTTTGGCAATTTTTTCGTCCAAAATCTCTTCGGATATCAACCGCCCTTTTGGGGATGAGGTAGTTGACTTGAAATACTTAGTTTTTGGGGTGCGCTGATGTAAAAGAAACTGGAAAATGTGTTTATTCATTCAATCATAATTGAAGGAAACTTCTGTTCCCTCATTTGCAGTTCCGTGCTGCTCGGAAAGCATCTGAAGAAGTTGGGGCTCAGATAGTTTTGGGGGATCGGCCAATTGAAATAACAGTATGGATGAAATTTTTTTAATCATAATTGTTGTGTCTTAATGTGATAAAGATTTTTTTTGATGTGTTTCTTGCAGCTTGAAAGGGCTTGGACATCTCTAAAATGGAATGAAAAACTCAGCTTAGTAATGTCAGTTGTTCGTGGAATAACTTTGTCATCTGATGCATCTAGGATAAATCTGAAGGTTTTTATTCTATTGATGCTTACATATCATCTACATACAGATCCAAATTTTGTTCTATATATTCGTGAGTTGCAGATGATCTGTTAAAGCTGAAAGGAAGGGCGAGGAGTGGCTTCTAATGCCAAACTCCCTCCTTTTCTACTGAAAATAACATCATCATCTGATGTTATTTCCTAATGCTTGATGCTGACTACGTTGTATTTTGAGAGTACCAGGTTAAAATGTCACGATAATCACTGTAACCTTGCTTTTGAAATTAAAAGTAAAATGTGAGCCATGTCGGCTTGTTGGGAGGCAAGGTTTGTGTAGGCATTCGTGATCCATTTAACATATATAAATTAAAATTTTGTTCTTTTGAAACTCTTCCATAAACTCTGAAACCAAAATGCTATTTGATTTTCCAATTCTTGCTCTCTGCATAAGATCATGGCATGTAAGTTTCAATGCCTGTTTATGTAGGGTAGGGGAAGTTTTGGGCATTTTCTGTGTCATATTGAAATGAGGAGAATAGCCATTACACGGGTGAAAGATGATTTCAGAATGAGGACTCAAAGTTGATCATAACTTCAAGATTTTATATGCTGTGTTTGCATATCTTTATTAGAATCCTGAACTCATCCATAATCATTCATAATTTTTTACAGGAATCAAGTACGGATGATGATGCCTTTCAGCTCTACAAGAAGCTAAGTTTTTCGTATCCTTCCCTCCTGCAGCCTCTTATACATGAGCGCGACACAGTAAGGACATCTCCCTCGAGAAAATCCAACATCACCTAAAAATTCCACACACCCCCCCCCACCCCCCCAAAAACTCCCTCTTTCTTTTGGTAAATACTTCCTGTCCAAATTTAGATAAAAGAATCCTCTAAAACAATGTTATTGTGACGACTGAATGCATGTCGGCTACTTCATACCTTTGATTTCCATTTTTCAGAAATGCAACCAATTTCATTGCGATGGCTCAAATATTACAGGCCACATGCTGTTTCTTAGCCTGTAGCAGCCCTCAAAACTAAATTGATCTTCTTCTTCTTCTTCTTATTTGCAGTATCTTGCGTGGTCTTTAAAGCGGAGCAAAGCTGTAAATAACAGTAGGAGAGTGGTTGGGATAATTGGAAAAGGCCACATGAATGGGGTGATATATGCACTTGTTTCAGACCAGGGGAACCTGCGGTTTCGAGATCTTGTAGGAAGAAAGCCATCTGGTGGCAGCTCTGATGGATGGATTGCTACCCTTGTCAAAAATTTGTTTAGAGACGCCGTCATTGGCACCCTATTGTGGGCATTATTTGAACTTGCTAGGAATCTATTGTAGACTACAGAGATCACATTCATCCCAAATTATTATTTTTTGTTTGAAGTGGGAGTGAATCTGCCATTGGATGAGTGACCATTTGTTATTTCTCTCTCGTTTATTCTTTTTCTTTTATTTCAAGAATCCTAATATTAGGAAAACAGATAATGCAATTCATTAGTTGTGATTAAGCATAGGCTTGGGGTTTAATGGTGGATCTAATATGGTAGAATAGAATTGAGGTTCAATCATGTTTCTCATTTTGAGAATCAGAGAGCAATTAGGCTGGTTTTGAATAATTGAGGTTGAATTGAGCCTTAATTTGGGAATTGGAGAGCAGTTGAGCTTAGTTTGATGAATGTTATTCAGTTGAGCCTAAATTTGAGAGGTGGAGAGCAATTAAACTCATCAACATTTGCAAGCATGAATTTCAGACCTTAAATTTGAATTTGGATAGATTTAGATAAATTTCATTATGATTTTATATATTATCATATTCGAATCCAATACTTTATCATAGGATTAGAGGAGTTAAAAGAAGTAATTCTGCCTCAATTTGGGAACTTGGAATGATTTGGGTTTGGTTTTGAAGAACTGATGTCCAATTGGCCTCGATTGGGAATAGGAGTGCCATTAGCTTAGGTTAGGTGGTTTGAGGACTTATCATTTTGGATTAATTTGGACTCCAATGTTTCATGTGTGATATTTGACTTTTGTGCTTGCTTGTATGTCTAGGGGAAGGTGGAATTTAGAGTACGTAGACTCCTCATTTTCTTCTTTTGCTTCGACACCAATAAGGAGAATGTACTCGTAAGAACAAAGCTTTCACGGTGAGATGAGAGGGAAGAGAGCTTGAATGTAACATTTAGAGAGAGAGAGAGAGCCAGGAAACAAAGCTCTCACACTTTTCTCTTGATTTGTCCAATTTTTGGAGTTATTGCAGGAAACAACTCAAAATCCATCAAAACAAAAATCTCAGATAAAAAAACTAGGAAAATAAAAAGAAAATTTGGCTGAAAAGATCTTTGAGGCTTTAGTTAGAAAAAGTTAGAAATATCAAGTTTTAAAGAGATCAAAAAAACCAAAGTTAAGTGTCTCTTATAATTTTATATGAGGCATATTAGAAAACAATAATTGAAATAATTACGTATTCATCAGACGATAATGGTCGCCTAGTCATCAAACGAAGATCGTTAAATCATTAAGTGACAAAATGAACAAGTATCGGTCAAGCATGTTAATGATAATAAGGTTTTATCAATTACAGTAAGGTTTTAAAGTTTAGAAATAGATTGAATTTATTATTATGATTAATGACTTGAATTTATAAGTTATAACCATACAATTTCAGGGTAGCAATGATTTAGGCACAATTTGGATTTTCATTGTAATTCTAAGTTTGACTTAGAATAGATATAAATAGGTGACTTATCTTGTAAACATTTTCAACTTAATTCAAAAAATATAAAACAATAGTCCAATACCAAACAAATCTCAGTGTCTTTTATCCTTTTTTCTCTATATCTCTTTCTCTCTCAATTTCTCTTCTTAATATCTTCCCACTCTATCTCTCGTTATCTATCCTAATATTAGTCTTTTTATTTTTTTCTCTCCTACATTTTCTACCATTCTTGATCCCTATATTTGCACTTTTGATGAGAATTAATATAATGAGTTCATTCACAACTATCCACCAGTTACCATTTATTCATTTAAATCTACATCATCACGTAAAAGGTACCTGATCAAACAATAATCAAATCAGCAAAGTGATTGAATCATGACTTTGGTTCAATTTGATTTGTTAGTTTGGTTTTGACCTAAAATTTTTAATAAAACAATAGTTCAATTTGGCTTTCAGTTTGAAATATGCAAAAATCAACTCAAATTTCCAAAATAACACCTATATATACATTAATTATTTTTGTATTTTATGTAAGGAACACTATAATGTTTTTGTGTATTTGGTCATAGAGTATTATGTAGAGTGTTCTATCTTTTATATTGAATTGCTTTGCATGTCTAATATAATTAATAAGCATTAGAAAAATTAAGTATTAATGGCGGAATATTGAATTTAAACATGATTTAATGAATCAATTTTGAATTGAATTTGAACCATTCTTTAAATCTAAAATATGAATTATAACTATTTCATATATAATATCAAAATGTTGTGCAAGTCAATGCGCAACGGAAAACTGTTTAGATCGTGCAATGCAGCAACCAACGATGAGATATACGTAAACACAATCATACACAGATAATAAGGAAAGAAAATAAATAATGACACAAGAAATTTATGTGATTTGACAATGTGTCTACGTCTACTGGAGAAAGTGGTTGAATTTCACTATCAATCATCAAACTAAGGGTTAAATATTTGTTTATATGCCAACCCTACACGTACATAGGGATTATGAAGTTTTCAAAACACCTCTGCATCAATCCCCAAGGGTTATACCTTCGAATCCCCAACCTACTGATCTTCCTAATACAAAATTTGAAATCTGTGCTGACTAAAATCGTTGACGATTTCAGGAAAAACATCGAATGTTTCCTGCTGAGGCTTAACCGTCGATGTAATCGTTGACTGTTTCTTCCTGTAGCCCAGCTTCCTTGTTTTTCCTCAGCATGTTTTCCCTATACATGTGTTCCACTCAATATGATCCACATACTCTAACATCTCCATCTTGGCAAATATTTACCTCGTAGGAGAAATATGAAAGCATAACCTGTAGCTTCACATGGGACAGTAGGTTGGGATGCCACCCATATAGCAATTGGAGATGTTGATCAAGTCCAAGCAATGCTTGAACTTGTCCGTGCTAATAGGCTTTGTCAACATATATGCTGCATTCTCTGACATGTGAACTTTCTCAAGCAATAGTTCATTAGAAGCAACCAATTCTCTGATCATGTGAAACCGCACATCTGTGTGCTTGGTCCTCACATGGTACACTTGGTTCTTCGCCAAATAAATGACACTTTGACTATCACAGTGCAGCTGAACTCCACTTTGCTGAATATCCAGTTCCTTGACTAATCCTATAAGCCACAACACTTCCTTAGTAGTCTCAGCCACTACCATATACTCCGATTTAGTAGTAGATAAAGCAACAAGTGACTATACCATGAACCTCCAACAAATAGGCCCTCCCACAAGGGTGAATACATACCCCGTGGTAGACTTCTTGTCATCCAAGTCCCTTGCATAGTTTGCATCCATATGACCTACCATTGGAGGATCACTCTGTTGTCTACTAAACATGATGCCATAGTCTATAGTACTCCTCAAGTATATGAAAATCCACCTGACTGCATCCCAATTCCATCGACCTGAATTTGAAATAAAATTGCTTACCACACTAACAACTTATGCTAGATCCGGTCTTGTACAAACCATAGCATACATCAAACACCCCACTACATTGGCATATGAGACATTTGACATGTCACAAACGTCATCGTATGTCTTTGGGCACTGAGTCGTAGACAACCTAAACTGATTCGCCAACGGTGTGCTCACCGATTTTGCATTGTCTATGCTAAACCTCTCCAACACCCTCTTGACATAGCTACCCTGAGATAACCACAATCTCTCTGAAGCTCTATCTTTGCGAATCTCCATCCCAAGAATCTTCTTGGTCGCACCCAAATCTTTTATGTCAAACACTTTACTCAACAAGGTTTTTAAATTGTTAACCTTAGTCAAACTCCTCGTAGCCATCAAAAAGTCATCCACATAAAGTAACAGAAAAAAAATAAGTGAATCATAATCTAGACTCTTCACATACATGCAGTAATCACACTCACATCTCCTCTAGCCAATTGTTTGAGTCAAACAGCTTGTACCACTGCCTCAGAGACTGCTTCAACCCATAAAGTGTTTTCCTCAATTTCAGGCAAAGTGTTCTTGTCCAGGTTGCCTTCAAATTCCATAGCTTGAACCATTGAAACCCTTTATGATACCCTAGAAAGATGCACTGTCTATACTTTTCATCAAGCTTCGATCTTTTTTCACTAGAAACATGCACATAGGTTGGACACCCAAATACTCTCAATCCATAGTAGTTTACCATGCTACCTGTCACACCTCCTATGCAACTTTCCCATCTAGTGTCACCTTTGGTGATCTGTTAATCAAGAAACACGCCATATTTACTACCTCTGTCCAAAAGTTCTTTGCAAGCCTTGCATTCAACTTGAGACACTGAGCCCTTTTAGTTATGGTTTGGTTCATCCTTTCCACCACACCATTTAGTTGTGGTGTCTTGCGTACTGTGAAATGTCTCCTAATGCCATGCTGCTCGCACAACTCCATGAACCTCGAGTCAGTGTACTCAGTTCCATTATTTGACCTGAGGCATTTGATTGCCTCCTGGTCTGGTTTTCCACTTCAGCTTTCCATAATTTGAACTTGGCAAACGTATCTGATTTGTGCCTCATGAAGTACACCCAAACCTTCCATGAGTAATCATATATAAAACTCATGAAGTACATATGTCCTCCTCGTTATGCTACCCTTATCGGCCCCCAAACATCTGAATGAATGTAGTCAAGGATTCCCTCTATCTTGTGTGTGGTTGTCATGAATTGCACCTTATTTTGTTTTCCAAGGACACAATACCCGTAAAAATTTAGTTTGCATGTTTTGATACCCTTCAAAAGATTTCTCTTATGAAGCTCGATCATCCCACACTTACCCATATGCCCTAACCGCATATGCCACAAGACAATATTATCTAACTCAGACTCTGCAACTGCAACTCTACCTACAACTGTGGTTCCTAGCAGTGTATAGATATTTCCTAGTACTTTCTGCCCCTTCATCACAGTCAGAACGCCCTTACTTACCTTGACTACCCCACTTGCAAACTTGTAACTAAATCCATTACAGTCTAAAGTGTCTAATGAAATCAAATTCTTCCTTAACTCTAGTATATGCCTAACATCACATAACGTTCTCACAACACCAACAAACATTTTTGATTTTGATATTCCCTATTCTGAAAATTTTTCATGAAGCATCGTTTCCCATCAAAATAGAACCAGAATTTACCAACCTATAAGTGGTGAACCAATCTTTGTTTGCTGTTATGTGATAGGAGCACGCCAAATCTAAAATCCAATAATCCACGAGACCATATGAACTAGATTAAACCAAAACCATATCACCATCATTATTCTCCGAGTCTCCTTCTTCACTACATTCGCAAATTTTGATAAACCCTATTTATTTTCTGTATTCTCCTTCTTCCTCTACGGACAATATGGTTTTATGTGCTCCTTTTTTTTGCACTTAAAACACCGTACGTCCTCCCTTTTCATGGAATTGGAGCGAGCCTCATTGTTACTCGGTTTGCTCTAGAACTCGTTTCTCCCACGATCCTGGTTACCCTTCACCACAAGCCTTTCACCTTGTGAATTCTTATCACTGGCTTTCTTCCTCTGATGATAAATCAAAAGAGAACTCATGATATCCTCCAATTCCAGAGTCTCTTTTCCCTATGTTAGGGTCATAATCAAGTTTTCATATGTAGGAGATGTAGATAGGGAATTCAGTAACATCAACGCCTTGTTTTCTTCTTCTAACTTCACATCAACATATGTGTTCCTAAAATACTGTTCCTAAAATATGCTATTTTAGTCCCCCATTTACCTATGCGATGTTTTTATTTATGTTGTAATTATCTCTTCTTTTCATTGTTCGAATTTACACATGGTGTGTCTCATGGTTCAAGAAGTTGGAGCTTAAATCAAGGAGTTAAGCAGTGCAAGGAGTCAAGGAAGCAACTTGGAAGCACAAGGCTTGACCAAGTGCCCGACCAGGTCTCTAAAGCCTTGATTCAATTAAAGCAGCATGACCCTATTCGACCATGTGGTGCGACTAAGTAATCATAAGGGGCGACCAGGTCTAGTTAGAAGAATCCAAAGTACTAGCTAACAAGCAAAATTCACGGAATGCCTCGACCAGGGCGCGACCAGGACACTTTGGAAGTGTGAACAAGTCGACGATGCCATCAGCTAAACAAAAAAGAAATTGAAGATTTTACAAAGTTTCTTAACTAGGGCGTGACCAAGAGAATTTAGGGTGCGACCAGGACGACTGCTATCGAGTTCAGAAATCTGTTATGCGAGATTTTGTGTGAAACTTTCCTAATTTGAATTCAATCATGTGTAAACACTATGGGTTATAAAATTAAACTTTGAATAGGTTATTAGGAACCCATTTGGTTCCTATTTGGTCTAGTGACATACCTTGAGTGCCATTGGGTGCCATTTAGATTAGTTTTACTTGTCCATTTACATTGCTTTTTTTTTTTTTTTTTAATTTCAAGTTTCAAGTTCAATTGTATTTCAATTCCTGCTTTTTTTTTCAATTACGAATTTCAATAAAAGTCATGCTTTCAATTCTGTTTTTCAATACATTGTCTTTAATTTCATGCACAATAAGTAGCTAACTTGTTTAGTTCTCTGGTTAGGATGAAACTCTAGGTTAGAACAACATAGCTAGGATTCAGTCAATTGTGCATAATAGGGTATGATTGCTAAAAAGTAATCTGTGTTCGTTGAATAGGGTATACCACGCTCTCCCAATTGTGCCCCATACGATTGGTGTGAACCCGACTATGCTATGCCCCTCAATTGAATTACACTAGAAAGGAATTCGTGTTCGCTAGATAGGGTATGCCTCGTTCTCTCGATCGTGCTTCGAACAATTGATGCAACCTTGGCTACTCTATGCTACTCGAGCGAATTACTTATCTTTAAAACCCACGTATGGATATCAACCAGGGTGGATTCATAACTAGAGACTTACTTTCCATAGGACTTTAATTCAATTTAATAGCTTTTGTAGTTTAATAGAAAAACCCAAATTCCATCTTTCATATTGTTTAAGCATAGTAAACTAGATCAAATTGGTAAACTGCTGCACTAAAGTCCCTGAGATCGATGCCCGACTCACTCTTTGTTCTATTGAATTTGGGATTAGTTAGGTTTTGTAAATTTTATCTTTGGTAGTTAAGGATCCAAGTCTTGGCGAGCCTACCAAATTTTTGCGTCATTGCTAGGGACTTAATTATGGTAGTTAGCCAAATCTTAGTGTAGTTTACTACGTGATTTTTATTTTCTTCTGTTTTAATTTTTATTTTCTATTTGAAGGCTTGATTTTGTGCTAAATTGTTATATATTGGGTTTGAGATTTCTGGATCCCGAATTAGTGCCTATAGACCTTGAGATTGAGAGATCCTGTCAGTCGGTTAGGAAATCTACTTCTAGTCCAGAGTTAGCCAAGTTCTCTAATTCTAAAGCCATGGCCAAACACCAACCGGTACCTCTTTCCATAATCAAAACAAAAACTCAGAACCTCTCACTCCTTGTTGATTTGCAGTGGAGAAGCAACCTCTTCAGCTCTTTAGGGACTATTTCACCCCTAATGCATACACCTCGTCGTCTTGCATCTGGTTCCTGGATGTTGAGGCAGTGCAATTTGAAATCAAGACTTCCACCATCTCGATGCTTCCTAACTTTTATGGGAAGTCAAATGAAAATCCATATAAGCATCTGGATGAGTTCCTTAAAAATTGCTCCACCATCCGCATACCCAACTTTGGTGATGATGCCCTCTGCTTTAGGCTATTTTTGTTCTCTCTAAAGGATAAAGCCAATTATTGGCTAAATTTTTTAGAGCCGAACTTGGTGACCACCTGAGCCACCATGTAGCATGAATTCCTCAAAAAGTACTTCCCCATCGGGATGACTAACTAGCTTAGGAAGGCTATCACTAGTTTCTCATAGAAAAATGTTGAGCAATTTTTTGACATGTGAGAGCATTTTAGGGACCTTTTGCGTAAATTACCACACCATTAAGTTCCTAGGTGGAAATTAGTTCAAACATTCTATGAGGGGCTAGCTGAGCATGAGAGATCCATGGTCGATGGATCATGTGGAGGTACTTTCCTCACAAACTTGGATTCTTTTTGAGATCCTATGTAGCGCCCTGAACCCAAGGGAGGGGACCGAGATGCTAGTTAAAATAAAAGTACTAAAATAAACTCTTTGATACCATAATACCTCCACCCACCCTAATATGGGAAAACAGGGTGGTCCTGTTATAATTGAAAATAAAACCATACAGTGGAAGAAAACACCTCAATTACATTACCAGAGTTCTATCTGTCCCAAAAAACACATATTATCTTTCTGTCAACATAATACAACCCAAAATAACAAAATGTGATAAGTGGTGTCTCACCAGCTCTGACTATTACTATCAACCGTCTAATCCTAGCCCCAGGGTAAGCTAGGCACGGTTCCCTGTAGGACCTGAAAATGAGATGGATAATAGGGTGAGACACTTCTTAGTAAGGCAGATTAGACTATCATCAGTGTGTGGCTAACATGAGTTTTCCTGTAAATATAAAACTTCCATTATTTAACTGTATCTGAAATGACATTTTAAAACTGTACTGATTTGTAATACGAAAAATATATAATTTTTGAATAATATACTATTGGCTCAATATAGCCCCTTTATAGTAAATTTTCCTATATATGCATAAAAGAAAACATCTTGTACTGCTGAAGTAACATCATCATGCTTTCCCATCGACAAGTTTCCCCTTATGACGGGTTGTGCGGCTCGAAGACTGGACGAAGCATATGGTCAGCCGACCATAGCCAAGTCAGAAAAAGGTAGTAAGTATGATTGTGCCTACTCGATACCTGGAACTGCATCGGGAGGGTCACCTGGAACTACATCGAAAGGGGTCCCTCGGAGCTACATCAGGAGTAATATTGTACCTCGGCCACAAATCGACTCTCCTGCATCACATTTCCATCCCCGTGTGATTGCACTCACTGGATAAAACATAACTACAGTGCCGTGCTTATAATATCACATCTCATTCTTAGGGTTCTTAAATCATATATGACAATTTACGTACTAAAAACTGTAGTTATGAATTCATTTTCATAAAACTGTATAAAACATACGCTGTTTATAATTCTGTAAAATACCTATCATATACTGTCTTAGTATAAAACCGGCATATCAAAACTTGGCATCTAGCCGTCATATCACATATTGGCTTACAACCGTCCTATCACATCTCGGCATATAACCGTCATATCACATCTCGACATATTGTCGTCATATCATGCTGTATCATAACTGTATAAATTTTTTGTTTGTTTATGCCATTTTAAACTATTTTCATGCCACATAATTTTTATCTGATAAATCATAAATATAATAAACTATCTAGAAAACATACAAGTTGCTGAAGACAGGGGTATGAGCATCTCTAGGGTTTAATTTAACTCAAACTATATATTTTACTGAAAATAGGAGATGTTCAAACCATTCATTTTAGTTTTCCCCAAAAAATGTATAAAAGTCAAAACAACCATTTTCATATGCCTGATTTGTCCAGAAAATCATATGTACCATTTCTATAAACACATACTGCAATTTAATCAATCCATATTTTAAAAATAACTGACACAATCTAATCCCCCTATCTGTTCCTAAAGAAACTGCCTAAAACCTTTGAAATCACAAAACCTAATCATTCAAATTTGTCGAGGATCAATGACCTACATGTTGGGAGGAGGGAGAGAGGATTTCAGAGTACTCGTAAGTGATCCAGGAGGCTTAAGAGAGAAGAGTGATGAGATAGAGAGAGAGCTTCCAAAAACCCAAGGTTAGAGAGAGCAAGAGACTGAGTGAGAATGGAATGAAAAAATAATATAAGAACATAACTTTTAGACTCTGCCCCCGCAGGAAACCGTCGACAGTTTTCCTGAAACCATCGACGATTTGGCCACTTACCAAACCTATTTTCTCGCGTAATGCTCTAGGTAGTTAGCCCTGTAGGAAAACTGTCAACGGTTTTTCTAAAACTCTTTGAAACCGTTGACAGTTTGGTCCTATGCCAAACCAAATTTCCCTATTTTCTTCCCCTTTCCCTTTTCTTTTATTTATTTCTTATTTTATTGATTTTGGTTACTACATTCTCCCCTCCTTACAAAAATTTCGTTCTCGAAATTTGCTAACTTAACTGACTTTCATCACATCCATTGGATTATCACTGATCTGCTGATTTGACTCTAGGAAGAGCGGGTGGCCACCCACATAGCAGCTCCATCCCAAGTTTATCAATTACCCTCACTTATGACGGAGGAATACCGTGGTTACACATAATGTCTTGGGAGATTACAATACCCATAAAAAATTCTCCCAAAGACCACCCATATACTAAAACCATAAACAAACCAATAAAACTAAACAAACCTACTCTAAGCAACCTATATACAAAACCAAGTACTTACCTGTGCTGCCATATTGACTTGTGTAGCGCTGAGCCTCTCAAAAAAGCTGTGGATGCTTCTGACGTATTTTTTTCTGTAATTCCCATGAAACTTCTTCGATTGCATGATTACACCAAAGTACCTTCACAAGTAGAATTTTCTTAGTACGTAACTCTTGTTTCATATGGTCTAGAATCTGAATTGGTATTTCATTATATGCTAAGGTGTCCCTAATCTCTAGGGACTCATAACTGATCACATGCAAAGGATCTGGGACGTACTTCCTCAGCATGGACACGTGGAACACGTCGTGGATCCTAGACAATGCTTGGGGTAATACTATCTTGTTCGCTGGTCCACCAACTCTTTCCATAATCTCGAATGGCTTGATGTATCTAAGGCTTAGCTTACCCCTATTTCCAAATCTAATCACTCATTTCATCGGAGCAATCCTTATAAATATTACATCACCTATCTCGAACTCTAGTTCTCGCCGGTGTGTATTTGAATAGCTCTTCTTCCGACTCTATGCTTCTTTAATCCTTTCCCTGATGAGCTTGACCTTCTCAGAGGTCTGCTAAACAAGTTCCGGCCCCAAAAATTGCCGCTCACCAATCTCATCCCAATACAACAAAGATCGGCACCTGCGACTATACAATGCCTCATACAACGCCATTTCGATACTAGCCTGGTGACTATTATTGTATGTAAACTTAACTAACAATAGATATTGAATCCAACTACCCCCGAAATCCTAAACACACGCCCATAGCATATCTTTTAAAATCTAAATGATCCTCTTGGATTGTCTATTGGTTTGTGGGTGAAATGTAGTACTGAAAGTGAGTTGAGATCCTAATGCTTCCTATAGACTCTTTTCAAAATCTCGAAGTGAAATGCGGATCCCTATCTAAAACGATGGACACTAGCACCTCGTGCATTCTGACTATCACCTGAACATAGAGCTTTGCCACCCTATTCATGGACTAACTGACTTCAATCGGAACGAAATGGGTAGTCTTCATCATTTGGTCAACCACTACCCAGATAGCATTCTGTCCATGATGTGTTGATAGCAAACCCGTGACAAAGTCCATGGAAATGTGCTCCCACTTTTACTCAGGAATGAGAAGTGGTTGCAACGGGCCTGCTGATCTCTAATGCTCGCCTTCACCTGTTGACATGTTAGGCACTGCTCTATAAAACGGGCGATCTCTCTTTTCATTTTATTCCACTAGAATGATTCTCTCAAATCCCTGTATATCTTAGTACTTCCCGGATGCACAGTATAGAGGGAGCGATGTGCCTCTTCCATAATGGTTCATTTAATTTTTGAATCATTTGGTACACATATCTTGGCGTGCAACCTCAACACCCCATTTTCCGAGGCATTAAAATCTTTCCTCGAACCATTTTGTACATCGTTCACAATCTCTACCGGCTCTGTATCTTTTATCTGAGCTGCTCGAATTCTTTTCCATAAGGTTAGTTGAACTACTAGGCTAGCAATAAACACCTGGTGATTTCCTTCCACTAATTCCACATCCAAGCTTTCCAAGTCCATCATGATTCAATGCTGAACTGCCATTGCTAAGACTAACGCATCCACTGATTTCTGACTCAAAGCATCAGCTACCACATTAGCCTTTCCTTGGTGGTAACTGATGGTACAGTCGTAGTCCTTTATCAACTCAAGCCATATCCACTACCTCATGTTCAACTCCTTCTAGGTGAAAAAGTACTTAAAACTCTTATGATCAGTAAAGATCTCACACCTTTCACCATATAGGTAGTGCCTCCAGATCTTTAATGCATAAACTATTACTGCCAATTCCATGTCATGCGTGGGATAGTTCTTCTCATACTCCTTGAGTTGGCGAGAAGCATACGCGATGACTTTTCCCTGCTGCATTAAGACACACTCGAGTCCTTTCTGAGATGCATCATTGTAGATTAGGAATCTACCATCTCCTAATGGAATGATCAATATTGGGGCAGTGACTAGTCATTGTTTCAATTCCTAAAAATTGTACTCGCACTCACCAGTCCACTTAAACTTCATGTTCTTCCTTGTAAGCTGTGTCAAAGGACCTGATAGTCTAGAAAATCCCTCTACAAATTGGCAGAAATATCCTGCCAAACCCAAGAAACTTCTAACCTCAAGCACATTCCTCGATCTTGCCCAATCAACTACCGCCTCTACTTTGTTCGGGTCCACTATAACACCTTCCTTGGACACTAGATGTCCCAGAAATGCAACTTGTTCCTGCCAGAATTTGCATATCTTGAATTTAGCAAACAACTTATTTCCTCTAAGTACATGAAGTACCAATATCAAATGAGTCACATGCTCATTATGGATCCTTGAATAAACCAGGATGTCATCGATGAAAACAACCACGTACTGATCTAAGTACACGTGGAACACCCTATTCACTAGGTCCATGAATGCCGCAGGAGCATTGTCAATCTGAAAGGCATAATCAAAAATTCATAATGGTCATACCTAGTACAAAAATCTGTCTTTGGTACAACCTCCATTTTAACCTTCACCTGATGATACCCAGATCGCAAATCGATCTTGGAGAAGATCTATGTGCCGTGTAACTAGTCGAACAAATTCTTAACACGAGGTAACGTGTACTTATTCTTTACTTTCACTTTATTAATTTCCTTGTAGTCGATGCGCATCTTCATCGACCCATCTTTCTTCTTTATGAACAACACCCATGCTACCCATGGTGATACGCTCGGTCTAATAAACCCTTTGTCAAGTAGTTCCTATAGCTGCTTCTTCAACTCCTTTAGTTCAGCTGGAGCCATTTGGTATGGAGCTTTAGAAATCGGTGCCGTTCCTGGAATCAAATCAATGACAAACTCCACCTCACGATCAAGAGGCAATCTTGGTAAGTCCTTAGGAAAGACGTTCGAGAACTCCCTTACCACGGAGATATCCTTCGGTTTAATTTCTTCCCTCGATACTTCTTCCATGACCACTAGGTACCCCTGACATCCCTCCAGAAGTAGCTTCCTTGCCTGAAGGGCTGGAAGAATCCATGGTGCAGAGCGCACATATGACTTGATGAATTTAAACTCCTGCTTCCCAGGAGGTTTGAATGCTACCTCCTTCCTGTGGCAGTCAATACTTGTGAAATGGGATGCTAACCAGTCCATTCCCAGAATGACATAAAAACCATGCATGTCAAAAAAAATCAAGCTAGCAGGTAGTATTCTCCTATGAATCACCACTAGGTAGTCTTTAATCACTTTGCTACACACTACCACAGACCCTGTCGGTGTGGCCACATCTAACTTGGCATCTAACAACTGTGTCTCTACCTCGCATAATTTGATGAATCCTTGAGATACGAAAGAGTGCGTTGCTCCTGAGTCAAACAATACAATAGCTCTATTTGAAAGCACATAAATTTTACCTTTTACCACATATCTTGCATTCTTGGCGTCGCCAGGAGTCAACGAATACACCCACACCTGGGCCGTGCCCCTTTGGTAGCTCCTGCACTGTGCTTGGTTACCTCCCCGATAGTGATGCTGTGAAGGTGCGTTGTGCAACATCACATGACAATCTCGCACCATATGTCTAGGCCTACCGCACCAGAAGCAGCCACCTGATCCTCCCTTGCACTCCCCCAGATGCCTCTTGCCACATATAGGGCAAGCAGGGTAAGATGAGTTACCCTGGAATGCTTCACCGCCTATCTTCCATCGGTGGCCTCCGCTGTTACCATACCTCCTCCAAGGGCCTTGCCTTGCACTCGTGTGAGAACTAGAAGACATAGGCCTCTTCTTTGGGAATTCCTGCATCTCCTTGTAGGCTCGTCTCTGCCACGGTGGCCTTATCCACTAGTGTAGAGAAATCTTGCACCTGCAACACAACCACCTACTTCAAGATCTCCTACCTTAGACCCCTCTTGAACCTCCAAGCCTTCCTAGACTCGTCAGGTACCATATAGGGAGCAAAACGTGACAACTCCACAAATCGAGTGACGTATTGCTGAACAATTTGCTATCCTTGAGTTAGATTCAGGAACTCTTCCACCTTAGTGTTTCTAACGGAAGTTGAAAAATATCGGTCAAAGAAAATCTCTCTGAAGCGACTCCAAGCCATCACTTTTGATTACCAGTTTCTACTCCTCTAGCAGTTGTACCACCTACCACCATCTCTCAGCCTCTCCAGTCAACTTGAATGTGGCATAGAGTACCTTTTACTCATCTGTGCAATGTAGTATGACCAAGATCTTTTTGATTTCCCACACCCAATTCTCAGTAATGATCCAGTCGACGCTTCCCACGAATGTGGGAGGATTCATATGAGTGAACTAATCGATGGTACGCCCTAGCTCAGTGATGGGATGGTCCTACCCTATGGAACTCCACATGACCTCGGTCATGAACTGCTGGGCAAAGTCTTGAATCGCCAATGTAGAGTCATTGTCGTCCTTATTCGACATGCCCTTGTTACTACTTCCATCGGCGTTTGTATTATTATCCTTGGGATCCATCCTGAAGAGATAACCGAGATGATTTTAGATTTTAATATCCTACATGTTTGGTGCTATTATAATACTAAAAGACTCACTTTAGTAAATTTCAAGTACCGGCCTAAATCATGTCCCTTAAATGACGACATACTCTGCCAATTTCATATTCCTGTTCTAGTTTTCAAGTTCCTGCTCCTCTGCTCGGAAACAAAATCATTGATGGATTGCCATGGTTTTCTAAACCCATCAACTGATTCAAAAAAACACAGAAGTCCGTCAAGGGATTTCTGCCTCAGGCTTACGAAACAAACTCAAAATCCCTATTCTACCCATTCCTATCCTCATCCTAATTTAAACATATACTCTGGAAATATCATCTGACATAGTCTACAGAACCTAGTAACCTAGACTCTGATACCACTTGTAATGCCCCGAAGCCGAAAGTGGAGCTCGAGGTGCTAGTTAAAATAATAGTACTAAAATAAACTCTCTGATACCATAATTACTTTGCATACTCTATCATAGGGCTCGAGGTGCTAGTTAAAATAAAAGTACTAAAATAAACTCTCTGATACCATAATTACTCCACCTACTCTAACATAAGAAACCTGGGTGGTCCTGTCATAACTAAAAATAAAACCATACAATGGAAGAAAACACCTCAATTACATTACTAGAGTTCTATTTGTCTCCAAAAACACATATTATCTTTCTGTCAAAATAATACAACCCAAAATAACAAAATATGATAACTGGTGTCTCACCAGCTCTAACTACTACTATCAACCATCTATCCAGCAGATAGTTAGACTTTCTGGAGTACCTGTGTCCATCGTATCATACCGAGACCCATGGTTCTCATCTTAGTTATAGAAGAACTTATAGAGAGTCTTGGGTCCTAAATGACTTTTAGCTCGACATTTCACCTTGAAATCGATGGATAGACAGAGAGGACCATTCAAATACTGGAAGAGATGGTGCGAGCTTGTGTGGTGGATTTTAAGGGTAGTTGGATTCAATACCTACAACCCAAAGTCGACAGAAAAGTTATGCAGATAACCGCCGATGAAAGTTGGAGTTTGGTGTAAAAGATAATGTATTCTTGAGAATTGCACCAATGAAAGGAGTTATGAGATTCGGAAGGAAGGGTAAACTAAACCCTAGGTATGTTGGGCCATTCGAGGTACTAGAAAGAATCGGTCCAATTGCCTACAAATTAGCGTTACCCCTAGCATTATCTAGGATCCACGACGTATTTCATGTGTCTATGTTGAATAAGTACGTCCCATATCCGTCACATGTAATAAGTTATGAGGCACTGAAGTTTGGAGATACTTTATCTTATGATGAAGTGCCAATTTAGATCCTAGAACAAAAAGAGCAAGAATTGCGCACTAAGAAAATTCTGTTAGTAAAAGTACTTTGAAGGAACCACGCAGTTGAGGAAGCCTCATGGGAGTTAGAGGAGGAAATGCGTTAGAGATACCCATATTTATTCAGTGGGGCCCGACATTAGTTAGAAAATGTAATGGATCAGGTAAGTATTCGTTTGTATGTTAGCGGGTTTTATGCAGGTTAATTAATTGAGTGTAATTAATTGTAAATATAAATGTGATGGTTTTTTATGTTGAGTGGTTTTTGGGAGAGCTTTTGTTTGGGCTATTTGTAATCTCCTAGAGTCGTTCATGTAATCACGGTATTCCTCTGCCATAAGTGAGGATTATTAATAAAATTTGGGATGGGCCCACTATGTGGGTGGCCGCCGACTCTTCCTAGAGTCGGGTGAACATTTCAGTAATTCCTAGTGGAGGTTGTGATAAGTGTAAGTTAGCAAATTTCTAGTACGAAATTTTTATAAGGAGGGGAGGGTGTAGTGATCCTAAAAAAATAAAATAAAATAAAAATAAATAAATAAATAAAATAATAATTATTAATTAAATACTATTTATTATTAAATAATATAGTATAATATATTAATATATTAATATAATATAATATAATATTATAATATATTATCTTTACATATATAATGAATCTTCAAGCTTCCTAGCTTCAAGATTCAATTTGAAACCCCCCTTCTCAGTGAACGCTCTCTCTCTCTCTCTCTCTCTCTCTCTCTCTCTCTCTCTCTCTCTCTCTCTCTCTCTCTCTAGCTTAAGTTAGCAAATTTCGAGTACGAAATTTTTATGAGGGGAAGATGTAGTGATCCTAAAAAAATAAAAAAAATGAAAAATGAAATAATTATTATTAATTAAATAATATTTATTATTAATCAAATAATATAATATAATAATATATTAATATAATATAATATAATACAATAATATAATATTATAATATATTATCTTTACATATATAATGAATCTTGAAGCTTACCAACTTCAGGATTCAATTTGAAACCGCCCTTCCCAGTGAACGCTCTCTCTCTCTCTCTCTCTCTCTCTCTCTCTCTCTCCTCATACCCTCTTTCTCTCTCTAGCTTTCTCCTCCGTTTCCTGGCTGAATCGAAAATAAACACCATATCTGGGTCCTAGGTTCGCTTTTGAATATTTTAACCGGAGTGGATTCATCGTTAAGACGTCGTAGGTCCCACGCCGGCTAAAGTAAGGGGAATAGATTATGTTAGGTATTTTTAGAAATTTAACTGATTAAATTATAATATGTGGTTACAAAAATTATTTATATGTTTTTTCTGGATATTCTGGTATATGGAAATGAGGGGTCTGAATTATAATTATTATAAGTATATTCTCAGGAAAATGGGTACATTGAATTGATTAAACCCTAAAAGATGATGATTCATTTAATTTTCAGCGAAATGTATATATTTTCCAGACAATTATTAAATTATGATTTATTACTCAAATTATGTGGCATAAGTATATATCGATTTTAGAAAATGTTGTAAAAATTATGGAATTAAGATATGATTATTGATGGTTGTGCGTCGAGTTCAGTTGGCTTCATGCCAAGATATGATATGATATGATATGATTTTATACAAAATAAATTGAGAACATGTCAAATTTTATACGGTTATATTATATGAATCGTACTATATGGTAGTAGAACTCTGATGGACTGACTCAGATTGGTTCAGACTGAGAGCACAGTATCGCAGCTATGATGATAGTTAGTGCAACCACACTACTTGGGGAGAGTATTGGTAACGGAAGTCGATTTGGCCTGCGAAAAGATGTTGACCACCTCTGGGTTTGGACCAAGCTGCAGTAGGCAAATTGTACTACAGATGTGTTAAATTTGAATTAGCCTGGTGGTGGGCCAGCCATGGCTAAGTCCCGCCTTTTGGCCGCAGAACTCGATCATATGGGGTTATTACATGATGATATATGAACGTCCATTCAGAGGAAAATTCCTTGTGTGTGTGTGTGTGTGTGTGTATATATATATATATATAATGATTTAATTAGTGCAGAGAACTATGTATTATAATATGACATGTTTTGAAAAGGAAATATGTGTTTTCAAATATATATATACATAAGTGTGAGTTCAAATTTACATGATTTACCAGTTAAAGTTAAGTATTTAATGGATGTTTTCTTACTACATTAAAATTCATGTTGTCACACACTGATAATAATCTATTCATTCTTACTGAGAGGTGTCTCCCAATAACCTAAACATTTCAGGAAATCTAGGCAGTCGATAGAGGAGGCCTAGGTACTGTAGTTCAGGGTAAGTGATTTGAGATAGGGATATGTTTTGTATTTCTCGGGATGCATTAGGGATTTTTTAGGAAATGTGTATGTATTTATGGTAACATTAGAACTCTGGTATTGTATATGAGGATTATGTATATTATGATTCTACTGTATTGTTAGTATGTATTTATGGACAAGTATGTCCTTGATACCCCACTTCGGGTTCGGGTTAGTATAGTTTGGTATTAGAGCATTTTTATATTTATAGTAGTATAAATTTTTTTGGGTCACTACACACCATCTCAAGTGTAATCGATGATTACAATATCAATAGGGCCCTTTTAGATTTGGGAGCGAGTGTGAACTACTCGATCTACAAAAAATTCGGTTTAGGAGAACTTAAGCCCACCTCGGTCACTCTGAGTTTCATTGACCAATTTGTGAAAAGGCCCCAGGGTGTTGTTGAGGATGTCCTAGTAAAGTTTGATAGGTTCTATTACCCAGTTGACTTTATTGTCTTAGATATGGAACCTACTAGCTCGACCAAAAATCCGATCCCTATCCTTATAGGTCGACCATTCTTAGCTATGACTAATGCTTGTATCCATTGTCAGACCGGGATCATGGATGTATCCTTCGGCAATATGAAGCTTCAGATGAATGTGTTTCACGCCTCCTAACACCCATCCTATGATGTCCAATCTATGGACGTGGACATGATTGACGAATGTATTGAGGAGGTTGCCCCATTGATTCTTTTGAAGGATCCCCTTAAGGCTATGCTGCAACTTGATCACCCCTCCTTCTTAGGTCTAGAGGGCCTGTATGAGTATATCTCTGCTATTTATGACTTGACCTCTAGGCTAAAGAGAAGGCTTTGGACATATGAGAAGAGGGTTAGTGAGGGACTAGTGGAGGAGATTCCTATTATCAAACTCGGGTGAGTTCGAAATGAGCATTCATTGCGTCTGGTTGAAGATGATAAACTTAACGCTTCAGGGAGGCAACCTACTTGTTTTTATTGTTTTTCTCTTTTTTTGAGTCTTTAGGTTGTACATTGTAGGGTATGTTAGAGTCCAGAGTCCTTAGAGTAGATCTTAGGTTAGTGTCTCATTTAAAGGTGTGACTAGGGCTTCAGTGGGTGTGACCAGGTCCGCCCCTCATGGTCTTTAATTAGGGAAATGTGGCCTTCTTCATAGAATAGGTCAACCATGGCTCAACTAGCAAGCCCACCAGGTGCGACTAGGTTGCCATTCTGGATCCTAAAACCTTTAGAATCCCAAAATTTTCCAGAAGGGTTCGACCATCGAGGGACCATCACCTCTACTAGGTGCGACCTGGTTGAGTCTCTGAGTGCTTGTTCACCTTCTAAATTCTAAAAGAGTTCAACCAAGGTGCAACCAGCACTCCACTCTGGCATGACCTAGTCGACAACCCATTTTCCATCTTAAGTTGGGGGTCGACCAAGGGCGCGATTAGCTCCAAGCTAGTGCGACCTGGTCGAAACTTTTAAAAATATTTTAAATCCCCTTCTTCCTATGAAGCCATAACACTTTCTCTCTTGCTTCTCAGCATCCTCGTTCGTCGCTCCACCTCTATACTAGGTTGCCGAAGTCTTCCCCACCTCCAATCACCTCTGGCGATCCTCGCCGGCATCTTTTCCACCTTCGACGACCTTCTCTAGCTTGCCCAAGCCATCCCTGCTCATCATTTTACTCACCTACGTGCCAAGTGCCTTGTCAGAGCAGCCTCGTCTCTTCATCTTCCACCACCGTTGCACCATTATCATCATCTTCTGAGAAGCTTCGAACCATGATACATCGTACTGATTCCCAAACAGCTTCTATGTAGCCCCAGTATTCCCTTGCCCCGCTAAGCAAAAGCGGGTTGAGGATCAACCCAAGGAAGAGTATACTTTCGATTCTGGTCGGAATCCACCAATCCAGCCCAAAAAAGGGATTAGGTGGCGTAGAAAGAGCATGCCAAGAAAGGAAAGGGCAAGTGGGTCCAGCGAATGACTCTGGCTGATTACGACTTCAAGATGATGTACACATTCTGGCTCAAGGAGACCTGAACCCATCCTAGAAAGAAATGTTGCATCCAAATCCTAGAGAAGAGGAAATTTGATCACAACATGACCCTGTTGGCCAACTTCTATAATCCGCAGTTGGTGTGAGATTTGTATATACACTTGCATCATGATCCTGACATCGAAATTTGGACCATTAAGGTTCAGGGAATCCTGTTTGAGTTGATGGCGGCTTGATTAATAAGTTTTGGTCGTACGATGAGGTAGATGACATCCCATGGCCAACTATCAATTCCGTCAACGTCCACCACATTATCCACCATATGTTACATGGATCGTATTATGATGTTGGTGATTATCATAAGGGGATATGCACGGCTCGGAATCGCTTGCCGGATTACCTGTTATTGCTTGATCTGATTCTATAGTGCAACATCTGTGTATTTAGGCACCACTCAAAGCGACGGGGTGTCCACATGCAGGTGCTTTATGCCGTCTATCGGGATATATATATTGACATCCCACAACTAATATTGGAGGACATGCTCACATTCTACGAGTTGAAGAGGCCATAGCCAAGGTCGGTGCAAGGCCAACCAGCCAGGGAGCCCAAGCCCCTCATTCCATACGACCAGTTGTTCATGGCTACTCTGATGTTAAAGAAGATCAACTTGAGCGACCCTGACGTGCACATTTAGATTGGAGAGTGTTGGCCTTACAAGGTTTTAAAATCTTATTTTGATGATAACAAAAAAAAGAAATTTAACATAGTTGGTTGAGTAATGATATTTCAGGATTCAAGTATATGAATACAAGGATGATTGTTCACAAGAATCATTGACAGCTTATACGCCAAAAAATGATGATCAAACGAAGCTTAAAGAACATTAAAGCATGAATTCAAAGATGATATTTGTTAAAGCTTGAAGATCATGCGAGTGTGGATGCTAAAGAGAAACTTGCTAAAAGCTTAAAGCTTGAAGACAAGAGAGCCAAAGAAAGACAAGCATGAAGACTCAAGCACTTAGAATGTCAAAGTCTTAAGAAGTCTTTATTTAAGTACTTCATATTTTAAATATCTTATGGAAATATGTTTGAAGCTCTTCTAGGTTTAAATATTGACTTAGAGACCTAATTTCAAAACTTGAAAAATGTTTTATAACAAAATAAAGCAAGAGAGCAAAAAAGATTTTAGAAAAGTAAAATGAAAATTTTGAAAGTGGTCTGCCCAGATGACTGAGGAGAATCCTCAGAAGTATAAAGAAGTACCTTAGACGACTAAAGTTTTACTTCAAACACCTAAAGAATTTCTTCAAAAGTCTGAAAATTTAATTCAGAAGTTTGAAGATTTTTTTTTTTTGAAACACAAAACAGACAGAATACCTTCATATGCCTGAACGATCAGTTCAGTCGTCTGAACAGGAACTTTAGAAGTCTAAACCTACACTTCAAACGTCTGATCCTGTGTCTAGTTCAATTTTTTAAAGCATTAAGGAACTTTAGAAGAATGAACCTGAAAGTTCAGTCGTCCGAACACTGTTAACGGTTAGAAATTTTAAATGTTTTAAATTTCAAATTAAGGTTGCATGTACTAAAAACTTGGAAGATACTCCAAGTAAACTTGGGCATCACAAAAACACTTTTCTAAGCCTATAAATACATGGTTTTTAAAATCAAATTTACACCAAGAAAGAAAGAATGGAAAAATCTGCTAAAAGCAACTTGCTCTTGAAAAGCTCTCTCTCGCTCACTCATTGCAATACTCTTGCTGAGAAATAGAAGTACTGATAATCTCAAATCTAGTTCCTACTCCTGATATCCATCTAGAGAAGGAATTGGTGAATTCTATACTTGAGCTTCATCTTGATATTTTAATTCTGAAGTATATAGTGTTGAATTTGTACTAATTTGCTCTATGTGAGAGTGTTATTGTATGCAGTGATCATTACTTGTTTCTTGTAGTTCCTTAGACAATTCCAGGTTGTTGGATCGTTGATCAAGCGTGGGGTATCGCTTGGAGAGGTGATTACTCTAACCTATTGAAGGAGTGCCCAAGCGTGGGGTATCACTTGGAGAGATGATTACTCTAACCTATTGAAGGAGTGTGTAAGGTTTTTTTTCTCTCGGAAAGGAACATGTATAGTGGAATCATTAGGTGGTTTGCTTAAGGTGAGGACGTAGGCTGGGGATGAGCCAAACCTAGTAAAAACCTTGGCCTCCTTTTCTTTCCCTTACTCTCTTTATTTTTCAGCATACCTATATACTGCATGGATGATTTAATTTTTTAATCATAAATATTACGTAATTTGGAAATTAAATAAACTGAAGTTTAATTTATTTTTGGGATTTTAGAAACTGAAAGGGAGTATGTTAATTGATTCAATACCCAAAACATATTAATTGAAAGTTTATTTAAAGTCTAAACTTTTGGAAAGAGTGTTGATTGTGCAACAAATTGAGAAATTAAATCAATTAACCACATGGCTTACATATATTCACAGGGCTGTAAACAAACAAATATTTTAAGCTCTTGCAAAAGCTAAAATTGCTAAAGAGCTGCAATTTATATTAAGTGGTTGATTACTTTAAGTCAAGGATTGGTTGAATGATTGTTTAAATTTTGGTTTACTTGAGTTGATTACTTTTGTAAAGTTTTAGTTTGTGATTTAAATAATTAATTAAATACTTGCTGTGTATTTAATAAATAAACAAAAAATTAAAAATTCATAAAAGAAATTAAAAGGAATTTTAATAATCCAATTCATCCCCTCTTAAACTACACCTCAACTTTTAGAGGGGTCACCCATGAAAAAATTTGGGGTGAGAGTCTGAGTCTGGGGCCACAATGCGATTGCGGGTTAACAGGTGAGAACCGTTAAGGGCACCCTGGGGGCAAAGTTTGAGGTACCCCAGTTTTACCCTGGGCCCGAGGAGCGATTACATCATCTGGTTCCACCACCTCCTAGAGCTCCCAATAAGAAGAAAAGGGCAGCTGATGCACCCTCCACATCTAGTGCTGCCCCGTCAGAGATGGCGCCTCCTCCTTTAGCTTTCCCCACTACTATGCCTCAGGCAGGGGATAACTTCCTGCACACTTTAGCTTCAGTCATTTTTCCAAGATTTGCAGACCCATCGTCTCCCCATGTGTGCCGACTGAGGCCCCAGTAGCCACTACCCCTGGGCCTTCAGCTTCTCCAGCCCCTCCATCTCCAATTGTAGCTACCCATGGGGCTTCACCCTCTCCAGCCCCTCTGTTGTTAGTTCCATAGCCTTCCCCTTCATCTCCTGTTCTACAGAAAACCCCGTCGGCGAGCCCTGTGGTTATAGAGACATCCAGCGCAAGTGAGACGATGATTCCGACTGAGGAGGCTACCGCACCAGCTGCTACTTCTATGGGCGAGGCAGAGTCCCCCACGAGGCGTCTTGCGCCCACTGTTGAGCCACCCATAGAGCCAACTTCTATTCCATCATCCCTGATTGTTGCCACAACGCCTCCGAAAATGGAAAGCGTCATTATAGACCCTCCCATGACCCTAGCTTTGACGACCGCGCTCATTATACCTATCGATGTTGCCGACCATTCTTCTGGCCCTCTGGCTATAGCACTACCGACACCACCATTATCTCTTCCCTTCAGCGCATAGTTGATCGAATGACAGGCAACATGGTGGTAGAGTTTACCACTGTACCTACTACTGCCACCACAGTCACTCCCCAGTGCATGCCTGCACCTCCTCTCCACTGCTTCATTCCACGGCCCACACCCACCCCACCACCATTTTCTTTCGCCGCTAGCGAGTCACCTGTTGTTTTTGGTGCTAGTGAGTATGAGGACGATGTGGACTCTGCTAGTGCACCTCCTGATGCCGATAGTGGGTCTGAGGACGAAGTCGCCGATGCTCGCGCACCTTGTGATAATTCTGGAGACTTGGGGCTTGGTGACTCTGATGATGTTGCTGGCGGTTCTACTGAAGATGACATTTGATTGCACAGCTTCCCTATTTTATATTTCATTGTATTTTTGTTGTTTTGTACTAAACTGTGCTATTTGTTAGTTCGTGCTTGTTTTTAGTCACCTTTCATATCATTTTGGTTGTATTGTTGCTTTTCATTGTATTTCATATCAGACTATACTACCTGAAGCATAATAGAATGAATGGTGACTTTATTTCTATCTATGTGCCTTGTGTACTGATGTTTCATTACTGTATTCTGGTTTTATGCTGGGTGCGTTTATATGCATGTAAACATGTTTTTTTCTTGTCCTCATGCAATGCTTCCCTTCCCCGCCTTCCAAGTGTTTTCTTTCTTTCTTTACTTAAGTGGGGACATGAAGTCTTAAGTTGGGGGTTGTAGGGTTAGAAAGGCACTACGTGTTGCATTTAGGGCACACATATGACATATTTTTAAAATTTTAGTGAACAATATATGTAGTATTTCATGTTAACACCACCTACGGCTTTTACATATTTTTATATAGCATTTTTGTTACAACTTCAAGTTGTATATGTTAAAATAGCTTTATTATGATCACTAACGAGGAAGTGAGTTGTTCGTATAGTTTCATGAGGTGTAGCCAGTTTTTCTTTTTGGCAACTCAATGAGAGTTAATTGTTGTTCATTAGTTTTAATGTTGTTATATAAGTTTTGGTATTTACATAGTGTATTACAAGGCTTAGTCATCCTTACACATGATTTGTTTCACTTAAATGTCCTTGTGAGCACTGAGAGAACAACTGTGGCGTTTATAACACCTTGTGAGGATTTTGTTGAGCCTTTTTTTTTTTTTTTTTGTGAGTTATTTACGTGAACTCTAAAGTTTACGAAACTCAACTATTCTTCTCAGGATATTCTTTTTATGCTAGTCTCGGTATTTTCATTTGCTAGCCAAGAGGGAATGTCTAGTGGAGAGATATAAACCTAAGTCTTGTAACTTACTCAAGTCGTGAATATTAAGCCACCCCTAGAGATGAGCATAATTCATGAACTCTCTTTCAGAGTTTAGTTCCCTATCGGTAGCACTAGGACAATATAAAATTGTATTGGTTGTTCCTGCTAGCCATGGAAAAGAGAAAAATAAAGAAAAGAAAATTGATGAGCAGAAAAGAAAGAAAAAGAGAAAATGATGAAAAAAAATATAGATGTCTGCTCTAAAAACAAAATAAAAAAAGAAAGTTGATAAAAATAGAATAGCCAAGCTAGGGACACCACATTCCTACAAGTATCAAGTGTATTCGGGTGTTCCGATGCATATTAATGGATTCACACATTGGTTTATGAATTATCAATCTAGGGTGGTCTTGGTAGGATGTGGTGAATAGGTGAGAAGGTGCTCGGGTGAAGGACCCGACACCTCGATATTGGGCTGGATTCCATTCTCGTGAGACTAGTTCACTCCAATTTCTTTGTTGGTTCTTCGATGTATGTGAGACGTTTGACTATGCATGTTTTTCCTCACATACGAGAGTGAACCCATTTTCATGAGTGTTTTTGAGAGTATACCGGAGAGGCTGAGTCAAGACAACCATTCTGTAGGTGTACTAGGATTATCCGAGTGAAATGAATCATTTACTTTACACGTGCCTTGTGATTATACTTGTTTATACTAATATTTATATGATGTTATTAACTCTGAATATGAGTTATTGATTGATTCTCTGAGGATTATGATTTCTTGATGGCTATATCTTGTTGAGGCATGTATGGGTGATTTGCATTGGAGTTGTCTTTATAATGGAGTTATTTGTTGAGGAGCATATTTGTAATGATGCCATATATCTGTATGTGAAGTGGTATGACTGTGTTACTTGTTTGATTTTAATTGACATTCACTGGGATAGGTGTTTGTGAGTATCACCCTAGAAACCCTCATGAGACTATAACTCATCCACTAGGGTCACCTAGGTGTTTAAAACATTATTGCATACGGTAAATGCAATCGTGTTCCCTACAAAAGAGAAGGTAGTTAGGAATTTATTTATATTTTGTAGGTTTTTCTTAGTTTTTCTTTGCTCAGGGACTAGCAAAGTATAAGTTGGGGATTGTGATGTGTTCCTTAAATATGCTATTTTAGGCCCCTATTTACTTATGCTATGTTCTTATCTATGTTGCAATTATCCCTTCTTATCATTGTTTGGAGTTTCACATGTTGTGCCTCATGTTTCAGGAAATTGGAGCTTAAATCAAGGAGTTAAGCAGTGCAAGGAGTCAAGGAAGCAACTTGGAAGCACAAGGCTCGACCAAGTGCTCGACTAGGTCTCTAAGGCCTTGATTCAACTAAAATAGCATGACCCTATTTGATCATGTTGTGCGACTAAGTAATCATAAGGGGTGACCAAGTCCAGCTAGAAAACTACAAAGTGCTGGCTAATAAGTAAGATTCACAGAATGCCTCGACTAGGGCGCAACAAAGAGACTTTGGAAGTGCAAATAGGTCAACAATGCCATCAGCTGAACAAAAAATAAATTGAAGATTTTCCAAAATGTCTCAACCAGGGCATGACCAAGAGAATTCAGGGTGCGACCAAGTCGATTGCTATCAAGTTTAGAAATCTGCTGTGCGAGATTTTGGGCGAAACTTTCCTGATTTGAATTCAATCATGTGTAAACCCTACGAGGCATAAAATTAAACTTTGAATAGGTGATTAGGGTTCCCCTTTGGTTCCTCTTTGGTCCAGTGACATACCTTGAGTGCCATTAGGTGTCATTTATATTAGTTTTACTTGTCCGTTTACATTGCTTTGTTTGATTTCAAGTTTCAAGTTCAATTGTATTTCAATTCCTGCTTTATTTTAATTTCGAATTTCAATAAAAGCCATGCTTTCAATTTCATTTTTCAATGCCTTGTCTTTACTTTCATGCACAATGAGTAGCTAACTTGTTTAGTTCTCTAGTTGGGATGAAATCCTAGGTTAGAACAGTATAGCTAGGATCCAGTCAATTATGCATAATGGGGTATGATTGCTAAAAAGTAATCTGTGTTTGCTGGACAGGGTATACCCCGTTCTTCCGATTGTGCTTTGGATGATTGGTGCAAACCTGGCTACGCTACGCCACTCGAGCGGATTACGCTAAAAGGAATTCGTGTTTGTTAGATAGGGTATATAGTCTTCTCCCGATTGTGCTTTGGACTATTGGTGCGAACCCGACTACCCTATGCTACTCTAGTGAATTACTTATCTTTAAAACCCTCGTATGGATAATTAAACGAACCTAGTTATCGCGTATCAACTAGGGTGGATTCATAACTAGAGACTTGCGTTCCATAAGAACTTTAATTCAATTTAATTGCTTTTGTAGTTTAATAGAAAAACCCAAATTCCATCTTTCATATTATTTAAGCATAGTAAACTAGATTAAATTGGTAAACCGCTATACTAGAGTCCATGAGATCGACACCCAACTCACTCCTTGTTCTACTAAACTTGGGATTAGTTAGGTTTTATAAATTTTATCTTTGGTAGTTAAGGACCCAAGCGTTGGCGAGCCTACCATCGACCTGCTTTAGATCACTGATGATCTGATTGAATACGTTGATGTGTAGATTAAGATCCGAACCCTCTAACATCTTAAGCTTATATAGTTTTTGCTAAGATACACATTGTTCGTCAATGACTTAGACATATACCCACTATCCACTTTCAGCCAAATTGCCGCTGGTGATTCCTCATCCATGACGTGATACATCACGTCATCAATTAGACAAAGCCTGATAGTCGCTACAACCTTCGATTCCAATTCCTTTCAACTCATGTCATCCATGCCTTCCTGTTGCCTTCTGTATAATGCCTTCACCATACCCTACTGCACTAATAAGTCCTTAACCCTCATCTGCCAAAGTTTCAAATTTCCTGATCCATCGAACTTGACAATGTCGAATTGCACAAAAGAAATCCCAGCCACCAGAACCAATAGCTCTAATATAATTTTTTTTTTTTGTGCAAATCAATGCATGGGAGAAAATCTTTTGGTTTGTGCAATGCAGCAACCAACGATGAACAATATGAAAACACAATCACACACATATAATAAGGAAAACAAATAAATAATGACACAAGAAATTTACGTGGTTTGGCAATGTGCCAATGTCCACGGGAGTAAGCGGCAAAATTTCACTATCAATCATCAAACCAAGGGTTACAAATTTGTTTATATGTTAACGCTATACATAGAAAGGGATTAGAAAGTTTCCAAAACATCCTTGTATTAATCCCCAGAGGTTGCCTCTGAATCCCCAACCTACTGGTCTTTCCAATTCAAAAACTACGCTGACTAAAATTGTTGATGGTTTTAGGAAAAACATCGACGGTTTCCTCCCGATGCTAAATCGTTGACTGTTTCTTCTTGCAACCCAGCTTCCTTATTTTTCTTGAACATGTTTTCCCTGTGCATGTGTTCCACTCAATATGATCCACTTACTCCAATAAAGAATATATGTTATTTTTCAAATTTATCCTTCTTAGTCCTTAGGAGTTAGATATTTAATAAAATTAATAAGCAATTGCATAAACTAAAGTTTTAAATTTAATATAAATAATATTTTTTTGTCATATATATAATTAATAATTATAAATGAAAATATAATTTATTGTTATAGATTTATTATTTTAATTTCGATCATTTGGGTATTCAATTTTTCATCATTTTTATTGTTTTATGAGGGATAAAATTAGAAATAAACCTTTGAATTTGAATCAAACACATTTTCATGTGTGATTCTATCAAAGCAATTTTAAGAAAATTTAGAACTGCACTAAATGCTTTGATCTCTAACAAGTTTACTAAATAAGTGAACAATTTCACAGGTCATTTAGATAAAAAAAAAAATACCTCCTAAAATTTAATTTTAAGGTCTAAATTATGGATCCGAATTGACCCCAAGTGTGAATGCTGGTTTGAAAATTTATGGTTTGAACAATTTACAATTCAACTTCACTTTTTTTTCTTTTAATTAAAAATTCCAATCATTTTGGTGTTGCTATTATTGTGAAATTGAATCAAGCTTAATTGTGCTCACCTCTTTTTTTATTTTCCTTTTTAGTTTAACTAGAGGCTCATTCCATTGAACTACAAAACGAGCGGTAACCTATCCCTCTCATACAAATATACCAATTATTTTCATATTAATTAAATAAACATTTGAATTCAAAATTGAGCCTCTTAAGTCTCACATTACTAAACATTTGAATTCAAAACTTTTAATATAAAAATTACAAATTTTAATTACTAGAATGTCTTTTAAAAGACCAGCCCAATTTTAATATATCCACTTGTATATGGAAAAAAATATTACGACTTAAAAGTCAACCTAACTTAAATGAGTACCATTTATTGAGCATTTAGAATCACATGAAAAAAAATAAGTTAAGTGAGCAAGTTGGGTATTAAATGTAATCCAAATTCAATTTGCAAGTTGGAGTTCAACTGTCTATTTAATATATGCTAAGTCAGCAAAGAAAAATGATTTATAAGTTTTGGAAACTTTTTTTTTTTTCTATTTTATGAACATATTATGGGCACTTGTGTGTTGGGGAGTGTTATTACGACCAAGAGTATCTTGACTTTTTGGACCCATATGGGTCTTAAAAAGCAATGTTCAACTTCAGTTTTAATTTAATTTGATACTTTTGATACTTTTAAAATACTTTAATTTTATGTTTAGTAGCATAAAATTTAGATCTTAAATTTAAATTTGTATAAATTTTAAACAAAATAAATTATAAAATTATATTAAGTATTTTTTAAATTCAAAGAAATTTAAAATTCAATGCTCAAAATTAGTATTCCCAAACACTACCTAAGTTAAGAATGAATCAATTAATTTTTTATTGGAGATTGAATGGAATTCAAATTTATTTAGCAAGTTAGACATGAGTTGAAATTTTAATTTGATATATGTAAAATGAGCATTACAAAACATGAAGTCAAACTTGGTAAAATTGGAATTATTAGGTGAAAAATATTATGAATATGTGTATTGTGGAATGTTATTGTAGAGACATATTCATTAGGAGTAGTTTCTTCACGTTGAATTTAAAGTCACCAATTACAAGATGTTATATCAACATTAAAATGGTAAGAACCCAAATCATTAAAATTGATATTCATGGCATTCTCTAATTAAGAAGTTCTAAATCATATCTCTTCTTTTGTAAATATTTGAAAGTCAATTTTTTTTACCAAAAAAACCCTCACATGACCCAAAAGAGTTCTAAAAGGCATCCAACACTGATTACGATTTATTTTTACATCATATGAATGCATCAAGTGTATCCTAGTTAACCTTCTAATTTTACTTTTATTTTTTTAATTCAATGGAGGCTTCATGTCGACAAGTAACCCTACATTTAAGAGTATGAAATTTAGGCCCTCACGGGCATGGCACGGTGGAAAGATATCAGCATGTAAGAAGGAGTATTGGAGGTTCAATTCCAGGTAGATACACTCACGGAGCCAACAATACCTGTGGATGGTGAGAATTTACTCTGTGAGCCAGCGGGGATCGTGGATGGTGAGAGTTCGCTCTGTGAGTCAGAGGGGACCGTGGATGGTGAGAGTTCTTTGTGAGCCAGCGGAAACTGTGGATGGTAATAGATATGTGTCTTAGGGGTCGGGTTGGCTGAACGTCTAACTGATGCACGAAAGCCGTGTTCGCATTCCAGACTTTAGCTAATCAGCGAGACCTAAGGGAGGACGCTGATCCGTAAGTTTGGTACAGCACCAGGGGGATCCGAAGGGCTTGTTGGTGGCTGAAGTTCCTATGTAATAAAAAAAAGAAAAGAAAAAAGAGTACGAAATTTATGTTTTTGATTTGAATTTACATGAATTTGAATAAAGTATAATATAAAATTGTATTGAATTTATTATAAATTTATGCAGATTTGAACTACACTCTCAAACACTACTGATTTTTTAGTTACAAAGTTAAGCCTCCATTGGATTATTTTAAATAATTTTTAAAATTGACTAGGTCAATTGAGTTCATGATGGAATATTCAATTAGTGTGTAGAGAGAAAAAGTAAATTTGTATTTATTCATTTATCAAATATTCAATTAGTAACAATGGAATAATGTGAGGAACAAAGAGAATAAATCTATTTTATACGCGATAAGTACGGAAAGCAAATATCATTCTGAATGAATCATGTTGCTCATCATCAAAAAGGTCTACTTTGTAAGAACTTTATTTTAGATATTTTAGATATTTTGTGAGGATGCTAACTAAAAGGAATATGACTTTTATGTCAGAGGTCCATACACGAATCTTATGGTTGTAGGAAGAGGATTGGATCAGACTTTCATTGAGGTTTAGTATGAATTTTTAATTGAATACAAAAAAAAAAAAAAGAATTATTTGATGAGCATATCATAGATACTTGTACATATGTGAGTTAAAAGCAAAATTCAAGTTGATCTGTATGAATAATATTCACATGATTTGTGTGAGATTGAGAAGAATGTCCAAAATTGAGTAAATTGAATTAAAATTTATTTTGTATTCTTGTCAATGTAGCTAAAGTTCGCATTTATTTTATTCATTTATAATACATTTAAAGTTCTCTAAGTTTGATCAGTCAATTTAGTCTCGTTAGATGTTGAATGAATCCAAAAATTCAATCATAGGGACACAAGTCAGACTTCTAATATTTACAATACTCACATAAGAGTACAAGACCTAAAAAGAGATCTCAAATATTAAATTAAAATTTTATTTTATACCTTAGTTAATACACTTAAACACTATATAATTTGACTTGCCCCATTACATAAAATCAACCATCAAGTTGGGTGTGAGTTGAATTTTAAATGTCAATGCATTTCATTTATATAAGTTAAACTCACACGAACCTCAAAAAGAATTTCGAATGATGGACTCAAATTTTACTTTATATGCCTTTGGTTGAAAGTTTTTAGGTTTATTTGGTCAATGCAATTAAATTTCTAATTTTATTTTAATAATTATAATATTTTTTCAAGCTAGCCCATCGAACTCCATCTCATATTTCTTTCCATCATTCCCAATATTCGAACTCAAGACCTTCAGCAAAGATGTCATAAGTTTTGATTATTGAGATTTCTCCTAAGAAACATGAACTTTGAGTCTTAAATTTGAATTTGTGTAAATGAACTCAATGCAAATTTGTATTGTGTTCCGCTCAAACCTAAATAAATCTATCCAAAATCCAAAACTTATACACCTAAAAAATACAGCATAAGTTTAATAGATCATTAAAATCCTATTCAATATCAAGTAGAATCTAACTTTAATCAGCAAGTTTGGACATGATTTAAACTTTGAATTGAAATGCACATAAAGTACTGGACATCACAAAGGATGAATTGCAAAATTTAGTAACAATTAGGTAGCGTTGATTTGTAAAATTTAAAACGTTCTTTGAACTATCATTTTAGGAAATGGGATACTAGATCTATAGAGCTATTTTTATTTCATTCGCATTTTAAGATTTTAAAAAATGTACACAAGATGTCATATTAGATTTTACTTCAACATAAAAATATAGCATTCACTTCATAAAGATGTCTATCTTATCCTTGACCTATATGAACGATCAATAATAATAATTTCAATATAATAAATAAATCTATCACTGCCCACCATCTACTCTTTATTCTTTTTTATTGTATTTTTTCTCTTTTTGTTATATAAATTTTGACTCTCAGCATGTCCCTTTTCCTTGTATCTTTTTTCCTTTATTTTCTTTTTTTTTTTGTATTTATATTTTTTCATGAAATAAATGAAATGCATTTTATTTTGGTTACATAAGGTCCACACTGTTTTGGGTGTCTACACAAACAATAATCAAATCGGAAAAGTGACTGAATCATGACTTTGGTTCAATTCAATTGGTTCGGTTGGCTTTGACCTAAAATTTTTAATAAAACAACGATTCAATTTGGCTTTCGGTTTGAAAAATGCAAAAATCAACTCAAATTTTCAAAACAATAATATATACATTAATTATTTTGGTATTTTATATAAGGAACACTATAATGTTTTGTGTATTTGGGCCATAGAGTATTATGTAGAGTGTTCTATCTTTAATATTGAATTGCTTTGCATGTCCAATATAATTAATAAGTGTTTAGCAAAATTAAGTGTTAAGTGCAAAATATTGTGTTAGGCTTTGTGGAGCCTAGTTGTGTGTGGATGATGACCCGACCCAAATTAATGTTGCGTGGTTTTTAATGAGAGATTTTAATCCTAAGGCTTAGTCTAAGCCCAAGCCACAATGCTCATAGACTAAGCGGCCCAGGCCGTACTCATGGGCCCTCGGGAAAAAAATTTTGGGTACGTTTTGTAGCCCATAGTGAATCTTGTGCGCAAGATGTAAACTATTATTTTTTGGCGATTAGGGTTTGAGCCGTTGCAGTTTGAGAGAGAATGAGTGAAAAAGATTATACTGCAGCAATCTCTGTATTTTCTTCCTAATTATAGTGAAATCTCTACAATTCCATGGACGTAATAAAAATTGTCAAACCACGTAAATACTGTCTTGTACGTGAGATTATTTTTCTTTATCGTGTGTGTTTTCTCTATTTGATTTTCTCACAGGATTTGAGAATTTCGTGTTAATTCCTTGCATATTGAATTTAAATATAATTTTATGAATCAATTTTGAATTGAATCTAGACCACTCTCTAAATCTAAAATCCAAATTATAACTATTTGGTATACAATATAAGAATATATGTTATTTTTCAATTTTAACCTTCTTAGTGCTTAGGAGTTAGATATTTGATAAAATTAATAAGCAATTGCATAAACTAAAGTTTTTAATTTAACATATATAATATATTTTATAAATAAAAATTTAATTTATTGTTGTACTTTTATTATTTTAATTTTGATCATTTGGATATTCGGCTTTTCATCATTTTTTTTTATAAGGGATAAATTACAAAGAAACCTTTGATTTTGAATCAAACACATTTTCATATCAGATTCTATCAATGCAATTTTTAGAAAATTTAGAATTGCACCAAATACTTTGATCTCTAACAAGTTGACTAAATAAGTGAAAAATTTCAAAGGCCGTTCATAAAAAAAATGCCTCCTAATATTCAAATTTAAGGTCTAAATTATGGATCTGAATCGACCCAAATTGTGAATGTTGGTTTAAGAATTTATGGTTTGGACAATTTACAATTCAATTTCATTTTTTTTCTTTTAATTCAAAATTCGAATCATTTAAAATTTTCTTATTATTGTGAAACTGAATCAAACTGAATTGCACTCACTTTTTTTTTTTTTAAACAGACTCGCAATGGAATTGAACTACAAAACAAGTGGTAACCTATCCACTCATACAATTATACCCCTTCTAAAGTCTTAGACTTCCAAAAATTTGAATTCAAAACTTTTAATATAAAAAAAGGAAAGCCCACTTCTAATGAATTACAAAACAAGCGGTAACCTATCCCTCTCATACAATTAGACCCTTTCTAAAGCCTTACACTTCTAAAAATTTGAATTCAAAACTTTTAATATAAAAATTACAAGTTTTAATTACTAGAATGTTTTTTAAAAGACAAGCCCAATTTTAATATATACACTTGTATATAGAAAAATATATTATGACTTAAAAGTCAACCTAACTTAAATGAGTAACATTTATTGAGCATTTAGACTCACATGAAAAAAGATGTTAAGTGAGTAAGTTGGTTATTAAATGTAATCCAAATTCAATTAGCAAGTTGGACTTCAACTCTCTATTTAATATTGTTGTGTCGGGCACCCCACTTGTGTCATACACCAATACTACAACTATTGTTATTGAATATATAAGAAATTAAAGTAATGTAAATAATTAATAATAAAACTATAAAAAGAACAAGAAAAGAATTTAACGAGGTTCGGTATAAAATTACCTACATTCTCAGGCGCCGACGATCAATCCACTACTTCTTGACAAAGTACAACTTTGAGGTGTGTTTTACAAATGAAGAGTTGAACTCTTTATATAGCTTCAACCTCAAGTCTAAAAAACACTTCTCTCCAATGTGGGACAAATAATACAAAAAATTCAAAACAATTTTTTATACTAATGTGGGACAAAAAACAACAAATCTCTACTTTGATGATAAATTCAACAAATTTTTCAGTCACCAACATTTTCTGAAATTCCACATCATCGGTGCCTTCAAAAAATATTTAGACTTGCAGGATATTGATCAAGTCCAAACAATGTTTGAATTTGATTGTTGTCACAATCTTGGTTAACATACAAGTAGGATTTTCAGTTGTAGCAATCTTTTGAAGAAGTATCTTGCCTCCATGAATAATATCTCGCATAAAATGAATAAAATGAAACCGAACATCGATATGCTTCGTTCTTGCATGATAGACTTGGTTCTTTGCCAAATGAATAACATTCTGACTATCACAGAATACAACAATGTGCTTTTGAACAACTATCAAATTTTCAAGTAAACTCCGTAACCAAATAGCTTCCTTAACAGTCTCTAAAGCTGCCATGTACTCTGCTTCTGTTGTCGACAAGACAATGGTAGACTATAAGGTAGACTTCTAACTCACTGGAACATTAGCAAATGTAAAAACATATCCAGTAGTTGATCGACGTTTATCCAAATCACCTGCAAAATCAGAATCCACATATCTAACAATACGTTGATCAATAGTATTATTTTTCTCAAATACTATACCAACATTAATTGTATTCATAATATATTTCAAAGTCCATTTCACAGCTTGCCAATGTCCTTTACCTGGATCATGCACATACCTGCTTACCATACTAATAGCTTGTGAAATATCAGGTCTAGTACAAACCATTGCATACATCAGACTACCAACAACACTTGCATAAGGAACCTGTGACATATACTTACGTTCCTCATCTGACTTAGGAGATAAAGCCGCACTAAGTTTGAAATGAGGAGCAAGAGGAGTGCTTACTGGTTTTGATTGCTCAGACATGCCAAAACTTTGTACTACCTTCTTCAAATACTGTTTCTGAGACAAACTAACTCTTCCTCTCATTCTGTCTCTGCGAATCTCCATGCAAAGTATCTTCTTTGTTTCATCAAGATCTTTCATCTCAAACTCTTGATTTAGCTGACTTTTCAACTTGTTGATTTCTTCCCTATTCTTTGAAGCTATCGACATATCATCAACATACAAGAGTAAATGTATAAAAGATCCATTTTATAATTTGCGAAAATAAACACAATGATCATGTTTATTTCTGATGTACTTCTAACCCATCATAAACTAATGAAATCTTTTGTACCACTGTCTTGGAGACTGTTTTAAACCATACAACGATTTACCCAGTTTACATACCCAATTTTCTTTTCCAGCAACCTAAAATCCATTTGGCTGAGTCATATAGATTTCCTCTTCCAAATCACCATGTAAAAATGTAATTTTTACATCGAACTGAACTAGTTCAAGATCAAATTGTGCTACCAAAGCCAACAAAATTTGAATGGAAGAATGTTTAACAACTGGAGAAAATACCTCATTATAATCAATGCCTTCCTTCTGTATGTAGCCCTTAGTTACCAATCTAGCTTTGAAGCAAACATTATTTGCATCTAAAAATCCTTCTTCCTTTACATAAACCCATTTGCAACCAATTTCTTTCTTACCCTTGGGCAGTTGGGCTAGCTTCCAAGTTTGATTCTGATGAAGAGACTGCATTTCTTCATCCATCGCTCTTTTCCACTTGTCTAATTCAAAGTTCCTCATTACTTCTTTGAAAGTGTAAGGAACATTATCATCCACAACTGGAAGTGCATAGGCCACCATATTAGTATACTGAGTTGGTTTTCGAATTTCTCGTCTTGGCCTCTAAGAAACAATTGATTCTTGTTGCTGTAAAGATTCTCGAATTGAAACCTCCTCTTCTTGTAAACTATTCCCCACCGTAACTGTAGAGTTATCTTGTGTAGACTCATTTCTCACTGGGTTTCCCAAAATTGTCTAAACCTCCACCTATTGTTGAGTACCACTGGTCTTCTCTTCAACTCGTGACTCCTTACTTGTTGTTTTCTTCATCATCGCAAGTTCATCAAAAGTCACATCCCTACTTAAAATCATTTTTTTTTTCATCTCTAGACACCAAAGGTGGTATCCTTTGACTGCTGCGCTTATCCCCAAGAATATTGCTTTCTTGGCTCTTGGATCCAACTTAGATTCTTTAACATGATAATAAGTCATAGTACCAAATATATGTAAAGAATCATAATCACTAGCAGGCTTTCCAGACCATACCTCGTAGGGTGTTTTCCCCCCTATTGCAGATGATGGTAGACGATTGATGAGATGACACACATATCTAACAGCCTCAACCCAAAACCTTTTGTCTAACCCAGCATTAGACAACATACATCGAACTTTCTCCAGCAAAGTCTGATTCATGCGCTCAGCCACCCCATTCTACTATGGTGTATCTTGAACTGTGAAGTGTCGAGCAATACCTTCATCCTGACATACCTTCATAAACGGGTCACTTGTGTATTCACCACTATTATTTGATCTGAGCCGTTTAATCTTTTTGCCAGTTTGAGTTTTAACTAATTTTTTCCACTTAAGGAAAATATCACACACTTCATTTTTATGCTTCATAGAATACATCCAAACTCTTTTGGAAAAATCATCAACAAAAGTGACAAAATAATACATACCACCCAACGAAGCCATTTTTGTGGCCCCCATACATCTGTATGGATGTAGTCTAAAATACCTTTAGTTTGGTGGATTGCAGTGCTAAATTTCACTCTAGTCTGTTTTCCCAGAATGCAATGCTCACAAAATTCAAGTTTGCACACCTTCACACCCTTTAACAAACCTCGCTTAGCTAATTGTTGCAAAGATTTTTCTCCTGCATGTGCTAATCGCATATGTCATTACCTGGTTGTATCAGAACCTGCATCTTTCTCAGAAACAACAGTTGCTGAGCCAATAACTGTACTTCCTTGAAAATAATACAAATTATTTTTCCTTATTCCTTTCATCACCAACAGCGCACCTGATTTAATCTTTAAGGTTCCATCTTTCAAAGTTATAGTGAACCCTTTAGATTCTAAGGCACCCAATAAAATCAGATTCTTCTTTAGGCTTGGAACATACCTCACATCAGTCAAAGTTTTAATAGTTTCATCTTGACATTTCAATTGTATTGATCTTATTCCAGTTGTTTTACAAGTATTATCATTTACCGTAAAAACAACCTTACCATCTAATTTTTCAAAATTAAAAAATCATTCCCTATTGGGACACGTGATAGGAACAACCAAAATTCAAAAATCCACTCACCAAAATAATGTGACGAAGATGTTCCAACAAAAGAAAAATCTGACTCACTTCCATTATCATTGGCTATATTGGCATTAGAATGTATTTTGCCCTTATTCTTCTGCTGTAATTTAGGGCAATCTTTCTTCCAATGCCCTCTCTTACGATAAAAGGTGCATTCATCTTTAGCAGGACTCCCACAAGATTTACTCCTCCCATGAGATTTACTCTTCCTTCCAGGCATATGACTCTGAGAACGTCCCCTTATTGTTAATGCTTATGTTGTTTCCTTATGGACCTTCTGACCCTTCTTTTTGCGTCCAGTACTAATCAATGTAGTATAAACAACATCATAAGTAACTTTATATTTCCCATACAATAAAGTGGTGGTCAAATGTTCATACTCATCAGGGAGAGAATTCAGTAACAATATGTCTTTATCCTCATCTTTCACCTTTTCATCCAAATTTAACAAATTGACCAAAATTTTATTGAAAGCATTTATGTGGTCATTAATCGAAATACCTGATTGATACTGGAAGTGAAACAATTTCTTTTTCAAATAGAGCCGATTTTCTAGACTGTTGGTCATAAATGTATCTTCCAACGTCTTCCACAATTTCTTTGCAGATGTCTCCTTCATAACACAATATTTCTGATTTTTAGTGAGACACAAACGAATCGTACTACATATCTGACGATTAATCTTTTCCCAATCTCTGTCATCCATATCTACTGGTTTATCATCTAAAGCAATATCTAGTTCTTACTGATACAAGATCTCCATCACCTCATATTGCCACAAACCAAAATTCCTAGTACTATCAAATTTCTCCACCTCAAATCAAGCATAAGCTATCGTCTTTGATGATGATGTCAAAGCTGAAGGGGTTGGAGTTCATGTGGACAAAGTTTCTTCTACTGCTGCACTAGTTTCTGCCATATTTTATATATTAAATAGCAACTAACAAAGCAAAAAGGCCTAGGATGAATAGTACGTACCAACTGTGTTTACTCTGTTTTATCTTATGAAATTCTACTTTGACTAGGCCGACCTCTAGGGAGCGACTGAGCCGCAATGGTCTCTAAGCACTCGCTTATACAAGGTCTTTCTTAGGCATCAAACGTGGAATTAAGGATCCTAATAGAGGTACACCTCTGTATCAATACTATTCAACCTAGCTCTGATACCAATTGTTATGCCTGGCACCCCACTTGTGCCAAACACTATTACTACAACTATTGCTATTGGATATATAAGAAACTAAAGCAATGCACAAACTAATAATAAAATGGTTAAAAGAACAAGACAAGAAATTAACGAGGTTCGATATAGAATTACCTACGTCCTTGGGTGCCGACGATCAATCCACTACTTCTTTGACAAAGTACAACTTTGAGGTGTGTTTTACAAATGAAGAGTTGAGCTCTTTATATAGCTTTAACCTCAAGTCCAAAAAACACTTCTCTCCAATGTGGGACAAATAATACAAAAAATACAAAACAACTTTTTATACTAATGTGAAGCTATTCTACCAATGTGGGACAAAAAACAACAAATATATGTTAAGTCAACATAGAAAAATGATTTATAAGTTTTGGCATTTTTTCTATTTTATGAACATAAGGGGACTTGTGTGTTGTCGAGAGTGTTATTACAACCAAGAGTCGTCTCGACTTTAAAAAAAATATAAAAATAAAAATTAGTGGACAAAAAAGTCAACTTAAGTTACTCGAGCAATATTTTGGGACCCATATGGGTCTTAAAAAAAGATGCTCAACTTCTTACCTATTGATGCAAAGTGGTTGAATGCCAATGCATAGAAAAAACCACAAATTGAATCATAATAATTAATGCAAGCAAGCAACGATAAACAATACGAAACAAGCAATCACAAAGAGAATAAAGGAAATCAAATAATCAAAGACACAAGAATTTACGTGGTTCGGAAATGTTCCTACGTCGAAGGGAGCAACTGGCTGATTTTCACTATCAATTCGTCAAGCTTACGTCAAGGGTTACAAAATATAGTTTATATATCAATCCTACATGCACAGAAGACTTAGAGTGTATCTAAAACACTCTTGTAGAAATCCCTAAAGGAACATCTTCTGAAATCTCTCAATCTATTGCTCTCTCGATTCAAAAATTGTGCACTACGCCGAACAATATAGTCGACAGTTTAATATCGAGGGAAATCCAAAAGACCGAAACCTAACCAAAACCGTTGATAGTTATCTCTTAAGAGTTAATTGCTGATGCAACTGTCGACCTAACCGTTGAGGGTTTCTTCTTGCAGCCTCCTTCCTTGTTCTTTACTTCACGAAGTTTTCTCGGCGCACGCGTTCCACTCAATATGAGCCACATGTCCAACAATATCTACCTTGAAGAATATTCACCACTTAGTATAAATATGAAAGTATAACCTGCTGATCCACCTAGGACAGTAGATTGGGACCGCCTTTCGTCTAACAATTGGAGACATAAACCAAGTCTAAGCAATGTGTTGACTTTTTGGTTCTGTCTCCTGTTTTGATTATGACAAACTACGGTATCTCATCTGTATGCTTTGATTATTTGAACAGGTTTATTTTTCTAAGCACGGATGACAAATAAGAAATGGAAGTCGAGAAGCACTTAAACAAGCATACCCCAGCATTTTCCATAGAATTGCAAAGGAGTAGCGCATGAAAACCGATTTTTATTTTCAGTTGTATTAGTATATTTTCTTTTATTCATTTCGAGTCTGTAATAAATTCAAAGGTTTGTAATAATGAATGCATGACATGCGTGGTAGGGACTATAAGCTTAAGACCATAAATGGACCTTAGAGATCACCCTTCGGTCTACCGACGCCGGATTTTTTTGATGTCTTCAAAAAGACCTAGAATGACCCTAGGATCCACATGCATGCATAAACATATATGCTTATGTGGATAGGGTGATTTCATAAGGAAATAGAACCTAAATGCATTTAAAATGCATATTCGGTCGATCATACTTTCATAGTGTAAATCTGTCAGTAGACCGAACCAGTCAGCGGTCAACAGTTTTGTAAAAACCCCAAAAAGAGATATAAAAAATTAGTGGAATGATTTCCAAAAAGTAAAATAAAATAAAATAAATTAATTAAACGGATTTAAAAAAAAAGAAGAAAAAAATAATTAAAATTAATTTTTATTTTATTAATAAAATATATTATTATTAATATTAATTAAATATTATTATTATTATTATTATTATTATTATTATTATTATTATTATTATTATTATTATTATTTCTTTCCTGAAGCTTCCTTAAAGCTTTAGGAGGTTGTTTTTTTTTTTACTTTACTTTCCTTCTTCTTCTTCTTCTTTCTTTCTTTCTTCTTTTCTTTTTCTTTTCTCCTGAAGCGCAGGTCCTCTCTCTCTCTCTCCTTACGTTCTCTCTTCTTCTCTCCTCGATTTCGTGACGGATTTTCATCCGATCGAAAATCCAAAGATACCACTGGACTCCATTTGCTGCTGCCGTCATTTCTACCGGAGCGAATCGGTGGTAGGAGCGGCGTAGGTGTATTCCCTGGGGTAAGCCATTTTCCTTTTTTTATTTAATTTCTTGCAAAATATAAGTCCACTTGACGAACGGACACCACCACAAGAATCTAGGGATGATTCTCTACAAGTTTAGTGGGACAGAATTCTCGTGGGGGTGTTGGGCCAAAACCCCAAATTTGGGGTACGGGGGTTATTAAGGGGCTTATTTTTAATTAATTAGCATTAATTTAGAAATGCTAAAATATTAAACATCTGGGATTGAAGTAGGATTTCTAGAATTTAGGGCTTGGGTGAGCGCTGCGGGTGTAATTTTGGGACCCGTAGGAAAAATTTAGAAAATTAAGTGGGGATGTTAAATAATAGTTAAAATATTAATTTGAGGTATATGGAGCTTAGGGAAGGCTAGATGAGTATTATTTTGGAGAAATAGATTAATTAATCTGTGGAAAATGTAAATTGTAGGAGTTAAATTTCGGGCGCCAAGGGCGTAGGATTTGGGTCCTAACGAATTTCTCAGTAGCCAGGTAAGGGAATAAACTAAAGCAGTTATTTTTCATACAAATTATTATTAATTATGAGTAAATTTATTTTCAGAAAAGCATATGCTATATTGTTTATTATGAATGAAATGTGCGATTGGGAAAATACTACTATGATGATTAAAATATATATGTATGTATGAGGTGCCGGAAAATCACAATTTTAGAATATTAAGTATGACTTTTAACAGCATATGTGTGGCATGAATATTATTTTATGTGAAATGTATTATGATATGAAGGATTTTACGAACAAAGTATGATTTCAGGTATTATGAAAAGATGAGTTATGTTGTGATGAATTTGACGAATATATGATAAATGATTTATTTTTAGAATATATATATATACCTGAAACAATTTTGGCACGAGGCCATGTATTTATGTTATCGGCATGAGGTCGTATTTATGATATCGGCGCGAGGTCGTATTTATGCATTATTTCAGCACGAGGCCGTAATTACTATATTTTTGGCACAAGGCCGTAATGATGTTATATATATAATCATGTATTATATGTTATCACAACCATGATATTAGTTTAGTTCAGTTCAGGGGCTCGGTACCGCAGCTATATTATAGATCAGATATCTACGTCAGATTAGTGCTAACCATCCCACGAGGGGATAGGAGATGGATAGTCGATGTGACTTTTAGTAGAGTGTGGATGTCCACCTGGCAGTCCGGACCAGGGTGTGGCTAGCTCATCGTACTTACAGACATATTTGACTCGGCAGTGGTCGGCCAGCCATTGTCGGGTCTCACCTTCGGGCTGCACAACCCGTCATGGAGGGTAATACATGACACCAGCTAACTATTCATCCTGGGTATATGTTTTCAGTATTACCGGTATAATAGATGTTTTATGTAAGATATGACTTACTAGAAAATATGAAAACATGTGATTATTTAGTATGATATGATGAATGTTTACGAAATCTGAAATGTACTGTATACGTATAATTGCATTAAATATTCATGTTGCCACACAATTGTATTTAGTTTATTTTCCCTTACTGAGAAGTGTCTCACCCCCAAACTTAATTAATTTTTCAGGAGCCCCTGAGAGACTGGCGGGTCAAGGCCGCCGTTGAGCTAGTGAGATTACCCTGTGAGAAGGGTAAGATATTGTAATAGGGCCAGAGTTATTTTGTGTTCAACCCTAGAGATATTTTGATGTATATGAGGATGTATAGAAGTACAGTTTTATAATGTTATATAAAGCTCTGGTATTATGCTTTTTGGATGGATGTTTGGATTTTATGTTTACTGCTGCGGAGAATTCCGCTGTGTTTGACAGGTGTCCCCGCTACCCATGGGTTCGGGTTGACCATTTGATCTATTATGTGACATTTTATGTTAAGAAATTGAGGGACGTTACAAGTTTGACCATAGCACAGTCGACCGAACCCTGCCTAGTCAATATATCACTGTCGACCGACCAAAACCTTAAGGCAACGCCCTGGTCGACCGAACCCCCACGTGGGAGAATCCAACAACTCGGTCGACCAAACTTCACAGTTCAAAATCACCTGGTCGACCGAACTCTCAATTCAAATTTCTCCCGGTAGATCGAACTTTGTCACTTGGTCAACTGAACCTCACGTCCAGTCGACCGGTGCTCTCGGGTTGGACATTTTTTTTACCGTGGTTAAAATTAAGTAAACATGGTTAATTTTCTTAATGAATATTAAAAAAAATTTAATAATACCATGTGTATCCCCAATGGCTATAATTTACCTCTTTTGGGAATACATCAATTCCAACAATTGGTATCAGAGCCTTGTAACATTGACTTAAACATTTTTACTAAAAGATTGAGATGACTCACATTGGTGTATCCCCATTTGGTGAGGGACAATCACCTTCCAGTCCTCCATTGTTTTGTGGTGTAAACTACACCCACTGGAAAATTCGATTGGGCATATTTATAAAATCTATGAATTGGAGGGCTTGGCAGGTGATTGATAAGGGAATTTGTATGCCAATAGAAAAAAATATTAATTTAATGCATGCAAATTCACATGCCATGGACTTATTGTACTATGCTTTAGATATTGATATTCTTCATGAAATTATGGCATGTAGTAGTGCACAGGAGATCTGGGTTGAGCTAGAAAAGAGATATGGAGAGTCCTAGGAGAATGAGACCACCACTTAGGAAGTGGTAAATAATAGGGCAATTGCATTAATAGACAGAGAGGTATATGTTCCTATCTCAGCCTCTATAGATGATTCTGTTGCTGAATGTTATGATATGTTAAATGATGAATCATCTATTGAATTTTATGAAAGTTCCGTTGATAATGCATGTGATAATTCATATGAAAAATGTTGTGATATAACCTATGATGAATCATCTATTGTTTCTGATTGTTGGCCTAGTTAGGCGTACAAACTCTTGGTTTTGATGATAACAAAGTAAATTTATTTAATGAATTTTCAAGTGATATTATTTCAGGCAAAGATGAATTTGCTCAAATTTCACATACCCTAACATGAAAGCTTACAAGGATCAAGGAACAAGAAAAGTCACATATGAATGCCAGAGATCCATTATGAAAGCTCATAGAAGTTTGAAAGATTGAAGAGCAACATTGAAAGGACTAAAAGCAAATATGTGTCAAATGTGTTTATAGAACAAACTTTGTAAGTACTTCTAAGTTTATTCAAATATGAATTTTCATATTGAAGCTCATTATGCAAATACAAACTTAAAAACTTTAGTTTAAGTCTTGGAACATGTTTTTCAAAAGTTAAAACAAGTTAAAATTCCAAGATTAATTAAACAAAAGAGAGAGAATTCAAAAATGACATACAACCAGTTGACAGACGACTGTCTGTAAATAGACAGACGACTGGCATATTTTCAAAACACTTTAAGCACAAGTCAGAAGCCTAACAGACGACTGTCAAGCAATTGACAGACGACTGCCAGTAATAAATGAGTCATTTGCGTGTGTTCTGCCAGACGAGTGCCACCCTTCTGAGTTTTTTTTTAAAATTGAATTGTTTTGGTGACATACGACTACCAAACTAAGGACAGGTGACTGCCACCCTCCTGAGTTATTTTAAAAATTGAATTATTCAAGTGACACACGACTGCCAACATGAGGACAGCCGACTGACACCTTTTTGTCTGGAAAAAATATGAACGTTATATATGGACAGACGACTTCCAGGACTTCACAGTTGTCTGGCTTGCGACAAATTTCAAAATTTCCAACGGGCATATTTTTGAAATTTAAATTATTTGAAGCTTAAATAAATTTAAAACTTGGACCCTACTCCAAGTAAACTTGGAGAACAAGCAAGAAGTCTTTCTACCTCTATAAATACCCTCAAGGATCATTGTTTTAGACACCAAGAAATCAATTTAGCCCTCATACTCTCTCACAGCTTACTGAAATTTTAAAAGCTCTCTATTGCTCTCATCACTCACGAAAATCTTTGAAGTATTGCTGAGTTTCTCACTGAGTTTGTGCATCGATTGTTGATTCTTTCATTCATTAAAAGATACTTACGATGATAAATTTCTAGAGCTTCATTCTGAAATTCATATTCTAAATTTACTGAAGTACATAGTTTTCAATTTGTACTAATTAGCTCTTTGAGGAGCAAGTTCTTGTACACCTTATTTTATATCTTTGTAACAGATTGATTGACGGTTCGAGTGCTGAATCGTTGGACCAAACAAGGGGATATTGTTTGGAGAAGGCGGGCTCTAGCCTTACTCAAGGAGTGTTGTAACTAGTATTGTTCCACCTGGTAAAGGAACGGTGATAGTGAATCCTTTGGTGGTTTTTCCAAGGGTGAGGGCGTAGGCTGTGTTGAAGCCGAACCTCGTAAAAAAACCTGCGTTCTTCTTTCTCTTCCCTACTCTTTATTGTTCAGCAAAAGATATAATCTGTGTGGTTGCTTTAAAATTCAATTCTAAATGTTTGGTTGTTAAATAGACCAGAAGGTAATTTGTTTTGGAATGATCAGCATTAATTGCGGAAACCGAAAGGGACTACGTTGGTTGATCATCTTGACTTATTAATCTGAAAGTTTATTTAAAAGCTGAACATTAGGAAGAATAATAATTGTGATACAGGGCTTATAACAAGTTCATCAAATTTTCATATTGATACAGGGTTGTTCTTACAAGGATTGAGTGATTGATTATATTGTTTTGATTTTGATAAACTTTGTGATTGTGTTTAAAGTTTTGGTTATTGTTATAACTCAAAAGAACTAAGACAAAAGGGAATAAAATTTTTAAATCCCAATTCACCCCCCCTCTTAGGAAGCTATTCCAATTTCACTGATGATGTTATTGCATGCAATGATTCATATAATAATTGTGATATATCTTGTAATGAATCATGTTCTGAATTGAAAAATGAAAGCATGCCTTTGTATGAAAAGCTAGATAAGACTTTACTGAAAATGAATAAATTTCTAGCAAAGTTATCTAAGAAAAAATCATTTTTGAAAAATGAGAATAAAAGGATAATAAAGCAATTAGACGAATTAAAAGATCATTATGCCATCCTTGAAAAGAAAAAGATTGAAAAGATATTGAAAACTTTCTATTTAGAGGAAGAAACAGATGATTATTCTAGAGTTATAATCAAAACTGAAAATGAAAAGAATAATCATAATAAACCCTTAAGAGCCAAAGGAAACAAATCATTCAAAAAGGGTTCATATCACAAATCCCACTGTCATACCTTGTCAAATGAAAAATATAACAAATAAGCATAATCTGTCACATGCATATAAAATTTGCTTGTATTGTAAAATGAAAGGGTGTTCAGCAGTATGCTGCTAGGTTCCTAGAAATTTCCTGCTTTGCACCTTCCATGGTTCTAGATGAATACCAAAAGGCGAGGTGGTTTGAAAGAGCCCTAAATTAGAGGATTCATGAACATATGGTGTGTTTGCATATTCAGGATTTCACAGAATTGGTGAAAAAAGCCATTGTTGCAAAGTTGAGTTTACAGAGAGGTGTAGAGGCGTTAGAACAAAGAAGGAGACCCGTGTCTCCTCGTCCCCAAGAAAATTTCAGATAAGGGTCATGGAGGGGAGACAGAGATGCTGCAGGTCAGGGGTCAAAAAGAAATGATCAAGGACGACAAGGCGATTCGTCACACTCCCACTGTTCTAGATGCAATCAAAGGCATTGGGGAGAATGCCAGAGTAGGGGTGTTGTGTGCTATAGATGTGGCAAATATGGCCATATGGCCCAGGAGTGTCGAGAACCGCTGAACAATGCACTTGTTCCATATCAAAATCGGAGGAATAACCCGATGCCTCGTGGCGGTGGTAGTCTGACATGTGTTTATATGCTGGGTATAGTAGAGGGAGACAATGCTAAAGGTGCAGGTAATATGTTTACATTTGCATAAGTAATAATCTTATTTGACTTTGAGTGATTTGATGCTACATATATTTGAATTAATTAAAATGTATGAATGTGTTAGCTAGTTCCTAAGATTGTGAAAATATGAAATTTACGAATTTCAACGACGAAAATCTTTTAAGGAGGAGAGAATGTAACGACCTGGAAAAAAAAATTATAACTATTAAAATAATAAGGAAGATAATAAATAGAATAGAGAAAATAAGAGAAGGGAAGAGATTTAAAACGGGTAGTGAGTAGGGACTCGTTGACGAAATAGTTCTACTCGTTGACAAACATTCTTCTAGGTTTCGTCAACGAGCACATGTGTCTCGTCGTTGAGGAATTACCAAGAGTAGGGAAAATTTGGGTTTTTAAACGCTTCGTCGATGAACAATTTTGACATCGGTGACGAATGTTCTTCTTGAGCTCATCGATGTATCCACGTGTCTCGTCGACGAGGGTTTGGTTATAAATAGGCCTTCACTTCTTTCTACGAAATTCTCTCTCCTCTCTCATTTTCTCTCTTTGGGTATCCATTTTCGTACCTATTTTCTTCAAATTCAGCCTGGATTTACCCCGATTCGATGATCAGAAGCTACCACTAGACTCTTGGGAAGATTCTCTAGAACATAGGCGGAGTAGATTTCCGGTTTGGAGTACTTGGGAACCATCCCAAAATCAGGGTAAGTGAGATATTTTAGGGTTTTATTATTATTTTGAAATATATGGAACCTAGAAAGTATTAAATGAGTGTTTTTTTGAGATTTGAGTAAGTTGATATTTTTGGAATACAAGGTCTTGTTTTCGTTTAGTTGAGGAGCAGGTAAGGGGAAAACGTTATAGCAGCCTTTTAATTAATTTTTGAACCGGTTAAATTCCAGTATAAACTTTTGTATAGTTAGGTATAATTTTCTAAATGGTTAGATTTTTGGATCGAGGATGATTTTAATTAAATATATGGTATTTGGGAAAAATCGTGTGGCATGGAAAATAACTTTCATAATTAAATGGTTACGAGTGCTGCAGGATTATGATTTATTGTGTGCATGTGGTTACTGTTTGGGCTGCAAATTCTGCTTGATTGAAAATACTAATCGGTTGTGAATACGGTTTGATCGTGTATACTATGGTAAATGCGTGGATGTGCTTGAGTGGTTTGTTTTGTTATTGATATTTATTGTGGTTTATGTAAATGGCAATAGAGTGTTGGTAGTGGTATGAGGTGGTCGTTATATGGACATTTATATTAAGGGGCTAAAACATTGGCAGTGGTATGAGGAGTTTGTTTTACCGATTTACTATGAACGGGATTGTGTGTGTGAATTTGTAACCCGTGTGGTTGATAGTCTTGTGTGGATTGTGTAATTTGTGTAATGTTAGTTCTTGTGTGGACCAGTCCTATGTGAACTTTGTATTTTTTGTGGATTTGAACCCTTTGTGGGTGTGAATGAAGACTATGTGAATAATCCTGTGTGGATGTGGGTCATGTGTGGATTGTATCGTTCATATGGTTATGGACCCTCTGTGGGTGTGCATGAACTGTGTGTGTATCCTGTGTGGATTGGTTGTGGTATGCGTATGTATGTGGATCTTTGTGAAATGATGGCATTTGATGCGTGTAACTTTAATTACATAAGTATTTATGATAAAGTAGAATACTCCACCAGAGAGCTTGCTGAGAAAGGCGAGTGCCCTATAATATTCTATGGTACCAGAGCAGAGGGAAGCTACCTGTATGGGCGGGTAATCTTCCCTATTCTCGGAGATTTTGCCTGAATACATAACCCGAGGGCTCACTGAGTAGGGTGAGTGCCCTAATATTAGTGTTAGAGCAAAGGAAAGTTAGTTGTTTGGGCGGGTAAACTTCCTTATTCTCGAGAATTATCAGTAAAAATAAATATGGATGTGCGTATAATATCATATGACATTGTGATTGTTCGTAATGTGACTTCTTAACATTTATGTTATTGATTATCATATAATTACTTTTGGTATTTATTAAACTCCCTACCACACACTGTCTATAGCTTTTTATTCTTTACTGAGAGGTGTCTCACCCCGTCAAATTATTAATCTTTTTAGGTCCTCCAAGTGATCGAACTTAGAAAGCTCTGGGGTGGGATTATTTTTGTGAGTAGTTAAAAGAACGGATATGTGTATAGTTTTGTGTTTAATATTTTGTTATGGTTATGTAATATGGAGAATATGGTTGTATCTTTTTATGGGTTTGCATATGTAAATATAGTATTTTGGTATTTTGTTTGAGGTTGTTTATTTAGTTCTGCTGCGTGAATGGTATCAGAGATGCGTGGTTGGTCTCATAACACTCTGAGCCCCACGTGGCGGGTTCGGGGCATTATTTCATGTCATTGGCCAGACAAAACCTAATAGCCACAACCGTCGCTTCCAACTCCTTCAAACTTATGTCATCCATGCGTTCCGACTGTTTTCCATATAGTGCCTTCACCATACCTCATGCACTAACAAGTACTTATCCCTCCTCTGCCAAAGTTTGAAGTTTCCTATTCCATTGAACTTAACAACATCGAAATTCATCAAAGAAATCCTAGTCATTGCAACCAATGGCTCTGAAACCAATTTGTTGATGCAAAGTGGCTAAATGCTAATGCACAACATAAACCACAAATTGAATCAGAACAAGTAATGCAAGCAATCAACAATGAAAAATACGAAACAAGCAATCACCAAGAGAATAAAGGAAAGCAAATAATCAAATACACAAGAATTTACGTGGTTCGTAAATGTGCCTACGTCCATGGGAGCAATCTGCTGATTTTCACTATCAATTCGTCAAGTATACATCAAGGGTTACAAAATATCGCTTATATATCAATTCTATGCGTATAGAAGAGTTAGATTGTATCTAAAAAACTTTTGTAGCAATCCCCAGAAGAAAATCCTCTTAAATCTCCTAATTTACTGATTACCTGATTCAAAATTCGTGATCTGGGTCGGATAATACTGTCGATGGTTATCTCCTGAGAGTAAAACGTCGACCTAACTGTCGACGGTTTCTTCCTGCAGCTTCCTTCCTTATTCTTTGCTTCATCATGCATTCTCGGCGCATGCGTTCCACTCAATATAAGCCACATATCCAACAATACCCTAGTCAATGCATCTATAGCGACCTGCTTAATTATCATGATTTTTTTTTTAATATATATAGACTCAGATACCATCTACGTCAGTAACCTAAGCAGGAAGAAGCGTAAATCATAATAAACATATCCATACAATATAATACCAGAGTTATATACATATCACTGTTTTCCCAAAATATAAATACATCTCTTCCCCAAAAATACCCTCAACTAGCTAGGGTTAATACAAAAAAAAAATCCGACTCTGTACTCACTTTGCTGACAGGGCACTACAAATGCCCATCTACTTGCGAGCCTGGTCTGCTCGCCTACCTGGATCACTTGAAAAATGTTTCAACACTGGGATGAGCCAACGCTCAGTAAGAAGAAATATACTATTACTAGTGTGTGGCAAATGAACTACTATATATCATGAAATCTGTTTCATATAAACATGAATAACTGAGTACCAAGGTACAATACAAGTAATAAAGCACACCACCCCTTTTCCCTATTGCTTAACATATCAGTATTATGGTTATAATTCAAAATACTTCTAGTGTATATAGTAGGATCCCTGTTTCTGTAAATCAATACGTAAATAATAGTAACTAAAACTGTTCCCTGTGGCTATCTGTGTCATGACATGCCCCTCATAACGAGGTTGTGCGGCCCGTAGGCTGGATTTACCCTGGCTGGCCAACCAGGAATAAATCACTGAACTCCGTCAGTCGACCTGCCCACTTCAACCCATATCTGGATGGGGAGCCTAACCTCTTCTAGGGCCTAGGTGGTCGACCGTACCACGTATATCTGAATAGGTGGTTGCACTCATAAAGTAACATAGTATCTGTAGCAACGGTACCGTGCTCTGTAGCTGCAAGTCCAACAGGGTCTGATATCGTATAATATATTTCTATATACATGTCTATTTGATTTACCATGATTCTAAAGTACTGAAATAACCATGATACTGCATAACGTACTGAAATTTGAATAATCATAACATGGAACTGCATATTCGTAATACTGGAATTCGTGTTATCATGGTACTGAAATTCATAGATCATGGTACTGAAATATCGTAAAATCATGGTACTGAAATCCATAAAATCATGATACTGAAGTTCGTATAACCATAATACTGAAATTCATAAAATCATGAAACTAAATTCATAAACATATCCCCGTACCATATACATAATCATAAGCCACACCATACTAAAATACATAATTTTCGTAAATAAATAAACTGCATAATATTCAGAACTTTCCTAACATAGCATATTTCCCTTACCTGACTAGTGGAAAGCCCCTAGGGAATACAAGCCTAACACCCGCAGGATCTCCTACAAAACACCCTGAAACCAATATTTGCTAGAACTAAACATCAATATTTTCCTACCTACATTATTTCCTATAACTGTCATGAGGCCAAAAAGTGGCTAAAATGGCTTACCCTGAATTTGGGATGATTTCCAACTCTGATTTCCTGACGATCTGCTCTAATAGATGCGTAGAGAACTCCGCCAGGAGCGTTGTGGTAGCTTCGGATCGTCGATCCGGCGACTGGTGGGGCCGGAAATGAAAAGAGAAGGGAGAGAGAGTCGTAGGAGAGAGAGAGATGAGAGAGAGAGCGGCGAAGGAAATGAACAAAAATCCTGTCTTTCCACTATTTATATGGTCAGGTTCATCGACGAGACCTTATGTTCGTCGATGAGCCCTTCACAAAATTCGTCGACGAGGCCCTGTGTTCATCGATGAAATTCAGAGCAGCCCAAACCGCCTCTCGGTATTTTCTCGTCGACGAAGTCTACGGCCTCCTTTTGTTTTAGTATCTATTTCCTCTCCCTCTTATTATTATTAACATGCTATTATTCGGGTCACTACAACATCTAAAGTTTTAATTTAATTCGATACTTGTAATACTTGTAAAATACTTTAATATTATGTTTGTATTCCCAAACACTACCTAAGTTAAGAATGGATCAATTAATTTTTTATTGGACTTTGAATGGAATTCAAATTTATTTAGCAAGTTAGACATGAGTTGAAATTTTAATTCGATATATGTAAAGTGAACATTACAAAACATGAGGCTAAACTTGGCAACATTAGAATTATTAGGTGAAACAATTATGGATACATGTATTGTGGAATGTTATTGTAGATAAATATTCATTAGAAATAGTTTCTTCATGTTGAATTGAAAGTCACCAATTACAAGATGTTATATAACCATTAAAATGGTAAGATTGAACTCAAATCATTAAAATTCATATTCATGGCATTCTCTAATTAATAAGTTCTAAATCATATCTCTTCTTTTGTAAATATTTGAAAGTCAATTTTTGACCAAACAAACCCTCACAAGACCCAAATGAAGTCTAAAAGGTACACCCAACACTATTATGATTTATTTTTACATCCTATGAATGCATCAAGTGTATCCTAGTTAACCTTCTAAGTTTACTTTTATTTTTTTAATTCATTGGAGGCTCAATGCCAACAAGAAACTCTACATTTAAGAGTATGGAATTTAGGTCTTGAGTTTGAATTTAGATGAATTTGAATAAAACATAATATAAAATTGTATTGAATTTTTTATAAATTTATGCAGATCCAAATCCAAATCTCCGAACTACATGCTCTAACACTATTGACTTTTTATTACAAAGTTAAGCCTCTGTTGGTTTATTTTTAAGAAAAAAAAAATTAAAATTGACCGGGTCAATCAAGTTCATGATATTAGATGTAATCGAAATTCAATTAACTGGATATGAACTTCAAATTAGTGTACAGAGAGAAAAAGTAAATTTGTATTTTTTTCATTTGGCGATGATTCAATTGGTAATAATGGAATAATGGGAGCAACGAAGAGAATAAATCTATTTTATACGCGCTAAGTACGGAAAGCAAATATCATTCTCATGTGTGAATACATCATGTTGCTCATCATCAAAAGGTCTACTACATAAGAATTTTATTTTAACTTTATTAGTCAAACGTGTATTAAGAAACAAAAAAACAAATTATAAAGTTCGGTAATATTTAGGATGCTCCCTAAGAGGAATATGACTTTTATGTCAGATGTCCATACACGTATCTTATGGTTGTCGGAAGAGGATTGGTTGAATTTGAATTTTTAAATGAACACAAAAATAAAAAAGAAGATTATTTGATGAGCATATCATAGATACTCGTACATATGTGAGTTATAAGCAAAAGTCAAGCCGACCTGTATGAATAATATTCACATGATCTGCATGAGATTGAGAAGAACGTCTAACATTGAGTAACTTGAATTAGAATTTCAATGTAGCTAAAGTTCTAATTTATTTTGTTCGTTTATAATACATTTAAAGTGCTCTAAGTTTGACTGGTCAATTTAGTCTCATTTGATAATCGTTTATAATACATTTAAAGTGCTCTAAGTTTGACTGGTCAATTTAGTCTCATTAGATATCAAATGAATCCAAAAATTTAATTATATGAACACAAGTCAGACTTCCAATATTTACAATACTCTCATAAGAATACAAGACTTAAAAAGATATCTCAAATATTAAATTACAATTTTATTTTATACCTCAGTTAATAGTAATACACTTAAACACTATATAAGTTTCATTTGCTCCATTACATAAAATCAACCATCAAGTTGGGCAAGAATTGAATTTTAGCTCTCAATGCATTTCATTAATGTAAGTTAACATCACACGAACCTTCGAACGTTGAATTCGAATTTTACTTTATATACTTTTGTTTTAAAGTTTTTTAACTTTATTTGATCAATGCAGTTAAAATCTTAATTTTATTTTAATAATTATAATATTTTTCAAGCTAGTCCATGTCCATCTCATATTCCTTTCCATCCTTCCCAATATTCAAACTCGAGACCTTCAACAAAGATGTCTCAAGTTTTGATTATTGGGATGTTTCCTAAGAAACAGGAACTTTGAGTTTTAAATTTAAATTTGTGTAGATTTGGACAAAATTCAATGCAAATTTGTATTGTATTTTGTTCAAACCTAAACAAATCTATCCAAAACCAAGAACTTATACACCTAAAAAATGCAACATAAGTTTAATGGATCATTAAAATCCTATTCAATATTGAGTAGATCCTAACTTTAATTAGTAAGTTTGGACATGATTTGAACTTTGAATTGAAATACACATAAAGTACTAGACATCACAAAGGATGAATTGCAAAATTTAGTGACAATTAGGTAAAATTGGTTTGTAGAATGTAAGGTCCCAAACCCGAGTGGGTTCGTACATATAAATTTTTCAACGGACACACATAAATCTAAATTATTTTTATTACCAGAGCACTAATTAGTTTTATTACAAATATATATCTTAACTATTAAAATGAAAATTTCTAAAATTCTAAAATACACAAACATATTCTAAATTGTATTATGTTAAATTTTTATTCTACTCTATTCTTTCTACTCCCACTCATGCACTTGCTAAGCTAGATTTTTGGTATACTCTTCAAAATTATCTGAAATGTAAAATAATGATTGAGGTGAGACGACACTCAGTAAGTAAATAAGATTATTATTAGTGTGTGGTCAAAATGAGCTTTTATAATATTATATTTTCGTAAAATAATGTTTAATACTATAACTTCAAAATTGCTTTTAAAATAAACGAGAATTTAAAAATTTTTACATAAAACATTTAGCATCAACTACAACAGTAAAATTTTATAACCATATACTATAATTATTAAATTAAACTTTTAACTTTAGAACTTTAATTATAATATTTAATTTTATACATATATACTTTTCCTTAGACACTTCCTTTAGATCATCATTTAGGTACAAAAATGGCTATGTTCATATAAATATAAACTTTTCTTCCAAATCATCAGTAGCTCTATACACGTAATTAAATATGTATATACATATATTGTAAAAACTAGCCTTAGGCATGTTAGTCGTAAGTCATGTTTTTGTTAGCCGTAAGTTATGTTTACCCCCATGATTGGGTTGTGCGGTCGAAAACTTGACTTAGCTGGCTAGCCGACCAAACTAAATCAACGCACATCATCATTAAGTGAGATTTTTCCTATTAAATCCTAGTCCATAATTAGGTGTGTACTCAGGAGAAATTCACTACTCTATATAACCACTCTGTAAACAATGTGTGTACACTCTAATTCGTTTAAACTTTAGGCTGCGGTACCGAACATTCGTAATTTTCTGTATCGTTTGAGTCATAAGGGGTTTTGAAAATATCTTATTATATAATTTGTATAATTAAAATAATATCATGAAAATCTCATTTTTACTAATATTTTTGAGAAATGCACAACGTAAAAAAATCAATTTATGTCATATTTACTCATATTTTCGTGAAATATGTAACGTATAAATAAACTCATACCATACAATTTTCGTGTTAAACAAATTTCTTAAATAGAAATTAATGTTGTAAAATACCCGAGGGGTTTAGAATAATTTTTAACTCAAAAATAAACGCAAGTATATTAAAAATAAAACTAGTATAATTAAATATGCGTAAAAATAAATTCGAGAGAATTTTATGAAAATAACTAACATAATCAAAATTAACTACAAATAAATTTGAGTATAAATTTTAAATAAAAATATTACATAATCAAATTTACTTACCTCTTACTTAACCTTATGATATGATCACAATGAATATCTAAAAAAAAATGATATAATAAAGAGTGGGTGAGTGAAAATTTTAATTATAACAAAAATTATCCCTCTACTAATTCTTTCATTCACTAATCCTTCTCTTCATTTAGAAAATTTTTGTGAAAAATAAAGGTTGAGAGCTTCCTATATATAGGAAAATTTTGTGGAAGAAAATAAAATTTGTAAAAGTGTGGAGAGAGGGGTGAAATTATATTTAAAAAAATAAATGAATAAAGGAATGAGTATGGGATGGGTTAGGTATGGGATGGGGATGAAGATCATGTGGGGAAAATGGGAGTGCTTGCTGACACTCCCATTTAATTAATTTACTTAATTAATTAATTAATTTAATTTTTTTTGAAATCATTATTATTATCATTGTTATTATTTTTAAGCTATGCTTTAGTATATATATATATGAAAAAGAATTAAGTTTAAATTTCGAAAACTTATGTGGGTCACACATGGTCTAGTGGGCCCCACGCAACTTCGAGACCCAAGTGGGTCTTACGTAATTTCAATAATTTTCACATAGTTTTATGGACCCTACACAGTTTCGGGACTCATGTGGACCCCACATGGCTTCGAAACTCATGTGGGCCCCATATGGTCTTGTTGTAGTGACCCAAGAAAATTATAGTATTTAAATAATGAAAGAAGGGGGGAAAAAGGAATTGAATTTTATATTTAGACAGAACCTCGTCGACGAAAACAGGGGATTCGTCGACGAGTGCACAAGAGGGGTTCGTCGACGAGGGAGCGTTTCGTCAACGAGTAAGTACTGAGAGGACGTTTTGGGCAATTCTAAATTTCGTCGACGAGGGGAGAGTTTGTTGACGAATTGCCTTCTAGACCTTGTCGATGAGGTGACGTGGCTTGTCACCTCGTCAATGAAGGTCAGTGTATAAATAAGTCAAATATTCATTTTTGGCCGAAAACTCATGCACAATTTCCATTTTCTCTCTCTTATTCGGTTTCCCATCCTTCTCTCGTGTTTTTTGGGTCCATTTTTCGCCGGATCGACGATCCGAAGCCACCTCGACACTCCTAGAGAAGTTCTTTGCATATCTGTTGGAGTGGATCGTCGGTGGGACGAGTTTGAAATTCATCACAGATTTAAGGTAAGACTTTTTATTCAGAATTTGGTTTTACCATAGTTGTAAAAAATGTTATATACAATAAAATACTGAAATTTAGTTCTGCAAGATGTTGTTTTCAGGGTGTTGAACGTGGAACCCTACGGGTGTTAGACTTATTGTTTTAGGGGATTTTTCAGGAATCACGTAAGGAGATAAACTAATCTAGTTATTTTATGAAAATATATGTATAATTTTATGGCATTGGATTTCAAGAATATATATATATATATATATATATATATATATATATATATGTATATATGCAATATGTTAGGAAATACAGTTGGAAATGACGATATGTTTTGAATATATGTAATACCCATTCTATGTGGCATGAGTAGAATTTATGATGAATTACTGTTTCTGGGAAAATGCTAAATGATACAGAGTTTTACAATGTTAAACCGGCATATGGGACGTACGGGCCGTGATTGAGCCGGCGTACGTGCCGAGCCTCTTATTGATATGGGATACGGCGTACGGGCCGTGATTGAGTCGGCATACGGGCCGAGCCTCTTATTGATATGTGATACGGCGTATAGGCTGTGATTGAGCCGACGTATGGGCCGAGCCTCTTATTTGATATGTGATACGGCGTATGGGCTGTGATTGAGCCGACGTACGGGCCGAGCCTCTTATTTGATATGTGATACGGCGTACGGGCCGTGATTGATAAAATATGAAATGCCGACGTACGGGCCGATGATTTTCATGTTATATATGAAATGTGATATGATGATATTGAATTGACAACTATTATTATGGAATAACAATGTATCACAATTTGGAATATGTTATATGTTATCAGAACCTGATTGGCATGGTTTAGAATTGCACTTGCACGGTACCGTAGTTATGTGTTCATGATTTTCATGATATTGTGTTATCGCTATCGTACGGAGCAGCGTGAGGATGGATAGTCGATGTGGTTTATTGAAGTGTTGACGCCGTTGGTGTAAGGACCAAGTCTGGCAGACCCATCGTACTTACAGACTGTACTTTTGATTTGGCAGTGGTCAGCCAACCATTGTCAAGTCCGGCTTTCGGGCCACACAACCCAGTCATGCGGGGGTAAGACATGACACCAGCCAGCTAACCTTCCAAGGTTGTTTTGTGTATTACTATCATATGAGATGGAATATGTTTATGAAAATGTAGTATGTTCTGCCATGCTATGATTATGTATATTTTCCCAGAAATAATGTATACAGTTTTACTAAATATGCTTATGTATGCTTTTATATACGACACAGAAATACTCATGTTGTCACACACTAGTATTAATTTATTTCCCTTACTGAGAGGTATCTCAACCCTAATTATATGATCATTTAAGGAGCCCCTGATAGGATAGCGGATAAAGCTCCGCTGAGATAGTTACAGTTGGTCTCCCCTTTCTGAAGGGTATATATTTTGGTAGGGTTGGATGGTCTTGTGGGAAATGACCCTAGGACTGGTTTTTAACTATTTTGATATGTATATAATGAATATAGAACTCTGGTATTGTGTTAGATAATACGTGGGGATGTATATGATTTTATGTTTCCTTCTGCTTTGGCTCCTTTTTATATCTCTGATGTATCTCTGGTACCCATGGGTTCAGGTTGATCATGATCTGCTGGATGTGTTATACTGGTTTTAGTATTATATTATGGAAAAAAATATATGGAAATTAAGCAGGTCGTTACACTTATGGGCTCCACAAGCGCTGGATGTGGGAATGATCACCTATATTACGAGATTTATAAAGTGTATGCAAGGACACTGATGTAGAAAGGAATTGGTCGACCTATGTCTTATGGTTCAACCCTCAGACAAGCACATACACTCAAAACACACTTCAGTTTGTAACTCTTTGTAGGTACATATGGATTACGTGAAGACTTTCGGTGCATGAAGATCACAGTTGATATGCTTAAGCAAGTTTGAGTTCGAGACTCGTGTGGGCCCCACCCAGTCATGTGGATCCTGCATAGGGTACCTATTTTTATTATTATTATTTTATCATATATTTTTTACGAATTATGTCCGTCAAAACATTATTTTATGTATATGTACTTATTTACGTGTACAAACAGTGACCACCCTATTTATCCTATAAAATTCCATTTTGACCAGACCGATCTCCAGGGAGTGACTGAGCCGCAATGGTCTCTGAGCACTCGAGTAGATAAGGTTTTTCTTAGACATCAAACATGAAATCAAGGATCCTACAGAAAAGCACCTTGGTATTGACATTAACTTGATGCTCATTTATTATTATTATTATTATTATTATTATTATTATAAATAATTATCGCATACATACTTCCCTAAATCCACATATGCACAATTCCTAAACTATAATCCATATATCATTTTACCTAAGTTCCTTAAATACTACCCACTGGGGTCCTCAACCCTTGCCTGCAGGATCCCAAAACACCATATTCCTGAAAATATATTACCCTGATTTTACTTCACAAAACTCCAATATATTCACATATAATACAAAATCTGGTCTCAAATGAACTGGGTAATACTGAAAATACTCAAATAATCCACTTACCCTGGTTTTGGGATGGTTCCCAAACTTCTCAAACCAACATTTCACTCCGGTTATGTTATAGAGAATCTCCTCAAGATCACCATGGTAGCTTCTGATCTTTGAGCCGGGGAGAGACGGAGCCGAATTTGTAGAGAGAAGCCAGAGGAACCGAATTAGAGAGAGAGAGAGAGAGAGAGAGAGAGAGAGAGAGAGAGAGAGAGAGAGAGAAATAGAGACTTTAAAATGAATTTTTTTCCATTAAAAATCCATTTTTGGGCTTTATATAGAGTGTTGTCCATGTGGCCTCGTCGACAAGTCACATCTCCTCGTCGACGAGTCTAAGAGGTAGTCTCATCGACGAACGCCTACTCCTCTCGACGAGATTCAGGCCCTGAAAACGGTCCTCTCAGTAACTTCTTGTCGACGAGTATAAAATCCATTTTCTCTCCTTTCTTTTATTATTTAATTACCATAAGTCTATGGATCTCTGTAGTATGGGTTTACTTTTTGAAATATAAATCAGATGTCTTTGATGCTTTGAAGATTTGGAAAGTAATGGTTGAAAATGAAATTGGTTTAAAAATTAAGAAGCTGAGAACCGACAACGGTGGTGAGTATGAAGACACCAGGTTTAAGAAATTCTGCTATGAGCATGGTATCGAGATGGAAAAAAATGTGTCAGGTACGCCTTAACAAAACAGCGTAGTTAAGCTGATGAACCGATCATTGAATGAAAGAGCCAGAAACATGCATATACAGTCAGGCTTACCAAAGCAATTCTAGGCAGAAATAGTCAACAGAGCAGTATACTTGATTAGTAGGAGTCCATCAGTACCGTTGGACCATAGTATACCAAAAGAAGAATGGAGTATAAAAGAGGTGAGAATTTCACATTTGAAAGTTTTTGGTTTTGTAGCATATGTGCATGTTAGTGATTATGTCAGAAACAAGTTTGATGCAAAGTCCCAAAAATGCACCATCGTCGGTTACGGTGAAGATGATCAGTATGGGTATCGCATTTGGGACGATGAAAACAAGAAGGCAATTAGAAGCAGAGATGTGATCTTTAATGAAAAGGTAATGTACAAAGACAGACACACAATAGAACCCATAGAACCAGTTCAGAATAAAACAACTTATGCAAACTTGGATGATGTCCTAGAAGGTGCCTGGACATGACAGCGAGACACCAAGAATCCTCAGGTGGAGGAGACACCATAGTAAAATGCCGAGAATCCTCAGGCGGAGGAATTTGTGGAGCAGATCATCGCACCACTACCTCTTACTCCAACTTTGGAGCTTAGGAGATCTTCTCAACTGCATGTACCAAATAAGATTTTTATGAATTATTTACTTCTTATAGATGGAGGAGAGCTCGAATGCTATAATGAAGCATGTCAGGTAAGAGATTCGAGCAAGTGGGAGTTTGCAATGAAGGACGAGATAAAATCCTTCACCTCTAACAAAATGTGGGAACTAGTTAAGTTGCCCAAAGGTAAGAAGGCTCTTTACAACAAGTGAGTGTACAGGATCAAAGAAGAGCATGAAGGATCCAAGAGGTACAAAGCCCAATTGTTAGTCAAACGCTTCAAGAAAAAGGAAGGAATTGACTACATTGAAATCTTTGCATCAGTTGTGAAGTTAACAACCATCATATCAGTCTTGAGCATTGTTGCTTCAGAGGACCTACATCTTGAGCAGTTGGATGTGAAGATGGCATTTCTTCATGGTGATATTGATGAGGAGATTTATATGCAACAACCAAAAGGATTCTCAGTAGAAGGTAAAAAGGATCTTGTGTGTTGATTAAAGAAGAGCTTGTATGGTCTCAAACAAGCTCCAAGGAAATGGTACAAAAAATTTGATAACTTTATGCGCAGGAAATATTTTTAGAAGTGTAATGCTGACCACTGTTGCTACTTCAAGAGGTATCAGTCTAGTTATATCATTTTATTGCTATATGTAGATAACATGTTAGTCATAGGACCAGATATAGAAGAGATTAGGAAATTGAAGTAGCAAATGTTAGAGGAGTTTGAAATGAAAGACTTGGGTTCAGAAAAATAGATTCTTGGGATTTGGATCTCTAGAAATAAGCAATAAGGAATGTTGTGGTTATCTTAATCGGAGTATAGTAGCCGTGTTTTACAGAGATTCAACATGAGCAGTGCCAAAGTAGTAAATACACCACTGGCCGGTCACTTCCGCCTCTCCAAAGATTAGGCTCCCCAGATAGATAAATAAAATGACTTCATGGCTAAGGTACCTTATACCTCAACCATTGGAAATGTCATGTTCGTCATCGTTGGTACCAGACCAAACATTGGTTAAGCAGTGGGAGCTGTCAGCAGGTTCATGTCAAATCCAGGTAAGACTCACTAAGAAGTAGTGAAGTGGATCTTAAGATATCTACATGACATTATTGATAAGTTTCTATGTTTCGGCAAAGGAGATTTGAAAACTCAAGGGTATGTAGATGCCGATTTTGCTAGTGAATTTGATTATCGCACAAGCGCCACCGGATATGTGTTCACTGTTGGCACAACATCTGTTAATTGGATGTCACAAATATAAAAAATTGTTGTCCTATCCACTACAGAAGCTGAGTACGTAGTAGTGACAGAAGCCAGTAAAGAGATAATTTGACTTCAAGGTTTGTTGACAGAGTTTGGAATAAAGCATGAGAGAAATGTTTTGCATAGTGACAGTGAGAGTGCGATACATCTGGAAAAGAATTTTGCATTTCATTCCAGAACCAAAAATATTGGATTACGCTATCACTTCGTCAGATCTCTGTTAGAGGATGGAGTGTTGACACTTGAAAAAATCCAAGGTAACAGGAATCCAGCAGATATGACAAAGGTGGTGACTACAGAGAAGCTGAAGTTGTGTTCGACTTCAGTTGATCTTCATTCTTGAAGACAGATTTAACCACATCATTTATCTATATACTGGTTGAGATGGTATCTCGTCTCCAAGTGGGAGATTGTTAATCAAATATGAAAACAGAGAATTAAATGATGAGACTTGATGAGTCTTGATGAGGATGAGCTGCGGATGAGAATGAGTCACGTAAGAGCTAGCTTTCATGCTTTGGAATGTGAAGGCCGCAAGCTAATTCATCCTATTAAATCATAATAAATCCTTTCCTTTATTATCCATTCTATGTATCTATATAATGAGAGCAATTGTGCGTGAATGTGTGAGTGAGCGAGCGAGGAGCATGAGAGTATTGTGCTAAAGATGAAAGAGAGAAAGGTGTGAAAAGAGTTGAGTTGAGTTGAGTGGTGTCTCCTTCTCTTGATTTTCTCCCAAGTTATAGTAAATTTGGTGTGCTCCGTGCACGTAGGTCAGATTAGACCGAACCACGTAAATCTGATGTTCTTATTTTGTGTGCTTGTTTTTGCTTGTGTGTGATTATTGTTCCTAGATTCCTAATAGAAACCCACAACAAAGATGTCTTGAGGTTTGATTATTGGGATGTCTCCTAAGAAATACAACTTTGAGTCTTAAATTTGAATTTGTATAGATTTGAACAAAACTCTATCAAAAACCCAAAACTTATAAACCTAAAAAATGCAACATAAGTTTAATGGATAATAAAAACCCTATTCAATATTGAGTAGATTCTAACTTTAATCAGGAAGTTTGGACATAATTTGACCTTTGAATTAAAATGCACATAAAGTACTAGACATCACAAAGGATGAATTGCAAAATTTAGTAACAATTAGGTAATAATAATAATAATAATAATAATAACAATAATAATAATAATAATAATAATAATAATAATAATAATAGATATTCATATTTATTTAAAACTCTTTATAAAAATATGTAAGAAATATGCATGCATCTTCTTCTTTCTTTTTATCTTGTGAAATTCTTAATATTTAAAATGTTAATAATTTTTATTGTAGTTTCTTTTAATCTTAGAATATGCTTCTTTTCTAATTATACTATTTTATAATAGTCAAGTCAAATTACAATAAATCCTAATATACCTACATAACTTGTTTTAACTTTTAAGAGGTGTTTGGCGAGTGTATAGTCCAAGAGTTCTTTAGAAATATATATAGAGAAATGTCAAATATTAAAAATATAATTTTTTAAAAATTAGATATACATTTGCACAAGAAATTATATTATAGATATTGTAGAAAATAATAATAACAAAGATCTTTTTGTATGAGGAATTATTAAGTAAATTAAATATACTTTGTCACTAATAAATTGACCAAAACAATGAATGTTTGTCACATTGGCAATCTCATTTTGAAAATTTTTAAAATTTAACCTATGCAAACCGTGATTAATACTGCTAAAAAATTATTTATACATTATAAGATGTATTTTTAGTATTGTTGAGTATTAAAGATTTGCTTTACTATTGTTGAGTTAAAAGATATTAGAATATTATAATTTAAAATTTTTTATGTAACAAATGACTATTGGTGGGGTCTATGACTAACATGGTAGATTCGGTCAGTCTGATTCTTTTACCATATTGTGTCACATAACATGTTAAGATTTTACCATATAGTAGGTAAAAAGGTCCCATTTAAAACTGTATATGTAAGAAACCGAGCCGTGATAACTAGGTTTAAATAAATAAGAGAGGGGCAAATTGAGAATTTGGCAAATTTCGTCGACGAAGCCTTTGTTCTTATCGTCGATGAAATTCAGAGACTCATTGATGAGGAGAAGCCGAGGAGTCTCGGAAAAATCGGTGATCTTAGATTCGTCAACGAGGTCACCGATTCATCGACGAAGGCTGTGGAAGATTTGTCGACGAAGGCACCATTTCGTCAACGAATTGGGCCGGGTCAAAGGGCTATAAATAGAAATTTTCATCACTTCTTCATTAAGAAAACTCAATTCTATCTCTCTCTTTCTCTAGAACTCTCCCTACTCTCCTTCTCTCTAGATTTCTTCGCCGATCGTTGCCGGAATCGGAAATCTGAAGTTACCACGAGGATCGTGGAAGGATTCTCTACAACTTCTACAGATCGGAATCTCGTTTCAGAGATTTTTGGGTTTCAGCGTAAAATTAAGGTGAGGCTCGATTTTCAATTCTGATATGGTAGTTTTGTAGGTAACTGTCTTGTGAGCATATTCTGTATTGTGATTTATAGGTTTTGGAACTCGGTTCGCTATTTAGGGGCCTTGGAGTTTGGGATTTGTTATTCGGGAAAAAGGTAAAGGGAACTATGTTCATATTGGTTATTTTTGAAATCAAACTCGGTGGAACTACGGTTCATGGTCTTATGTGTGTTTTGGTTACTCATTTGGGGGGATCTAACGGGAAAAATTATGAGTTTTTCATTATTACAGTTTTGGGAAAAGGAGGCGACGGGCTGCATCCCTAGTTTTGTTGAAAACCGTGGGTATATGTTGATTTATACTGTGATATTGGGATGGTCGTGCCTTGACTTGTTTAAACTGTATTTGTTTGAAAAACCATGATTTAGATTACTAAATGGGTGTAGTTTGTTTGGTTATATGAGCATGCATGTGTGTGTGATATGTTGAAATGCTAGTAGGAACGCGGTTCCGAATTGTTCCAGGTACTTAGAGTGTCCAGCTCTATATCCGAGGGCGTGTATTTTTACTGCCTGCCATATAGGCAAAAGTGTCCGACTCTATATTCAAAGGTGTGTATTTTTACCGCCTGCCATGTGAGCAAAAGTGTTCGGCTTTATATCCGAGGGCATGTGTTTATCGCCTGCCACGTAGGTAAGAGTGTCCGGCTCTATATCCGAGGGCGTGAGCCTATTCCGGTAGATCAGACCGAAGGGTGCGGATCCACCAGTTATACGCCGGTACGATGCCATGGGAGTCTGGGACTAGCCATGTGCCAGTGGCGCCATGCTTTGCGAGTTGGCTATGGGCCAACGCCAGATTGTCGCGGACCGGCTTCGGGTCAAAGGGTGTGACGATACCGAGATTACTGATCATGTGTATATGTATGGGTGCGTGTGCTTACTGTGGAAATTAGTATTGGAATGTATTTAACTGTGTGTATGTTGTATCATGATAACACTCAAATGCCACACATCGATATAACATGTGTTCTTCCTTACTGAGAGGTGTCTTACCTCTGCTGTACGTACATTTTTACAGGTCCTTCGAGTAACCGGAACTAGTGTCCTAATGTAGGGAGCGTAGTGGCCGGTGTACTGCGTTTAGCACTTGGGTAAGTGCTAGGACTATAATTTTTGGTGGGTTTCCATTTTGAGATGTGTTTGGACACCCGTTTGTACGTTTTGGTAGAGCCATGTTCTGCTCTTGTATAGACTCTAGTATGGTACTGTATATGTTGTTATAGAATGACTTTTTTCCGCTGCGTATATGATTGTGATTGGATGTGTTTAGAATGCCTGGGAACCCCACGGGGTCGGACCCTCATCAATTGTACTATATCTTTGGATGTTTTATCAGATATAAGGACAGGTTAGATTATATTCTCACCCTTGAGTCCCATTTTGAGATTCGGGGCGTGACAACACGTCACTTAACTAACATCGTGTGATGTTATTATATACCAAACAATACTTAATGATGCAAGTCACAGGTGCTATGTGGTAGAAGGGTCAGAGCCGGTATGATTTACTTCATTTTTTTTTTTTGTAACATAATACATAATTTAGTTTTGGCCCAAAAAAAGTGAAATATTACCTACTTTAATATATAAAACCATGCACTTTGATGTTCTACCCACATCAATATTCAAAACAAGGATTACCCTAATTTGTGTTCTACCCACAGATTCAACTTCTAAAAGCAGAATGAAATTAAATGTGTTTTGGACAAAATATTATTATGAAGATAGAGGATCAACTTTTTAGCTGTACTCAAAAGTTTAATTTGATCAAAAACTATTATGAGGTGAAGGGCAAAGTAGTCTATTCATGATGTGGGTTTTAGGCATGTGTGACATGTGTTCATTTAAAATCACATTCAAACAAAATCACATATATTTTTTTGATTTGGTCTAATCAGCCTTTGTCTTTTAGGGTTTATCTTTTCGTGTGATAGTTATCTTCTTCATCATCAAATAGAAAAAAAAAAAAAAAAGGGAGAAAAAATATCATTTGTTGCTAGCTTTTCTTCTGGGGTTTTTACTATTTATCGTGAATTAAATGTCTATTTTTAAAAATATATAATAATTATAAAAATCAAATTTTGATAATGTACCAAAATAAAACATGGGCATCATAAAATAAATGAAAATAGAATCACTTTTATGAATTCATAACGTATAATATACGAGAAAACTTAATATCTTTTTTATTTTTGAACTAACGTAAACATTTAAACTTCACAGTTCAGAAAAATACATTCTTTTCTATTTAAGCGATTTATCACTTTCATTAATTGTATTATTTAAGAATTAATGGGATTTTCCAATTTTCATTTTTCGCTCATCTCACCTTTTGTTTCCTCTTTATTTTGTAGGTTTTGGAAGTTTCAAGAGAACTATAGTTGTCTTTTAGGGTCAGATAAAAGGAAATCATTCGAAAAGTCCACTTTTTTTCCTGTTCATTTTTATTTTCTTTGGTGAAATTTTTTCTTGTTCTTTGATGTAGGTAAGGGTGACCTATGACCTACGATTTCAACCCTCACACCAGCACATGCACTCAAGAAACTTTGATTTAAGAACTCAATTAACTAAACATAAACACAATAAATCAAACTTCATTTCACATGTTGTTGAATTTTTAAACAGTGTATGATGTTGTTCAAAAATAAGTCCCAAGAATTCTTTTACAAAGGAATAAAGTTATAAGCAACAAAGATGTTATTCAAAATTTCAAGAATTTAAGTTCTATTGTTAGCATAACAATATTCCCACAATTGATTTTAAACTAGTAAGTATCAATATTAAAGTCAATGGATTCAAATGTGGAATTTAAGTATGGAATTTAGGTTTTCAAGCAAAGGCTTTAATATAAGCAGAGGTTTACAATATATAGTAAGGATTCAAACAGAAGTACTGAAATTACCAAGAGAATTATTTGGATGATTTTGACTCTTTTCAACACAAGTATTCCACACCTTATATTCTTCGTACAAGCTTTGAAATACCAACGAACACAGCAATGCAATGGAGTGATGGTGGTCGTGTGGTTGAAAGGGAGGAGACGGAGATGGAGTTGCTGGGTAGATAGTGGTCTCTCACCACCTGATCTCCGGAGAGAACGCGTAGCCTCATACTACACAATCGAAACGATTGGACAAAGCTAACAAGCTTCAACAAAGGAATTTCCTTTTAATATTTCAATATTCAAACTTAGCTTTTGTTCTTATAATAAAGGGATATATATAGCTAGCATGGGAGGACAAAAACACTAAACAACTAACAATTCCCACACAAGCATGGGAGACACAAATAATAAAGACACTAACTTACTAGACACATTAATTACTCTTACAAGTTACTAACAAAATAAATGCTCCAACTTTCTAGACATAATAAATACTAACACAACTTATAACACACTGAACTTACTAAGACATAGACATACAAGCAAGCAAATTGTCTTGTAAGATTGCAAATTAAATATAAAACAAAAGTCAAAGGGAGGTCCAATTTGTATGGGGCCCAATGAAGCCATGTGTGGGCCTCACATGGGTCTTCAACTCGGATTTGATTTGGCATCTTTACTCGGGTCTTTCTTACACTAAAAAGTCATCAAGCATCTACAAAATAATTATGAGCTGATGTGGACATCCGAGGGTTGTGTATGTGTCAACATATCATCAAAGGAAATGTAGACATCTAGAGGTCGTCCTCGTGTCACAACGTCTGAAAATGACATAGGTAGGGCATGTTGAGCCCCATCACACTTTCTCAACATCCAAACGGATTTGATTAACCTTAATTAACCTTGGCTAAATTAAGGGTGTCTGGGCCAAGAACTTGAATTAAGTTTGTTTGGGCCAAGGGGCTTGTATTATTGACTTTGGGCTCTGTTTGATTTTGAAAACCTGTGCTTAACCCATGTTTAGGCTAAGATCGTGGGGGCTTTGGGCTCTGAGTTGAAGTTTGGGCTCAACCCTTCGTTGGGCTCAGACACTTGGGTTTTGAGCCTTGAGTGAAGACCTGGGCTTAGTCTGATACATGGGCTTAGGCTCTTGGGTTTTGGGCTTTGAATTTAACATTTGGGCTGAGCCCATAGTTGGGCTAAAGAATTAGGTTTTGGGCTTTGAATTTAAGATTTGGGCTTAGCCCATAGTTGGCTGAAGACTTGGGTTGGACCTTAAATTGAAAACAAATTTGGGCTTAAATAAATTCTAGGTTTGCATATCCAGGTCCAAATTGGATTTCGGTCTCAGGTCTTTGGACCCATAGGTCAAATGGGTTGGGTCAACCGAGTTTGGTAGATCGAGTCAACGAACCCGTTTTCATGGGTCAGATCCATAAATCGGATCTAGAACATCGGTTCATTTTCAAAACTTTTCTTTTCTAGCTTACAAAATTCAATATGAAAAACAGAACAAAAAAATGTAAAACCAACCCTTGATCTTTAGTTCCTCCAATCTTCAGTTAACAAACCCGATTTCATGGGTTGGATCCATAAATCGGATCCAGAAACTCGATTCATTTTCAATTTTTTTTTTTTTATTGGATTCAATATGAAAAATAGAACACAAAATGTAAAACCAACCCTTGGTCTTCACTCCTCCAATCTTCAGTTCCCTTTTAGTTTTGTCTGCAATCCTCCACCCTGAATTCTTTCTTTTAAAACCTCCCAAAAGCCTCTGATCCCATAGCTCAAATACTCTGCAATTTTTTCAAGACTCATTCTTCAATAAGAATTTCTCTTATCTCTTTAACAAAACTTTCAGAATAACCTCCTCTATGTGAATGTTACGGTGCGAATCTATCACTGTGTGTCCTCTTCTTACTTCAGAAGCCCGTATTTATAGGCTTAGAGGAGTGATTTAAATTGAATTCTAATTGATTAATCAATTTTGATTGCTCAATTTACCTTTAAAACAAATGACCAGTTTGATCAATCAGTAATTCAATTTAAATTTTCCCTACCAATCACCTTTACTTCTAATTTTTGGTACATCTTTAACCCTCTTCCTTTCCTTGCAGGTCCAAAATTGTTGCAGATTTAAAGATTGCTGGCCCACCTTATGCTCTTTTATTCCTTTTTATTGTATTTTTTTTCTTTTTTTTTTAATGTAAAATTTGAATCACTACATCTCTCTTTGCCCTGTATTTTTTTTCGTATATTTCTTTTTTTTGTTTATTTGTATTTTTTCATAAAATAAATAAAATGTATTCTACTTTGGTTAAATAAGACCTAGACTATTTTAGGTGTCTACACAAACAATAATCAAATCGAAAAAGTTACTAAATCATGACTTTGGTTCAATTTTATTTGTTAGTTTCGCTTTGACCTAAAATTTTTAATATAACAATTATTCAATTTGGCTTTCAGTTTGAAAAATGCAAAAATCAACTCAAATTTCCAAAACAACACCTATATATGCATTCTATCTTTTATATTAAATTGATTTGCATGTCCAATATAATTAATAAGTATTTAGCAAAAATTAAGTGTTAAGTGCAGAATATTGAATTTAAATATGATTTTATGAATCAATTTTGAATTGAATTTGAACCACTCTCTAAATCTAAAATCTGAATTGTAACTATTTGGTATATAATATAAGAATAAATATTATTTTTCAATTTTAACCTTCTTAGTGCTTAGGAGTCAGATATTTGATAAAAATTTAATTTAATGTTGTACGTTTATTATTTTAATTTTGATCATTTGGGTATTCAATTTTTCATCATTTTTTTTATGAGGGATAAGATTAGAAAGAAACCTTTGATTTTGAATTAAACACGTTTTCATGTTTGATTCTATCAAAACAATTTCAAGAAAATTTAGAATTGCACCAAATGCTTTGATCTCTATCAGCTCACTAAATAAGTGAACAATTTCAAATGTCATTCACATAAAAAATGCCTCCAAAAATTCAACTTTAAGGTCTAAATTATGGATCCGAATCGACCCAAAGTGTGAATGTTGGTTTGAGAATTTATGGTTTGGACAATTTACAATTCAACTTCATTTTTTTTTCTTTTAATTCAAAATTCCAATCATTTTGGTTTTGCTATTATTGTGAAACTGAATCGTACTCGCTTTTCTTTTTTTAAGTTTAATTATAGGCTCGCAATGGAATTGAATTTCAAAACAAGCTGTAACCTATCCCTCTCATACAATTATACCCTTTCTAAAGTCTTACACTTCTAAAATTTTGAATTCAAAACTTTTAATATAAAAATTACAAGTTTTAATTACTATAATGTCTTTTAAAAGAAAAGCTCAATTCTAATAGATACACTTGTACATTGAAAAATATATTATGACTTAAAAGTCAACCTAACTTAAATGCATAACATTTATTGAGCATTGTTCATTAAATGTAATCCAAATTCAATTAGCAAGTTGGACTTCAAGTCTCTATTTAATATATGCTAAGTCAGCATAGGAAAATGATTTATAAGTTTGTTTTGGTAACATTTCTTTTTTCTATTTTATGAACATATTATAGGCACTTGTGTGTTTCCGGGAGTGTTATTACGACCAAGAGTCATCTCAACTTTTAAAAAAATATACAAATAAAAATTAAAGAACAAAAAAGTCAACCTAAGTTACTCGAGCAATATTTTGGGATCCATATGGATCTTAAAAAAGAGATGTTCAACTTCCTACCTATTGATACAAAGTCGCTGAATGCCAATACATAGCGGAAACCATAAATTGAATTGGAACAAGTAATGCAAGCAACCAATGATAAACAATACGAAACAAGCAATCACAAAGAGTGTAGAGACCCAGAAATTTAAATAATAAGAAAAACAAAGAAAAGTTGGAAGATGGTTTCGTGTAGACCAAACCGTCGACGGTTTGGTGGGAGGCCAGAAAACCGTCGATGGTTTTGTGTAACCGTGGGCCCAATAACGGTAAAATAATGAAAAATAGAAGGGTTAAAATCCCAAACCGTCGACGATTAGGGGAACTGTCGATGATTTCGTCTAGCGGTGCTAAATAAAAGGAAATCCTGCAGCCTTGTTTTGGTTTAAAAAAAATAAATATATATATCTCTCTCTCTAAAATCCTGTGAACACCCTCTCCCTAATCTCTTTGATTTCTCTCCGATTTCAACCCAATTTGACGATCAGACATTACTAGGGGGTCCTAGGAGCGACCCTTAGCAAGTTAATCGGAGCAATTTTGTGTTTTACGGTTTCCAGGCACTACTCCAAAGTTGAGGTAAGGATGATGAATGTGTTAACTTTTTAGAATTTAATTGGTTAATGGAGTGTGTGGACCTAGGAAATGTGAATATGAATATAATTCTAGGGTTGAGCTGATTGAACTAGAAAATGTGGTTTTAGGGTTTTGAGCTCCGATCGCTGCAAGCATCGGTTTAGGGATCCTAGGAAACACCTTCTCAATAAGCAAGTAAGGGGAATAAATTATAACAGATATTTTTTGGAAATTAACTTGTTGACTTAAAGTATGTGAAATTGAGAATGTCGTATATGGTTTTGGAAAACTATGATATGGATATTTTCCCTATGATTATTATATTATGATTATCAGTTTAAAATTGTGTGGCATGAGGAATATGAAATAACAGTTTTATATCGGGAACATGATTTTATACAGAAATGATGTTATGAGATATATAGAGATGTTTTATACAGATATGATAATATGAGATATACTAATATGTTTTATACAGATATGAAGATATGAGAAACCCAGTTATGTTTTACATAGATATGATGATATGGGAAATACAAGTATGTTTTACATAGAAATGATGATACATGTGAAATACAGATATGTTTTACAGAAATGATGAAATGAGATATACAAATATGTTTTCACAGAAATGATGATATATGTGATATACATCTATGTTTTACACAAAAATGATGAAATGTGACATACAGATATATTTTATATAGAAATGACGATATGTGATATATATAGTCATGTTTGATATAGATATGATGAGAATTATCTAGAAATGATGAGAATTATACAGAAATGATAAAAATTATACAAAAATGGTGAGAATTATATAGAAACAATGAGAATTATACAGACATAATAAGATATACAGACATGATGAAAAATGAATATAGAAATATGGAAATGAGAACCCTGATGGACCAGAGATGTATAGAGAGCACGGTACCATTGATAGCATATGTGTTAGTGCAACCACACATCTTGTATAGAGTGTGGCAAGACAGTCGATCGGACTCAAGAAGAGTAGAGTTACCCGCTGGGGTCCGGACCAGGATTGGGTAGGCTAATTGTACTACAGACGCATTTAGTTTTAATCTAACTTGGTAGGCCAGCCACGGTTAGGTCCCGCCTACGGGCCGCACAACCTGGTTATGTTAGGTGAATGCATGACGATATGACGTGAATATCCTCAGGATGGTTTCTCATTACAGACGCGATAATTGAATGTTATAATATGATGAACAGTCATGAGTTACATATGCGTTATGGTATATGCTCGTGGATACTCATGTGCTAGAATATGAATATGAGAAATGAAATGAAAATTGATCAGCCATAAGTTACAGACGTGTTATGCTATATGCTGGAGGATTCTCGTGGGCTAGAATATGAATATGAGAAATGAAATGAAATGGAATGAAAAATGAACAGTCATAAGTTACAGAAGCGTTGTATTATATATTGGTGGATACTCAATCATGAGCTGGAATATGATTGTGAGAAATGAAAGCTTATGGAAACATATTGATATATGATTACAAGAAATGATATGAAAGTTTATGAAACTATGATATATATATATGATTATGAGTACATATCTATATGTTTTCTCTCAGTTGATATAATTATTTAAATGAATGTGTTGTGATATAACAAAACTCATGTTGCCATACACTATCAATAATTTATTCCGATTTACTAAGAGGTATCTCACCCAGAATTTAAATATTTCAGGAAATCAGGACAAACGAGTGGAGCGAGCTCCGAGATAGTGGAGATTTTGTTAACCTAGTATTCAGGATAAGTGTTTTAGAGTTAGGGATATGTTTTGTATAACCCTGAGGGTATTTTGTGAATTTTTGGAGATTTATATGCTTATTTGTGGAGGTTATAGCACTATGGTATTGTATATGTGACCCAGACACTTTATGTGTTCCGCTGCATGGATAGTATGTTTTGATGGACGGACTACTCGGTACCCCACTTCAGGTCGGGTCATATTGATATATGGTATTAGAAATATTTGATAAATGATTTATTATTTCTTATGAAAAAAATGGTATAAAATCAGGTCATTACAGTTTGGTATCAGAGCCTAGGTTGCTAGGTTTTTTAGACTTCAACGGAATATAATACCGGAGTATAGGAATGGATCTTGATGAGAGTAGAGGATGGGTAGACTGGGATTTGAGTTAGTCATTGTTGGAGGACAATATTGGAATTTAGGGTTCTATCTTGCAGCCTAGAGGCAGGAAATTCCGTGTTGGTTTTTCTGATTTTCCTAGGGTGATGATTTCAGGAAAGTCAAGGTAAACTATCGTCGGTTCTTGTTTCTGAGTGGTAAGACTGAATCTTAAATTGGGAATGAGAATGTTAAGATGAATGGTTATAGGAGAATATCTTATGGTTCTTAGTCCGATTAGTGTATTCATTGTGTTATGATGATAGAGTTCTAAGATCGTTTCGTGCCATTTTTAGGATAGACCCTAGAAGTAGCAATGCACATGTTGGAGGTGATGATGGAGGGCCTTCCAGTATGGGCAGTGGAGATTTAGATGCGGTGCTACATAGTGTCACCTAGCAAGTAATGGCAGAAATGGCTAGGAATTCAGGAGAACGGGGCTACACGATTGAGTAGTTCACACGAATGAATCCCTCATCGTTTTAAGGAGGAGTTGAACCATTCGTGGCTGAGAACAGGGTCTAGGAGATTGAGGAGACGTTGTCAGTTCTTGAAATTAGGAATAGCTTCCCAAGAGGGGGGGTGAATTATTTTATTTCTTTTAACCAATTTGTGACTTGTTTGTTTAATTTGTTAAGCACTCAAGAACTTAGTTTCTTTATTTAATCCTTAACCATACAAACATCCAATCATTCAACCAAACCAATCAACTATAATTAGAAAGCAAACAACCAAGTCAATACACAGCACTTATGTAATATAAAAACTCAAGATGGTTGTTTGTTTATATCAGTCAAATTTGAACCAAATCTTGTATAAATGAATTTGCTTCTTCAATATGATGTGTAATATAAAATCCAATCACTCTTTCCAAATATTTAGAATTCAGATAAACTCTTAGTTAATTTCTCTTTGTGATATTTAACCAAGAAACGTACTCCCGTATGGTTTCCGCAAGATATGGTTTAACCAACGTACTCCCTTTCGGTTTACGCAACCCAAATAAAAATAAAACTTTAAGTTTACTTGATTCCCAAATATATGTAGTATATATGATTTTCAATTTAAACCATCCACGCAATTTAAATATGTACTGAAAAATAAAGAGTAGAGAAAGAGAGAGTGAGACAGAGATTTTTACGAGGTTCGGCTTATACCCAGCCTACGTACTCGCCTTTGGTAAACCACCAAAGGATTCACTAAACGTGTTCCTTTAATGGGAGGAACAAACCTTTACAGCACTCCTTGGTTAAGGCTAGAGTCCGCCTTCTCCAAACAGTATCCCCTCGTCCGGTCACTCCTTAACTAGGCTAGAGCCCGCCTCTCTAAGCAATATCCCTTTACTTAGCCAAAGATCCAAACAACCCTTGGAATCGTCAATCTACAAGATAAAGATCAAATAGATGCGTACAAAGAACTTGCTCCTCAAAAAGCTGGTTTGTACACCAATTACAACACAACTAATATAGTTCAAAGTAAATCACAATATGGAAATTAACTTGAAGCTCAAAGAAGTATATCACCGATTAATTCTTTCAATGATTGAAAGATTTAGAATTTGTAGCACAATTCCAGTGGAAGAAGATTAGCTAAAACTCAGTTGAATTCGTGCACAATATGTGAGTTTGAGAGCAAGAGAGAGCCTTGAGAATTTGAGAGCAATTTGAGAGAGACTTTGAATTTTTTTAGAATTTGAATTCTTGGTTGTTTGATTCAATGATCTTTGAGGCTTATTTATAGACTTTAAAAAGTGTATAACTTGATCCTCAATTGGTTTGAAGTATTCCCCAAGTTCCCATAAGTTTTGAGCTCCAAACAACCCCATTTAAAAAATTTGACCGTTATGAAAAAATTCATAACAGCCGCGTGACAGATGACTGTCCATTTTGGGCAGTCATCTGTCCAGTTAGAAAAAAGGGGCAAAAAGGTGGTAGTCATTTTTCCAAACCCACACAGATGCCTCAAAGTGCACTGGTAGTCGACTGTCCAGTTCTTGACAGTCGTCTGTCATGCTGTTAGCTTCAAGCATCCTTTAGTCTTTTAGCCATAAATTTTTCTGTATAGCTCTAAATTTGATGATCTTGGTGTCAAATGAAATCTAAGAGAAAATTATAAAACTTAAATTTTTAATACATTTTAAAATAAGGATTTTTAGATGGATAAAAATGCACATTAATACAGATGTAGAAAAATTAACAGCATTTGAGAAATCTTTTTTTGGTGCTTTTCATTCCAAAACTAATTCTAACCTTTTTAAAACAATTTTTGACCTTATAAAAATATTTTCCAAGTATTTTCAAAGGTATCTAGGTCCAAGACATTAACCCAAGAGTTTCATGCATCCATATTGAAATTCTTTGAAGTACTTACATGAAATTTCCTAAACTCTTTCAATTCTTGAATTCCTTGAGGCCTTTTATACTTGCTTCATCTTTCTTTGAGTTTTCCATGTTGATCACTTGGGCTTTCATTCTTAGAAGCTATTTCTTTAATATCAATGCTCTCATGATCTTCAGGGTTTAAACTTTAAATCCATGCTTCAAGCTTGATATTATCATCCTTATCTGAGGTACAAGCTCTCATGAACTCTTTAACCTTGTATTCTTCATTTAGTCCTGAAAATGCATCACTTAACATAGCATGTTAAGATCCACTTGTTTGTTAGCATCAAAATAAGATGTTAAGCCTGATAAGGGCAACAGTTCTCCCTTGCACCGAGGAGCAGAGAGTATCATTCGCCACTTTTAAGTTGACAAAAGAGGCTAAATGCTGGTGGAGCTTAGCGAGATTGTTGGAGAAGCAGAGACTTGTGCCTATAGCCATGACCTGGAGCCACTTCAAAGAATTATTCTTTGACCGGTATTTCCTTGCTACCACTAGAAATGCAAAAGCGGTGGAATTCTTGAATTTGACCCAGGGGCACTTGACGGTCTAGAAATACGCGCCAGATTTATAGAGTTGTCCCGATTTTTCTCGTACATGGTGCCAGACGAGGAAAAGAAGGTGAGGAAATTCAAGGAAGGCCTGAGACAGAATATTTATGAGAAGGTCATGGAATTTCAGGTGCAAAATTTTGCAAAACTAGTAGATAATGCCACAGTGATTGAGACCAACCTACAGAGGAGTGCTAGGGCACAGAGCTAGAGGAAGAGGCCTACGCCTCCTGATTTTTAGGCAGGTACTAGCTAGGGACCTTGTAGGAGGCTTGGTGGCAAAGGAGGTCAGAGACAGGGGATGAGATATCGAGCTGTATAGGGCAGACCATTGCACCCTCCTTGCCCTAGGACATGTGTCATCCACGAGACTGCCAAGTCAAATAGGTGATTTGTTATCAATGCAGTTGACCTAGACACATAGCACGAGACTGTTGTGCACCACTGGGTAATGCGCCTGCTCCTAGACTGTACCGAGGAGATAAACAAGCACCCCGAAGCGGTCATAAAAGGAATACCACCCCAGCGCGGGTCTATGCTCTAACACCGGAAAACGCTGAGGCGAGATGCGATGTAGTGACAGGTATTATTTTAATTTTTTCATATAAAACTATTGTACTATTTGATTCAGGGGCGACTCACTCCTTCATAACCAAGGAATTTATCAAGATATGTGATTTAGAAACTCAACCACTAGATGTCAATTTATCAGTGGCTATACCGACTAGGACCATAGTGTTGTGTAGGAAGGTACTCAGAGACTGTCCAATCAATGTTCAGGGGAGATCTTTGCCAGCTAACTTAGTAGTTCTAGACATGCATGGTTTTGAGGTAATTTTGGGAATGGACTGGCTAGCTGCCCACTATGCCAACATTGACTACTATCAGAAAGAGGTAGTATTCAAATCTTCAAGAGAGTAGGAGTATAGATTTGTGGGGACATGTGTGCACATCCCACCACAGATATTATCAGTCATTCAGGTGAGGAGGTTGTTATTAGAGGGATGCCAGTGTGAAAGAAGTGTCAGAAGAGGAATTAAAGTTGAAAGATATCCCGATAGTGACGAATTTTCCTTATGTGTTTCCGAAGGATTTTTTGGGATTGCCTTTTGATCGTAAGGTAGAGTTTACTATTGACTTGTCTCTGGGAACAATGTCAATTTCTAAAGCGCCATACAGAATGGCACCGGCGAAATTAAAAGAGTTGAAGGAACAACTATAGGAATTGTTAGACAAGGGGTTTATTAGGTCCAACGTGTCACCCTAAGGAGCGCCAATATTGTTTGTGAAAAATAAAGATAGGTCAATAAGAATATGCATTGACTACAGAGAAATCAATAAAATGACCATTACGAATAAATACCCGCTTCCCTGCATTGATGAATTATTTGACTAGTTTCAGGGGACACAAACTTTCTCCAAGATTGATCTACGATCCAGGTACCATCAAGTAAAGGTCAAGGCAGAGGATGTTCCGAAGACAACATTTAGAACTCGGTTTGGCCATTATGAGTTCCTGGTTATGCCATTTGGACTGACAAATGCTTCTGTCGTATTCATGGACCTAATGAACAGGATCTTCCATCAATACTTGGATTAGTTTTTTGTGAGTTTTATTGATGATACTTTGGTGTATTCAAAGAGCCCCGAGGAACATCAAGACCATTTGAGGATAGTTTTACAGGTGCTGAGAGAAAGAAGGTTCTATGCAAAATTTTAAGAAGTGTGAGTTCCGGTTTAAGCAAGTCATTTTCCTCAGACATGTGATATCCAAGGGTGGCATCTCTGTGGATCCGAGCAAGATTGAGGCAGTAGTGGACTGAGAAAGACCAAAAAATGTGTAGGAGGTCAGGAGTTTCTTGGGACTGGCAGGATACTATCATCAATTTGTAGAGGGATTCTCTAAACCGTCAGGCCATTTGACCAGATTGACCAGGAAGAATGCAAGGTTTGAATGGACAGATGAGTTTGAATTAAGCTTCTAGGAATTAAAGTAGTGACTCATCACTGTACCAGTTCTGAAGATTCCTTCGGGAGAAGAAGGTTTTGTAATGCATAGTGATGCATCACACAAAGGGCTTGGGTGTGTTCTGATGCAGCAGAGGAAAGTTGTAGCATATGCTTCACGGCAACTCAAAGAATATGAAAAGAATTACCCTACCCATGGTCTGGAGTTAGTAGCGGCGGTTTATGCCTTAAAAATTTGGAGACATTATTTGTAATGGGGTAGGTGTGAAATCTTCATAGACCACAAAAGTTTGAATTATTTCTTCACATAGAAAGAATTAAATATGAGGCAGAGGAGGTGGTTGGAGTTAATTAAAGATTATGACTACATCATCAGTTACCACAAAGGAAAATCTAATGTGGTAACTGATGCTTTGAGCTGGAAATTAGTGGGTTCATTAGTATCGGCAATGGTGACTCAACATCCGATCATAAATGGATTTAGAAAGGCTTGGTGTGGAGTTGGTAGAGGGAAATCATCAGGTCTTCATTGCTAATATGGTACTTCAGCCCACCTTATAGGAAATAATTAAAGCTGCCTAGATGAAATGTGGAATTAGTAAATATTATGGATAAAGTACAGAATGGTTGGGGAGTAGAGTTTAATATTTCAGATGATGAAACTTTGAAATTCCATACCAGACTATGTGTACTAGCTAACGCTGAGATTAAGAGAATTATTCTAAAGGAAGCGCACTGATCCCTTTATATAGTGCACCTTGGAAGTACTAAGATGTACAGGGATCTTCAAGAGTCTTTTTGGTGGAGTAATATGAAGAAAGAAATTACTGAATTTGTAGAGCAATGTTTGACATGCCAGCAGGTGAAAGTTGAGCATCAGAAACCAGCGGGAACGTTGCAGCCACTCCACATTCCCGAATGGAAGTGGGAACACATTTCGATGGACTTTGTCACAGGGTTATCGTCGGCATTACATGGACAGGATGTCATCTGGGTAGTCGTTGACCAATTGACGAAGACTACCCATTTCCTTCCAATTAGAGTTAACTACTCCATGAGTAGATTGGCGGAGTTGTACATACAGAAGATGGTTAGATTGCATGACATGTCAGCGTCCATAGTATCATATCAAGACCATGGTCCACATCTCATTTTTGGAGGAGTTTGCAAAGAGCCATGGGTTCTCAGTTGACGTTCAGCACAACATTTCATCTTTATACTGATGGACAGACAGAGAGGACCATACAGATACTAAAGGCTATGCTGCAAGCTTGTGTGCTAGACTTTGGAGGTAATTGGATACAATTTTTGTCATTAGTTGAATTTGCTTATAATAATAGCTACCAGGCCACCATTGGGATGGCACTATACGAAGCGTTGTATGGTCAGAGGTGCCGATCTCCATTATATTGGGACAAAATTGATGAAAGGCAAGTTTTGGGGCCAGAAATTGTTTAGCAAACCTTTGAGAAAGTCAAACTTATTCGAGACAGGATCAAGACGGCTCAGAGTCAACAGAAAAGTTACACTGACACCCGCCGACGAGAGCTGGAGTTTGGTGTGGGAGATAATGTATTTTTGAAAGTTGCCCCGATGAAAGGAGTTATGAGATATGGGGAAAATGGTAAGATGAACCCTAAGTTTATTGGACCATTTGAAATATTGGAAAGAGTGGGTCCAGTTGCCTACAGGTTAGCGTTATCACCGCTGCTATCCAGAATCCATGACGTATTCCATGTATTTACGTTGAGGAAATACGTCCCCGATCCCTCACATGTAATCAACTATGAGGTACTAGAGCTTAAGAATACTCTGATATACGAAGAAGTATCAGTGCATATTTTGGATTGGAAGGAACAAGAACTATGCACTAAAAAGATCCCACTAGTAAAAGTACTCAGGTGCAATCACGCAATTGAAGAAGTTTCATAGGAATTGGAGGATAAGATGCACCAGAGATATCCACACCTGTTCAGTGGAGCCTAGAGTTGAGCTAGTAAGAGTAAAAGTAAATGACAATATATGTTTATTGACTTATACAGTGTAGAATAGTTAGTATTTTTGGTTTTGGTTATGAATGGTTTTGGGAGAGTTTTCTTTTTATGTGAATGATTGTAATCTCTTAGAACCGTCTCTTGTAACCACGGTATTCCTCCGCCATAAGTGAGGGTAATTAATAAAATTTTGATGCTTTTCCTTAAGGTTGGAAAATGTGATAGACAGCAAATTTCGAGGACGAAATTTTTGTAAGGAGTGGAGGATGTAGACCCAAAAAATTGATATAATAAGAAAAACAAAGAAAAGTTGGAATATGGTTTGGTGTAGACCAAACCATCGATGGTTTGGTGGGAGGCCAGAAAATGATCAACGGTTTTATGTAACCACAACCCAGTAACGACAAAATAATAAAAAAATGGAAGGGTTAAAATCCCAAACCGTCGACGGTTTCGTCTGACAGTGCTGAATAAAAGGAAATCCTGCAACCTTGTTTTGGTTTAAACAAAATAAATCTCTCTCTCTCTCTCTCTCTCTCTCTCTCTCTCTCTCTCTCTCTCTCTCTCTCTCTCTAAAACTTGCAAACACCCTCTTCCTTGTCTCTTCGATTTCTCTCCAATTTCAGCTTGATTCGACAATCAGACAACACCACGGGGTCTTAGGAGTGACCCTTAGCAAGTTAATCGGAGTAGTTTTTTGTTTTGGGGTTTCCAGGCACCACTCCAAAGTTGAGGTAAGGACAATGAATGTGTTAACTATTTAAAATTTAACTGGTTAATGGAGTGTGTGGACCTAGTAAACGTGAATATGATTATAATTCTAGGGTTGAGCTGATTGAACTAGAAAATGTGGTTTCAGGGTTTTGAACTCCAATTGTTGCAGGCATCAGTTTAGGGATCCTAGCAAACACCTTCTCAGTAAGTAGGTAAGTGGAATAAATTAGAACAGATATTCTTGGGAAATTAACTTGTTGACTTAAAGTATGTGAAATTGAGAATGCCGTATATGGTTTTGGAAAACTATGATATGGATATTTTTCCTATGATTATTATAGTATGATTATCAGTCTAAAATTGTGTGGCATGAGGAATATGAAATAATAGTTTTGTATCGGGAATATGATTTTATACAGAAATGATGTTATAAGATATACAGAGATGTTTTTATACAAAGATGTTTTTATACAGATATGATAATATGAGATATACTAATATGTTTTATACAGATATGAATATATGAGAAACCCAGTTATGTTTTATATAGATATGATGATATGGGAAATACAAGTATGTTTTACATAGAAATGATGATACATGTGAAATATAGATGTGTTTTACAGAAATGATGAAATGAGATATACAAATATGTTTTGCATAGAAATTATGATATATGTCATATACATATGTGGTTTACACAGAAATGATGAAATGTGACATACAGATATGTTTTATATAAAAATGACGATATGTGATATATATAGACATGTTTGATATAGAAATGATGAGAATTATACAGAAATGATGAGAATTATACAGACATGATGAGATATATAGACGTGGTGAAAAATGAATATAGAAATGTGGAAATGAGAACCCTGATGGACCATAGATGTATAGAGAGCACGGTACCATTGCTAGCATATGTGTTAGTGCAACCACACGTCTTGTATAAAGTGTAGCGAGACAGTCAACTAGGCCCGAAATAATAGAGTTACCCCTTGGGGTCCGAACTAGGATTGGGTAGGCAAATCGTACTACAGAAGTGTTTAGTTTTGATCTAACCTGGTAGGCCAGCCATGGTTAGGTCCCACCTATGAGCCGCACAACCCGGTCACGTGGGGTGAATACATGACAATTTGACATAAATATCCTCAGGATGGTTTCTCAATACAGAACGATAATTGAATGTTATAATATGATGAACAACCATGAGTTACAGATGCGTTGTGTGCTATATGTTGGTGGATACTCATGGGCTAGAATATGAATATGAGAAATGAAATGAAAAATGATCAGCAATGAGTTACAGACGTGTTGTGCTATATATTGGAGGATACCCATGGGCTAGAATGTGATTATGAGAAATGAAATGAAAAATTATCAGCTATGAGTTACAAACGTGTTGTGCTATATGCTCGTGGATACTCATGGGTTAGAATATGAATATGAGATATGAAATGAAATGGAATGAAAAATGACCAGCCATGAGTTAGAGACGCGTTGTATTATATATTGGTGGATGCTCGATCATGAGCTAGAATATGATTGTGAGAAACGAAAGCTTGTGGAAACATGTTGATATATGATTATGAGAAATGATATGAAAGTTTATGAAACTATGATATATATATATATATATATATATATGATTATGAATACATATCTCTATGTTTTTCTTAGTTGATATAATTATTTAAATGAATGTATTGTGATATAAAAAAATTCATGTTGTCACACACTGTCAATAATTTATTTCGTCTTACTGAGAGGTGTCTCACCCAGAATTTAAACATTTCAAGAAATCAAGATAGATAAGTGGATCGAGCTCCAAGATAGTGGAGATTTTGTTACCCTAGTATTCAGGGTAACTGTTTTAGAGTTAGGGATATGTTTTGTATAACCCCAAGGGTATTTTTGTGAATTTTTGGAGATGTATATGCTTATGTGTCTGGTATTGTATATGGGACCCAGACACTTTATGTATTCCATTGCATGGATAGTATGTTTTGATGGACGGACTACTCGGTACCCCACTTTAAGTCAGGTCATATTGATATATGGTATCAAAGATATTTGATAAATGATTTATTATTACTTATAAAAAAAATGGTAGAAAATCGGGTTGTTACAAAGAGAATAAGGGAAATCAAATAATCAAAGACACAAGAATTTATGTGGTTCGGCAATGTGCCTACGTCCACAAGAGCAAGCGGCTGATTTTCACTATCAATTTGTCAAGCTTACATCAAGGGTTACAAAACATAGTTTATATCAACCCTATGCATACAAAAGACTTAGATTTTATCTAAAATACTCCTGTAGCAATCCCCAAAGGAAAATCCTTTAAAATCTCATAATCTATTGATCTCCCGATTCAAAATTTGTGATTTGCGTCAAACAATACCGTCAATGGTTTAATACCGAGGTCAATCCTAAAGACTGAAATCGTCGATGGTTATCTCCTGAGAGTAAACCGTTGATGCATCCGTCGACTTAACTGGCGGCGGTTTCTTCTTACAACCTCCTTCTTTGTTCTTTGCTTCACCATGCTTTCCCATCACATTCATTCCACTCAATATGAGTCATATATCCAACAATCTCCACCATGACGAATATTCACCACTTAGGATAAATATGAAAGAATAACCCGCTGCTCCACTTGGGATAGTTGATTGGGACCGCCTCCCATCTAACAATTAGAGACATAAACCAAGTCCAAACGATGCTTGGAGTTGTCTGTGGTAACAAAAGCTCCAACTAGCTAAACGAACAGCTCCTTGACCGATTCTGTAAACCACAATGCTTCCTTAGCAACCTCAGCCACTGCCATGTACTCCAACTCAGTTGTTGAAGATGCAACTAGAGATTGTACCCTAGACTTCCAACAAATAGGTCTTCCTACAACATACCTTGTTGTACACCTTCTCCCATTCAAGTCTCCTATGTAATCTGTATCCACAAATCTCACAACTAACAAATCACTTTGTTGCCTGCTGAAACACCCCACTACACTCTCTACAAAACCACCTTGAGATAACAATAGTCTCCCTACAATTATGTCCAAAAAGCCACTCTGAGATAACCACAATCTCTCTGTAGCTCTGTCCTTGCAAATCTCCAACCCAAGAATCTTCTTGGCCACACCCAAAACCGTCATGTCAAATAGCTTTCTTAATAGAGTTTCTAGCTGATTAACCTTAGTTGAAACTTTCCTAGCAATTAACATGACATCAACATAAAACAATAGAAAAATTACCCACTTGCATCCTATCACCCTCTTCCCCTCTGGAAGCTCCACCAACTCCCACATCTGATTTTTATGCAGTAACTCCATCTCTTCCACCATAGCACTCATCCATCTATTTTTCCCTTTGTTGTGCATCGCATCTTGAAAAATAGTAGGAACCTTCCTAGTAGTAATGAATGCACAAAACATCAAATTATAAAACTCATACTTAGATGGTGGCCTAATAGTGCATCTGGTCCCATTGTGATCCTTCTAGTCTCCCAAGTTAGAACTCCCTGCAATATGAACAATGTCATCTTTGCCCTGAGTCTATAACTCCATCTGCATCACAATCTCCTTTCTACTATAGTTTATATTGTGACATTGCTAGTCTCTTGAGTTAGAGTTCCTTACAATATAAACAATGTCATCTCCGCCCTGAGTCTCCAACACCACCTACATCACATGCTCATTATTGCTGGCACTTTTTGGCCCTTGTCTTTCTTTATCTACCTAATTACGATGCACCATGACTTTAACGTCAAAAACTATGTCTCTACTGATCATTACCTTGTTTGCCATTGGATCTCACAACTTGAACCCCCCTTTTTGATACCCCAGAAAGATATACCATTTAGACTTTGAAACAAGTTTAGATCTCACCTTACTAGAAACATGCAAGGCTGGACCTCCAAATACTCTCAAATCAAAGTTGTCTATCCCATAACATGTCCAAACCTCTCCTGCAACTTTCTCATCTAGTGATACCCTTGGCGTTTGGTTAATCGAGAAACACGTCATACTCACTAACTTTACCAAGAAGTTCCTTGTAAGCCCTGCATAAAATCTGAGATGTTGTTTACAAAACTCCTTGAACACCAGCGTACTTCGTTCCAATGTCTGACATGAGTATCTTTCTTCCGGTCTAGTTTTCCACCTCGGCCACAAGTTAATCGGGAAAACATCTTTGACTTGTGTCGTATGCAGTACCCCCAGACCTTTCATGATAAACTTATAAGGTACATATATCCAACCCGTGATGCTACCCTCATCGGTCCCCAAACATCCAAATAAATGTAGTTAAGAATAACCTCTGTTTTATGTATTGTTGCTTTATAAAAAATAGTATTATTTCACTCAGAATTTGCAGCTGCAGCTCCACCTACAACTGTGGTACCCAGTAGTACATAGATATTCCCCCACTAACTTCTGTCCCTTCATCACCATCAATATGCCTTTACACACTTTCATTATCCCACTTTCAAACTTGTAACTATACCCATTACAATCTAAAGTGTCCAATGAAATCACATTCTTCCATTGATCTGGTACATGGCTTACATCACATGACGTCCTTACCACACCATTATACATCTTGATTTTTATATTCCCCATTAATTCGACAACTTTGTAGGTAGCAACATTTCCCATTAGAATGGAACCAGAACTCACCAATCTGTAAGTGGTGAACTAGTCTTTGTTGGGCATCATGTGATAAGTACGTTCTGAGTCTAGGATCCAAGAATACGTGAGACGTTCTGGATCCAATGAAATAGAAAGCATATCACCATCCCTGCTCCCTGAGTCTTCTATCACTACATTCATAAATTTTGATGAACCCCGTTGAGTTTCTACGTTCCCCTTCTTCCACTCCAGACACTCCGATTTTATGTGCCCAATTTTCCTATACTTAAAACATTGAAAGTCCTTCCTCTACCTAGACTGCGACTTAGTTTTATTATTACTTGATCTGCTTGCATCTCCCACAATTCTGATTACCTTTCACCACGAGCCCTTCACCTTGTAAACTCTCATCATTGACCTTCTTCCTCTGATGGAACCCCAACAATGCACTTGTGATATCCTCCAACTCCATGGTTTCTTTCCCCCATGTCAGAATCGTAACCAGATTCTCATATGTAGGAGACATTGGTAAGGAATCCAGCAGCATCAACGCCTTGTCTTCGTCCTAGAAATTCACATCAACCCGCGTCAAATTACTGATGATCTGATTGAATAGGTTGATGTGTTGATTCAAATCTAAACCCCCTGCCATCATAAACTCGTAAAGTTTTTACTTAAGATACAATTTGTTCATCAATGACTTGGATATGTACCAACTTTCCAGTTTCAGCCAAACTGCTACCGACAATTCCACATCCATGACGTGATACATCATGTCATCAGCCAGACAAAGCCTGATAGTAGCCACAATCTTTGCTTCCAACTTCTTCCAACTCATGTCGTCCATGCCTTTCAGTTGTTTTCTAATAGTGCCTTCACCATACCTTACTGCACTAACAAGTCCTTAACCCTCCTCTGCCAAAGTTTGAAGTTTCCCATTCCATGGGACTTAACAACATCAAACTTTGCCTAAGAAATCCAAGTCATTGCAATTAATAGCTCTAATACCAATTTGTTGATGCAAAGTGGCTAAATGTCAATGCGCAGCAGAAACCACAAATTGAATCGGAACAAGTAATGCAAGCAACCAACGATGAACAATATGTAGCAAGAAATCACAAAGAGAATAAAGGAAATCAAATAATCAAAGACACAAGAATTTACGTGGTTCGGCAATGTGCCTACATCCGCAGGAGCAAGCGGCTGATTTTCACTATCAATTTGTCAAGCTTACATCAAGGGTTACACAATATAGTTTATATATCAACCATGTGCGTACAGAAGACTTAGATTGTATCTAAAACACTCCTATAGTATATTCTAGAGGAAAATCTCTAAAATCTCTTAATCTATTGATCTCTCGATTCAAAATATGTGATCTACGCCGAACAATACCGTCAATAGTTTCAAGCAAATCGTCGATGGTTTAATACCAAGGCCAATCCTGAAGACTGAAACTCGACTTAAATTGTTGACGATTTCTTCATGCAGCCTCTTTCCTTGTTCTTTACTTCACCAAGCTTTCCCGATGCATGTGTTCCACTCAATATGAACAACATATCCAACACTACCCTCGTCAATGCAGCTAAATTTTTAATTTAATTTGATAGTTTTAATACTTTTAAAATACTTTAATTTTATGTTTGGTAGCATAAAATTTAGATCTTAAATTTAAATTTGTACAGATTTAAATAAAATATATTTTAAAATAATATTAAATATTTTTAAAATTCTTAAAATTTTAAAATTCAATGCTTAAAATTTGTATTCCCAAACACTACCTAAGTTAAGAACGGATCAATTAATTTTTATTGGACATTGAATGGAATTCAATTTTATTTAGGAAGTTAGACATGAGTTGAAATTTTAATTCGATATATGTAAAGTGAACATTACAAAACATGAGGCAAAACTTGGTAACATTGGAATTATTAGGTGAAACATATTATGGATACGTGTATTGTGGAATGTTATTGTAGAGAAATATTCATTAGGAATAATTTCTTCACGTTGAATTTAAAGTCACCTTTTACAAGATGTTATATCAACATAAAAATGGTAAGAACCAGAATCATTAAAATTCATGTTCATGGCATTCTCTAATTAATAAGTTCTAAATCATATCTCTTCTTTTGTAAATATTTGAAAGTCAATTTTTTACCAAACAAACCCTCACAAGACCCAATCGAGGTCTAAAAGGTACATCCAACACTGATAACGATTTATTTTTATATCCTATGAATGCATCAAGTGTATCCCAGTTAACCTTCTAATTTTATATCCTATTTTTTTTAATTTAGTGGTGGCTCAATGCAGAAAAGTAACCTTGTTGACCTTATGGGTCATATTTCGTTTTGATCATGACAAATACAATAAAATTTAATGTTTGTCGAGTTTGTGTGTTAGATCAATTAGCAAAATCATATGGTGGCACATAATGACTCAAAGGAAAAATGAAGATCCAAAGTATTTTAATTGTTATAATTTATATTCAATTCATTGGGTCTGTAATAATTATTTCAAGGTCTGTAATAATTTATGCATATAATGCATTTGGGTGCATTTGGGGACTATAAGCTCAAGACCATAAATGGACCTTAGGGATTACCCTTTAAAAAGTCAAAATATTGACCTGACTTCAGGTGACCGAACTGAAAAGAACTGAGTGTTCTCGGCTAACCGAACTTATACTGAGGACTTTTCCAACAACTCAGGTGCTCGAACTTTACGTTCAAAATACCCTCAGACAACAGAACATACAAGTTCGGCAGACCGAACTTGAGGACGGGCTATCGAATCTCGGATATTTTGAAAATCGCCTAGTTCAGCCACCCGAACCATTTTTTAAGACACCCCGAACTTCAAAAATTATTTTTCTTCATGTTTTTTTTTTTGGACTACCGAACTTATGGTTTGGTCGACCGAAACTCTTGGGTTGGCCTAAATTTTACCGCTGTTAATTGGGATAAAACAAGGTTAATTTTATTAAACACATTTAAAATAATTTTAATAATTACCCTTGTGTCCCAACGGTAATGTTTTTGAGTGTGCCTATATATATATATGTTCATTTGCACAAATTAAGCCATGATTAGGGATTTTATTAGCAAATATTTTTTTTTTGAATTTTTTAAGAGTCCTTCTTCATACTCCAAGCCAAAATACTCCTCATTTACTTATTCCTTTGCAAATCTTGTTGAGTGAGATTATCTTGAGAGTACCTACAATCCCCTACACAAGTTATACTCTCTTTGTTTTGATTGAGTGTTTATTTTCTTGTGAGAGTAAGCTATAAATTTTCCCCATTGATTTTAATCCATAAATTCATTTGTGGGGAAAATTTTGAGAGCCTGTGAGTCTTTGCACTATTATTGCAAGACTCTTGAGCTTGTATTGTGTTCTTGTAGAAAACATTTTTGCAAGCTTGGATTGCTAATATCTCTTGTGCTTATTTTTTGAGAATATCATTTTGAGATATTTAATCACATTATTCAAAAACTTTGAAATCCTATCTTTGGTTGATATATATTGTTATATCGTTTCAAAGATAGATTGACGATACACTCTCACTTGATTGCTTAGTGACATTACATTGAGTGATATTACACATATTTGCACTGAACTTATGGTTCCTATCTGTTAGAGGTGCATTGATTAGTGTATGTACTTTATATTTCCGCAATTTATTTTCTGCACTTTCGTTTTCAGCACATGTATGTTGTATGCTTGATTCATTATATATTGTACATGTGTTGATTGTGTTTATGATTATATAGAGAAACCCTAGATTGAGTATTACTATTGCTAATTTGGATATACCTAGGAGAAATTTTTTAAATACCTAATTCATCCCCCCCCCCCCCTCTTGGGAATACACCAATTCCAACAAACTCTACATTTAAGAGTACGGAATTTGGTCTTGAATTTGAATAAAACATAATATAAAATTGTATTGAATTTATAATAAATTTATGTAGATCTAAATCCAAATCTAAACTACACTCTTAAATACTATTGATTTTTTTTTTTGTTTACAAAGTTAAGCCTCTGTTGGATTATTTTAAAATTTTAAATTGACCAGGTCAATCAAGTTCATGATATTAGATGTAATTGAAATTCAATTAAGAAGTTTGGATATGAACTTCAAATTAGTGTGCAAATAGAAAAAGTAAATTTGTATTTATTCATTTGGCGAATATTCAATTGGTAATAATGGAATAATGAGATGAACAAAGAGAAACAATCTATTTTATACTCGATAAGTACGGAAAGCAAATATCATTCTCATGTGTGAATGCATCACGTTGCTCATCATCAAAAGGTATACTTCTTAAGAATTTTATTTTAACATTATTAGTCAAACGTGTATTAAGAAACATAAAAACAAATTATAAAGTTCGGTAACATTTAGATATTTTTTGAGGATGCTCCATAAGAGGAATACAACTTTTATGTCAGAGGTCCATTCACAAATCTTATTGTTGTTGGAAGAGGATTGGATCAGACTTTCATTGAGATTCAGTATGGATATTTAATTGAACACACAAAAAAATAGTTATTTGATGAGGATATAAAAGATACTTGTACATATCTTAGTTATAAGCAAAAGTCAAGCCGATCTGTACGAATAATATTCACATGATTTGCGTGACATTGAGAAGAATGTCCAACATTGAGTAAATTGAATTAAAATTTTATTTTGTATGCCGGTCAATGTAGCAAAAGTTCTAATTTATTTTGTTCGTTTATAATACATTTAAAGTGCTCTAAGTTTGACCAGTCAATTTAGTCTCGTTAGATATCGAATGAATCCAAAAATTCAATCATACGGACACAAGCTAGACTTCTAATATTTACAATACTCACATAAGAATATAAGACTTAAAAAGAGATCTCAAATATTAAATTAAAATTTTATTTTATACCTTGGTTAATACACTTAAACACTATATAAGTTTGACTTACCCTATTACATAAAATCAAACAATAAAGTTGGGCATGAATTGAATTTTAGCTTTCAATGCATTTCATTAATGTAAGTTAAACTCACAAACCTCAAAAAGAATGTCAAATGTTGAATTCAAAATTTACTTTATATACCTTTGGTTTAAAGCTTATAACTTTATTTGGTCAATGCAATTAAAGTCTTAATTTTATTTTAATAATTATAATATTTTTCAAGCTAGCTCACCTCCATCTCATAATCCTTTCCATCCTTCCCAATATTCGAACTCGAGACCTTCAGCAAAGATGTCTCGAGGTTTGATTATTGGGATGTCTCTTAAGAAATATAATTTTGAGTCTTAAATTTGAATTTATATAGATTTGGACAAAACTATGTTCAAATCCAAAACTTACACACCTGAAAAATGCAACATAAGTTTAAGGATCATTAAAATTTTATTCAATATTGAGTAGATTCTAACTTTAATTAGCAAGTTTGGACATAATTTGAACTTTGAATTGAAATGCACATAAAGTACTAGACATCACAAAGGGTGAACTGCAAAATTTAGTAACAATTAGGTAGTGTTGGTTTGTAGAATCCAAAACGTTCTCATGCAATGACAGTCTTAGGACTCTCATTTTAGGGAATGAACGATAAATAATAATAATTTCAATGTAATGATTCTTTTTTAAATATGTGCCAAGTTAAATTCATGTCCTAAAAATATCAATCATTATTTATAAATAAAAAATTCATCATTTGATAATTCAATTAACTAAAATAATATCCGGAGCCATATAATCTTAGATTTTAAATCATTGTATAACAATAGCAGTAGTAGTGGTAATAATAATAATAATAATAATAATAATAATAATAATAATAATAATAATAATGATAGAAAATAGTATATATTCATATTTATTTAAAACTCTTTATAAAAATATGTAATAAATACACATGCATCTTCTTCTTTCTTTTTATCTTGCGAAATTCTTAATATTTAAAATGTTAATAATTTTTACTGTAGCTTTTTTTTTAAAAAAAAAAAATCTTAGAATATGCTTCTTTTCTAATTATACTATTTTATGAATAAAATAGTCAGGTTAAATTACAATAAATCCTAATATGCCTACATAACTTGTTTTAACTTTTAAGAGGTATTAGGCGGGTGTATAGTCAAGAGTTCTTTAGAAATACATATAGAGAAATGTCAAATATTAAAAATATTTTTTTAAAAAAAATTAGATAAACATTTGCACAAGAAATTATACTAGAGATATTTTAGAAAATAATAATAACAAATATATTTTTGTACGATAAATTATTAAGTAAATTAAATATACTTTGACACTAATAAATTGACCAAAACAATGAATGTTTGTCACATTGGCAATCTCATTTTGAAAATTTTTAAAATTCAACCTATGCAAACTATGATTAATATTGGTAAAACATTTTTTATACATCGTAAAATGTATTTTTAGTATAGTTGAGTTTAAAAGATTCTCTTTAGTATTGTTGAGTTAAAAGATATTAGAATATTATAATTTAAGATTTATTATGTAACAAATAACCATTGGTGTGGTCTATGACTAACATGGTAGATTCGGTCGGTATGATTCTTTTACTATATTGTGTCGCATAACAAGTTAAGATTTTACCATATAATAGGTAAAAAGGTCCCATTTAAAACTGTATATATCACTTAGCTAACATAGTGTGATGTTATTACATACCAGACAAATACTTAATGATGCAAGTCACGAGTGCTATGCGATAGAAGGGTCAGAGCCGATATGATTTACTTCATATTTTTAATTTTGGCCCAAAAAAAAAAGTGAAATATGACCTACTTTAATATTCAAAACCACGCATTTAATGTAAGGAAAACATGGATTACCCTAATTTGTGTTCTACCCACAGATTCAACTTCTAAAAGCAGAATGAAATTAAATGTGGTTTGGACAAAATATTATTATGAAGACAGAGGATCAACTTTTTAGCTGTACTCAAAAGTTTAATTTGATCAAAAACCATTATGAGGTGAAGGGCAAAGTGGTCTATTCATGATGTGGGTTTTAGGCATGCGTGACATGTGTTCATTTAAAATCACATTCAAACAAATTCATATATATTTTTTTGATTTGGTCTAATAAGCCTTTGTCTTTGAGGGTTTAGCTTTTCCTGTCATAGTTATCTTCTTCATCATCGAATAAAATAAAAAAAAAAGGAGAAAAAAATCATTTTCTGATAATTTTGATAACGTACAAAAAAAAAAAGATGTCGCCATCATAAAATAAATGAAAATAGAATCACTTTTAAGAATTCATAACGTATTGTTTTAATTTTTGAACTAACTTGAATGCTTAAACCTCAAAATTTAGAAAAATACATTGTTTTCTGTTTAAGCGACTTATCACTTTCATTAGTCGTAATCATTTAAGAATTAATGGGATCTCAAACAAAACACGAAAACTTTTTGATTGGTTAATTTAAAGATTTAGAAAAAAAAAATACATCATTTATCTTTTATAAAAGGATTGAAACTCATTACCAACTTGTATTTTCAGGGAAAATCATACAGGAAATCTCTCCCTCCACGTGTTCGTCTATTTAAAGGTTAAACTTGTGACAAATTGATCATATATCATTAATATCATAGGAGGTCTCATGCTCAATAAATATATAATTTAAGAAATAAGCAGACAGACACATAGAGGCGAGGTCTCTTATCTAATTTCTCTATTTTCAGTTAATACAAATTATAAATGAGGCCAACAAAAGCCTTAAAATGAAAATTTGGTGGGGGCCCACACAAGGTGGAGGGGCATTATTGTCATAAAACAGCACATTTGTTCAACGTGACTCTTTATCTGAAAAGTTAAACCGGTGGAGCCCCTGCACTTAATGCACATAATAGGAACCAAGAATTTGTATATATTTAATTATTTGAATCTCTGATGGACTTTTAAAAAAAAAAAATCTCTCAATATTTCACTTAATAATATTAATATTTCATCTCATATAAATTATTTACGTCATTTCGTAAAATTTATTTGAATATTTTTTTTATATATTCTATTCATAAATACTATGGACAAGTAACTTGTTAACCATGTCCAAATATACATTAATGTTCGTTTCATGGTCAAAAATATTTTTTATTCTTTACATTATTTTCCAAAGAATTTTTGAAACATTTAGCTAATTTTTTTTATTTTTACAATATTTATACAAAATAAAGATCAATAAAAATGTTTGTTTTATTTATTTGTGAAAATTATTTAATTTTAAATTTTATAAATAGTTACAAAAATAATGTCTTGTTTTATAATTTTCTTAAGTATATAAAAAAGTTGAAAAACATCTTTCTATTGATTTGTAAATTTATAATTTCTAATTTTGCAATGGGAGGATGAAATTAGGGTCTCAAATTTTAGGTTTTGTAGATTATATATTGAGTTTCTTCTAAATTGACATAAATTTAAATTTAAATCCAAAATATTACCACAATTAATTTAAAAAAAATTAAAAATAAGTTTTTTTTGTAATTGTTTTAAAATCTACAATAAAAAATAAAATTATTTTATACAATTAAACAAACTCTTTATTATTTTATATTTTAACGCGAATCTTGTATTTTCTGCCTTTTTAATATGAATCTTAAAAAACTAAAAATTAAGTTGAAATTTTTATAATTCTTTGAAAAATTTAAAATTTAAAATTTAAAATGGGGGAAGATCTTTCCACAACTAAATGGGCCATCATAATATGACTTTGTTTTATTTTTAGTAATACGAAATCATGATTATATATATAAAAGCAATGCAACTTTGAAATTTTTGAGAACTGCATTAAACTTATTAGTATTTTCAATAAAAAAAAGTTATACTTTGAGATTCATTTAATAAAATAAAAAATAAATAAATAGTAGAATGCTAATCTATCTATTAGATTTTTTGGGTAAATAACATTGGTAGTCTTAAGATTTTGCAAATGGATATGGACTTTACTTGAGATTTTAAAGATTTTACGAACCTTACTAGGTATTTAATTTTGAGAATACTTATGCTGCCTCTATTTATTTACTGCCAAATAGCTAAAAGAAATTTTAAGAATTTGTTTAATTTTGTCCTTTTGACACACATGAAATGACATAACAATATTGGCTAAAAATTCATCCCGAAGAATAGAGTTTGTGCTAAAAAAGGATTACATAATTTTAGCTAGAAAATGTATAGCAAATAGTTTTTTTTTTTACTAAAAGAGGGCGACACCTCCATTTATTTATTAATAACTCTCACTTTTGGAGAAAGAATATCGTGGTTACAAGATAAAACAAAAGAGAGAGTACCGAAAAAAAAAAAAACCAACACCAACAACCAATCAAATTACGACAACAAAACTAAACATAACTAACAAAGAAGATAAAAACATAAACACAATCAAACTCAAAACAAAATACACCAAACGAAACTTTAGAATTGAACTAACAACGAACGAAAATGATACCCCACATATCCATCCAAAAAATACTTTTCAGATAACGTGGTAGAAGGTATTGTTCTTCGTAAATTACATTGTTTCTCATTTCTCCTTCTTTAGCAAGAAAATCAGCTGCACTATTGTCTTCCCTATATTGATGCATCACCATGATGTTCACTCATTCTAGCTCCACCACAAGCTCCTCCCAAAATTCCCAAAGATATCACAAAATACATCTACATTTCCGAAACCAATCAACTACAATTCGCAAGTCACTTTCAATAATCACATTAAAATAATGCAAACGTTTGCACAAACGAATTTCTTCCTTGATTGCTTTTAATTTCGCACTATTATTCGTACACTTGTCAAAATAATTTGAAAAAACTGCTTTTACCATGCCATGACAATCCTGAATAATTCCTCCACCTCCTAAAGTACTCGGATTGCCCCTACAACTATTATCACAATTAAGTTTTATCCACCCTACTGGAGGTTTAACCCACGAAATAATCTTTTTAGGTCTGTCGCAAACTCCCTGATGCTTAATTTGAAACTCATTCAAAATCTTAATGTTCGACTTTTTCAATTTTTAAAAAGAATTGGTGCTCTCAGTAAAAAAACTAACTCAGAATCGAACACTTCTCCACATCTAATTTGCACTTTAATAAACTCTTTTCATTCTTACTTTACATCTTCGATTCCAGAGACATCACGTAATCAAACACGGAATCAACCCGATTAAAATACCTTTAATAGACGATTTTTGAGCATAGTAGAACCAATTTGCCATTTTATTTTTCCAGGGAAGAAATCTTTGGAAAGGAATCCCCAACGTTGCACTAACCCGACGCTAAACCTCTGAAGCCACTTCACCTAAAGAAAGAATATGATCAATTTTTTCTTGACTTCTCTTAATGCAACAATTACAAGCCGAAGTCATCGATATTCCTTTGATCTCAATTCTATCATCTACAGCCAAACATCTAAATCAGACTCTCCATAAACATATTGAAATTCTTTTGGGTAATAAAGAATGTCAAAACCAGTTATTCCACACAAAATTGTCACTTCTGCTCCTTACTGCCTCCCAAGTCGTTTTTGTAGAAAAATTACCGTCAGGGGCAGGCTTCTAAACAAAAATATCCTGCTCACTTTTACCCGCCGGCAGCTGGTGTAAAATTTCCCTTGTTTTATCGGTACCAACCAAGTTTATGTTTTTATCTTCTTTGTTAGTTATATTTTGTTGTCCTAGTTTGGTTGGTTGCTAATATTTTTTTTTTTTTTTTTTTTTGAGGGTTTTTATATAATCTCCCTTTTGCTTATCTTGTAACCATGGTATTCTTCCGTCAAAAGTGAGGGTATATTAATAAATAAATGGAGGTGTCGCTCTTTTTTAATAAAAAATAATAATAATTATGATAGTATAAAATGAATTTATTTTTAAATATTTAAATATAAAAAATTCCAAAATTATTCTTTCTTCTGCATGTTTCATATAATAATTGAAAAGAGGAAAGAAAGTAATGTTAGGTGGTAAATTTAAGGATTTTCTAGTTAAAATGTTAGGGTTTGAGGAGAAATTACATAGGGAACTGTTGAAGATTAAACTTGAGAACAGTGGGACGGTGGCAGCAAGATTTGACTGCAGAAGCTTCATCAACCGGCAGCCCACCTCCATTGAAGTTAAGCAAGATTTGGTCACCAACCTTACCAAACTAGCCACCATTGTTGATTATCTATTTTCTGTAATTGCTATAAATAGGTGAGTGTGTGTGCATTGTAAATGTGTGGTGTGTTGAGAGTTGAAAGCCAGTGAATGAGCGAGAGATTTTGTTGTTTGAATTCCTCTGTATTATTTTTCAGATTGAAATATACTTGTTTGGTATTTATCCTCACTGAGTTTCAGTCACATCCAGTGACTGAGTGTTCCTCTCCACCCATCAGGAACCTCCCCCTTTATGTGTTTGTGTACTTGTTTTCTAAATTATACAAATATTGAAAATGGATCCTCTTGTTTACATGTGTGATATTAATGAATGTAAGACCAATTTATCATATGTATAACATCTAAAATACAAGCATACAGACATGTGGAGGGGAAGCTACCATGTATAATTCCCTGGGTTTGAGTCTTACGAATTTTGACTTTTCATTTAAGATATATAATATCTTTATATTTAAGTGAAAAAAGTAAGAGACTATTTTTTTTTTCTTAATTATATAGGAACTCTAACTACCAACGGATTTGTTGTTTCTATGGATTAGTTGAGTGTTCAAAGGTCTCAAATGCTATTACTTCAATTACAATCTTTTCGAGTTATAGATACAAAGAAGTGACATTATTTTATTCATGTTCTATACATAAATAATGAGGGTTTCCAAATTTTAGCCTATATCCACTTTTTACTAATTATAACTAACACATACTTAAATATATTATAACTAATTGACGACTAGTTTATAACTACAACTATTTCTTTGATCTATTTCCAATATTCTTGAATATTCCAATAAGTCTTAAATTTCAATAAAAAAATTTATAAGACTATATTTTAGCCAAATATTTTTAAAAAATTATATTGCGATGGTTAGTCAATCTTAGAGACAAAGAAAATAAATTTAATTTAGTTATAAAATATATGAAATGTATAGAAAATCAATGAATTATATAAAATAAATAAATAAATAAAAACATATTATACTTTCATGTATCCAATTGCTTGTATATATGTACGTCTCTATACATAACAATTAAATCTTAACTAAATTAACTAATTTAATTCTTATAAATTACATGGATCCCAAATGCTGGCTTAAAAACCTACATGCAAATTAATTAATAGGAAATTATAAGTTCAAATTATATATCACGGCTTAAACTTACACATCTGCATAAATATTTATGTAATATGGCTCTATTTGGGATTTGGAAAAGATTAAGATATTTTTTTATAAAATATATATATATATATGGCGAAGATATCTCTCTTTGGTTATAAAGGAAAATGGGGAAAAAAATTGATTTTAAACATGTAAAAAAATTAAAAATATTAAAAATAACTTTTCATTTATAACAATATTGATATAGAAAAATAAATAAAATTTGAATTTAGGTCATATCTTTTTCTTTTCTTTTCTTTTCTTATTTCAAGCAAAAATGACTATTTCAAGAAGAGTCTTAAGAAGCCAAAAATAAAAAGTTCGTGTGACTTTACTTCAAAAATATGAAAGTTTGGTTCATACAAGGAAAGAGAAAAGCTAGGAAAAACCATTAAAAAATATATTATATTAAAAAAATATTATCTACTTAGAAAAATGATCTTGTGATTGGACGTATTATATGTACGTCTGACTGGTTTGTTACCTTAATTGTCAAATTCTCATCCTGAAAGGTGTTCACATTAATGGCCACTTAGTTCAAATTTAAGGAGACAAGTGGGTGCATGTATGTCTGAACTCTTCATGATTTTCTTTGCTATTATTTTTTCACACTACAACCAGGTAAATATCCCAGGCCCACGCGATAGCATCATACTGAGTAAACTAGTGTGGGATCGTGTCTTCGCGGGCCTGTGATATTCAGTATTTCTAGTGTGTGTGTGTATATATATTCATATAGAGAGAGAGAGAGAGAGGTGATAAGTGTCAAGTTAGATCTCTCTTTCTCTCCAGCGCTCTGTCTGTCTGCCCAACCACAATGAACATGAAGAATAAGAAAAAAGAAAGATAATCCAATCTTGCAAGACAAAGGGGCCAATGGGTGTGGGATTTTTGAAGGTTTTGGTTGTGGATGACGATGCTACTTGTCTAACTGTAATTGCAGCTATACTTAGGAGTTGGAAATATGAAGGTACGTACGGAGTTGGTGATAATGAAAGTTTATCGCTTAAATAAGTAATTAATCAATTGCTTCCATCCCTACTCTAGAGAGGCTGCATTCCTTCATTTTCAATCTCTCTCTCTCTCTCTCTTTCTCTCTCTCTCTCTCTCTCTCTGGTTACTTCTAATGAGTTCATGGAAATCCCAAAACATTTTATATGAATGAACTAACAAGATCTTTCCACCAAGCATGTGTGGGGAAGCATATCATATACATTAATCTTATATTTGGAAAGACCTTTGATTTAGATTTGTATTAAATTTGGATACAATTTAATATAAAATTATATTAAAATTTGTCCAAATTTATCTAAATCAAAATTCAAGGTTCGAATTTCATACTTCCAAGTGTAATATAATTATTTCAATGAATTTCAATGAATTTTAAAATCAATGATGGTTAAGGGAGTATTACATATATATATATATATATATATATATATAGTTCATCATAGAATTTTTGAGTTTATGATACTGCTTATATTTTTTTTGAATTTATATATATATATATATATATATGTGTGTGTGTCTGTGTGTCTGTATGTATGTATGTATATATAGTGATCCATGTATATGTGTACCCCACCAACTTACGCTTTCCTAATTGTAATTTTCCACATATAAACACATCCATTAATGCATACCATCTTCTACAATCTTACAAATAGATTTCATCGAATGATGTGCATTAATGCACGTACTTGCAATTAAGCATGATCAATTTATTATAAGGGATAATTAATATGTTGCATTTACATTGTTTACATCATTCTTAACCATCCATCCTTGGAGCTTGCATTTCAAATCTTTACTATTTATTTAAAACTATATAATAGACTTAAAAAGTCTTTAGTTCTTTCTTCATTATTGTGCTACTAATTTTTCTTTTGTATTAATTTCAGTTGTGACGGTAAAACATCCGATTGACGCCTTATCTATTCTTCGAGTGAAAAGAGGACTATTTGATCTTGTTATAACTGACATTCACATGCCGGATATGGATGGATTTCAATTACAGAAGCAAATAGAAGAAGAGTTCAAACTACCCGTTGTTAGTGAGTAGCATTAGTTTCTAAGCACTTAGTCGTCTCTTTCATTTTGAGAACATCACGCATATATCAATTTTCACCCTTTTTTTTTTTTTTTTTCTTGAGTACACAATTAAGCAAATGCATAAATAAACAATATATACCTTAGACACATAGAGAGAAAGGAAAAGCTATTTTTTGTACTAATTTTAATAAAGATTGATCATCACTAAAAGAAATTTTTTTATTAATTGGTTTCTTATGTAGTGATGTCGGCTGATGACAGAGAAACAGTAATATTAAAGGGCTTGGCGAGTGGAGCTGCATATTTTATAGTGAAACCAGTCAACCTCCATGAACTCAAGAATATTTGGCAATACGCAATGGCCGTGAAGAGACGTAAATCCATGGAGGGGAACAACATCGAGGAGAAAATCAACACGAGCAGCAGTGCTCAAGATATACCAATGGTAATTCAAAAAACATCATCTAATGGTCAAGAAGGTGTAGACTCATCGTTATCTGTGAATGATCAAGAAGAACAAGATACTAATAATAAAAGGGTTGGCAAGAGAAAGACACAGAGGAATAGAGTTGGAGAAGAAGAAAAGGGTGATTCAACTCCGAAAAAGATCAAAGTAGTTTGGACAAATGCACTTCACGGCAAGTTTCTTGAAGCAGTAGGAAAAATTGGACTTGAGAGTAAGAATTTTTTTTCCCTAGTTTATTTAATTGTACTACTTCCTATTGCATGCATGTTAATTATTAAAAATATAATTATGATGATTTTTTATTCTCCTCTTTGTTTTATTTAGAGGCAGTGCCAAAGAAAATACTAGAGCTCATGAACGTTCCAGGATTAACTCGAGAAAATATAGCTAGCCACTTGCAGGTATGTTTTTTGTTAATTAACTTATAACTACGTAAGATTCAAGCATGCCATAACAAATTCCATGCATTAAAAGCAGTGATCTCTTAGTTTACATGGTGACTTGATCTATAAATTGATATATGTGGTTGTTGGATGCAAAATAACTCATATATGTGGATGGAATTAAAAATAGAATACCTTGACAAAAAGGGAAAGATACAAATAAGAAAAGTTTTTAGTTCTTAAGTTTTCCTTGATATATATGATTTTGGTAAAATCATGGATTGCAAAAATTAATAAAACCAATAGGAGCATATTTTTAAAATTGCAAGTACTAAACTTGCAATATTATATTTTATTCTTTGTGTAGTCCTAAGATTTATAAGCATTTTATGTAAGTTTCCAATCATTGTCAACACCTACTTGTGTGCATTACAGAAGTACCGAATGTTCTTGAAACGAGTGTCTGATGCAAGCAATTCATTCGAGCAACAACAAATGAGAGCCTCATTAATCCAACAAGGGCTCCCGAGAAGCCTCCCAATTATTAATGCAGCTTCCACACTTGGCTCCACATGTTTTCTTAATCGTCAAGCTTCTAATAGCTACTCTATATCTCATCAATTTGGAAAGGGACAGCCAAATTTAATAACTAATCAAACAACATTTGGCAACATAAATTCCCTTTATGAAGCCATTAATAGCTCGAGCATGCAAGTAGAACCAAGCAACATTCAAGCATGTTCATCATTTCGAGGATATTCTCCACTGAGTAGGCTAATCCATGCTGGTACAAATTCAACCCAAATGTACCAACAAATGCAATTTCGAGCAAGACCTGAACATTTAAATGTTGGTGGCTTATCTGGCTTGATTCGTTCAACCACATTCAGAGGACTTCATGGTCCAAATCATCATATTCAAGGCAACGAAAACATAAGATCATTTGAGAGTCCTATCTCAATTACAAATTTCATGAATCCCAACAAAAATAATTATGTTGGAATTCGGATGACTACTAATGGAGAGCTAGTGGAATCGAGTCGTCCGAGAGTTGTTGAGAGTGAAGCATCAAATGGTTCCATTAATGGTAACTATGGTTTGATTCAAAACAACACCATGACCACTATGCAACATACAGGGAATGAGAAGTATAATACTAATCATGTGGTTCAAGAAGTATCCCCTTTTGCTATGACCAATAGCGCAAGTCAGTTACCCGAAGGATTTGCAAATGTGATTCAACATGGAAGTGTCCCAGGCTTGTTGCCACAACAACAACTAAGTATATATCTTGGTACCAGTAAGGAAGGGATAGACAACCATAACTATGATTTAAAGCCTAGTGGTGCTCTTAATGACATCTTGGCGCAAATTGATCATTCGCCTAATGAGGTTAGTATCAAATTCTATCTTGTTTTCCTTTTAAGAGCATAAACTTAGTGCCTATTTCAATTGTGGGGGAAAAAAATCTTTTTTATTTTCAGTTTTACAAATAGCTACAAAAATGCCACAATTTTTTTTCAATTTTCCAAATTATATCTATAAAAACTAGAAAACAACATTAAAAGATGTTTCATAACATTTTATACAAATTTTAGAAAATTGGAAAACAATATACTACTTTATAATTATTTAGAAAATAAAAATAAAAATAAAAATAAAACTATTTTCCTTAAGTAAACTTGCCCTTAATTCTACAAATCGATTATATAATGAAGATAATTAATTATTCAAATACATTGATTTGGTATTTAACTTCTATGCATGCATGCCCTTGCTCTTTATTATGAACCCTAAATTTTTTGTGCATAGAATCAAGAAAGGGAAGAAGTTGTGAATCCTGCCCTCTCAACACCTACCTCATATCGCGTCGAGGAAAACCCTTCTATTAATGAGGTACAATCCCTTGACTTCTATAACATTAATAAATTAATAAATATTTTTAGATCACGATAATTAATTTTTATCGGGATTCTGATATTTTACTCTTACAAAGTATCATTTTGTAAGCATTGGCTTCAAATAAAATATTCCTCCTGTGAGTGTGTGTATTTATTTATTTATTTATTATTTCAATGAGTGCAGCAAGGCGGTCCTAGCACTTATGAGATAGAGGATTATTTCATGTGGTTCGATCAATACTTAAATCAGGCAAGTACTCGGGGATGCACACGCACATACACATATTTAATTGAGTGAATGCAATTTTTTTTTCTTCCCTATTATTTATAAAACATCATTTTATTGTATAATTTAAAATTAAAATAAAATTAGCATCTCCCAAGTAATTAGGAAATTAATGTTGAAAAAAAACTCATGTCTTTTTTTTTATATAATAAATTTTCTATAATTAATCGTCATTACCTAATAACTTTTTAAAAAAAAAATTATCTATAAGTACCAAAATTAAATGGCAGAGCATCTAGTTTTCATAAACAGATGTTCTTAATTTATATTTTGAATTTGTTGCAGGGTGGTCATGAGGAATTGAAGGAGCTTGTGTTTGGTTCTGACTTCAATAACAAGGAAGGATGATGACTTGGTGGGAAAGTAACTAATGCAGCCATAAAAATTTGTTTGGATATTGTTGCTTCTGTGTGGCTCAGAGAAATTTAAGAATCTCCCATATACTAGAATTGTCTAAATTGTTTTTGTAAGGTTGTGGGGAGCATTTAATTTAAGTTGTCTTACAAATTCTAGTTTTTTTTTTTTTTTCCTGTGGTGGTGTTTGATGATGATGTTTGAAAAACATATGAGAATTTAAACATCGGTTTGAATTAAAGATTTTATTGAGGGAAAAAAATTATTTTTTATTAAATTTTTTTATATTTAATATTATTAAAAAAAATTTATTTTATTATAATTAAAAATTAAGAAAAATTAAATGTAAGTGAGAGTAAAATCAATTTTGGTTCATTGATTTGGTATATCTTTTTTACTTTCTTTCTTTCTTTTTCTTTTTTTTCTTTTTTGATAATTAAACATAAAGGTAAAATTCTTTCAAAATTTCCTTTCCTTTTCTTAAAGTTTTTAAAGTTCCAAACAGGGTCTAAGCATTTAAATTATGGAATTCTTCATGATACCCAAGAACTGCATGTAGCATCGAACAATCTATTCGTAGCAAGCCTATGACCATCATGGATCCATGCGGCAATGCACAAGTTGGAGGAGAGCTACAATGCACAAGCCCTAAATCTTAATTTTTATCTTTCTTTTTTTATTTTTATATCAAAAGAATGAGAAAACTAAAAGGGTTCAAAATTAAAATTTTCTCAATTTTTTCGAGAAATAAATTTTTTTGGGTAAAATTTTAGATAATCTTGTTAGTAAAATTCTTTTCACCAAAAAGGAAAATAGTAAAAATGTTATAATAGAGATTTCTTGATTTTTAAGCCAATTTCTTCTTAAAATGTTCAACACAAAAATATGATGTATGAGTTTTGAAATCATTAAAACAATTTCTCAGTGATCAACAACTTGTGTACAATATAAACTCTCCCCTCTTCCAAGAATCCCATCTGTAGGTATCTCATATTTTATACATACAACAACAATAATAAATAGCCTTAAGTCCCACTAGATGGGATCGGTAACCTGAATTCTTTTCTATCAATTCATCTAAGCGAGGATATTTTTCTCTACTAATTTAAAATCTATTGAGTCTTTTCTCACTTCCTCATTTTAGGTAATTTTAGGCCTACCCTACCTCTACCTCTATCTCTACCTCTACCCTACCCCTTTTAATACCATAAATAATAACTAACTCACTCCTCGAGACATGTGCATTGCTTGGACTGTGTTTCAAATGTCCAAATTATCTAAATCTTCTCCCCCTATACTCTACACATATTGAATAAATATTTAGCAACCACATGTCCACGCTGTTGTGCCGGGCACCCCACTTGTGTCAAACACCAATACTATAACTATTACTATTGAATATATAAGAAATTAAAGTAATGTAGAAACTAATAATAAAACAGTAAAAAAAAAACAAGAAAAAAAATTTATGAGGTTCGGTATGGAATTACGTATGTCCTCAGGCGCCAAATGAAGAGTTGAGTTCTTTATATAGTTTCAAACTCAAGTCTAAAAAACACTTCTTTTCAATGTGGGACAAATAATATAAAAATTCAAAACAACCCTTTATACTAATGTGGAACTATTCTACCAATGTGGGACAAAAAACAACAAATCTCTACCTTGACGATAAATTCAACAAATTTTTCAGTCACCAACATTTTCTGGAGTTCCACATCATCGGCGCCTTCCAAAAATATTCAGACTTGCAGGATATTGATCAAGTCCAAACAATGTTTGAACTTGATTATTGTCGTAATCTTGGTCAACATATCTGCGGGATTTTCAGTTGTAGCAATCTTCTAAAGAAGTATCTTACCTCCATCAATAATATCCCGCATAAAATGAAACCGAACGTCGATGTGCTTCATTCGTGCATGGTAGACTTGATTCTTTGCCAAATGAATAGCACTCTGGCTATCACAAAATACAACAATGTGCTTTTGAACAACTCTTAAATTTTTAAGTAAATCCTACAACCAAATGGCTTCCTTAACAGCCTCTGAAGCTGCCATGTACTCTACTTCTATTGTAGACAAGGCAATGGTAGACTGTAAGGTAAACCTCCAACTCACTGGACCATTAGAAAATGTAAAAACATATCCAGTAGTTTATCAACGTTTATCCAAATCACTTGCAAAATCAGAATCCACATATCCAACAACACGTTGATCAATAGTATTATTTTTTTCAAATACTATACCAACATCAATCGTATTCATAATATATCTCAAAATCCATTTCACAACTTGCCAATGTCCTTTACTCGGATCATGCATATACCTGTTCACCATACTAACAGCTTGTGAAATATCAGGTCTAGTACAAACCATTGCATACATCATACAACCAACAGCACTTGCATAAGGAACCTGTGACATATACTTATGTTCCTCATCTGATTTAGGAGATAAAGCCGCACTAAGTTTGAAATGAGGAGCAAGAGGAGTGCTTACTGGTTTTGATTGCTCAGACATGCCAAAACTATGTACTACTTTCTTCAAATACTGTTTCTAAGACAAACTAACTCTTCCTCTAATTCTGTCCCTGCGAATCTTCATGTCAAGTATCTTCTTTGCTTCACCAAAATCTTTCATCTTAAACTCTTGATTTAGCTGACTTTTCAACTTGTTGATTTCTTCCCTATTCTTTGAAGCTATCAACATATCATTAACATACAAAGTAAATATATAAAAGATCCATTTTGTAGTCTGCGAAAATAAACACAATGATCATGTTTATTTTTTATGCACTTCTGACCCATCATAAACTGATGAAATCATTTGTACCACGATCTTGGACACTCTTTTAAACCATACAACGATTTACCCAGTTTACATACCCAATTTTCTTTTCCAGCAACTTGAAATCCATCTGGTTGAGTCATAGAGATTTCCTCTTCCAAATCACCATGTAAAAATGCAGTTTTTACATCGAGCTAAACTAGTTCAATATCAAATTGTGCTACCAAAGCCAACAATATTCGAATGGAAGAATGTTTAACAACTAGAGAAAACACCTCATTATAATCAATGCCTTCCTTCTGTGCGTAGCCCTTAGCTACCAATCTAGTTTTGGAGCGAACATTATTTGCATTTGGAAATCCTTCTTTCTTTACATAAACCCATTTGCAACCAATTGTTTTCTTACCCTTGGGTAGCTGGGCTAGCTCCCAAGTCTGATTCTGATGAAGAGACTGCATTTCTTCATCCATCGCTCTTTTCCACTTGTTTGATTCAGAGTTCCTCATTGCTTCTTTGAAAGTGTAAGGAACATTATCATCCACAACTGGAAGTGCATAGGCCACCATATCAGTATACCGAGTAGGTTTTCGAATTTCTTGTCTTGGCCTTTGAGAAACAATTGATTCTTGTTGCTATGAAGATTCTCAAATTGAAATCTCCTCTTCTTGTACACTATTCCCCACCGTAACTGGAGAGTTTCCTTGTGTAGTCTCATTTCTCACTGGGTTTCCCAAAATTGTCTCAACCTCCACCTATTGTTAAGTACCACTAGTCTTCTCTTCAACTCGTGACTCCTTGCGTATTGTTTTCTTCATCATCGCAAGTTTATCAAAAGTCACATCTCTACTTAAAATCATTTTTTTCGTCTCTAGACACCAAAGACGGTATCCTTTGACTCTTGCACTTGTCCCCAAGAATATTACTTTCTTGGCTCTTGGATCCAACTTAAATTCTTTAACATGAAAATAAGTCATAGTACCAAATACATGTAAAGAATCATAATCACTAGCAGGCTTTCTAGACCATACCTCATAGGGTGTTTTTCCCCTATTGCAGATGATGGTAGACGATTGATGAGATGACACGCATATCTAACAGCCTCAGCCCAAAACCTTTTGTCTAACCCAGCATTAGACAACATACGTCGAACTTTCTCCAGCAAAGTCCGATTCATGTGCTCTGCCACCTCATTCTGCTGTGGTGTATTTCGAACTGTGAAGTATCGAGCAATACCTTCATAAACGGGTCACTCATGTATTCACCACCATTCTCTAATCTGATCCGTTTAATCTTTTAGCCAGTTTGATTTTCAACTAATTTTTTTCCACTTAAGGAAAATATCACGCACTTTATTTTTATGCTTCATAGAATACACCCAAATTCTTCTAGAAAAATCATCAACAAAAGTGACAAAATAATGCATATCACCCAACAAAGCCGTTTTTGTGGGCCCCCATAGATCTGTGTGGATGTAGTCTAAAATACCTTCAGTTTGATGGATTGCTATGCCAAATTTCACTCTAATTTATTTTCCCAAAATATAATGCTCACAAAATTCAAGTTTGCACACCTTTGTACCCTTTAACAACCTCGGTTAGCTAATTGTTGTAAAGATTTTTCTCCTACATGTGCTAATTACATATGTCATAATTTGGTTGTATTTGAACCAACATCTTTTTCAGAAACAACAGCTGCTGAGCCAATAACTGTACTACCTTGTAAATAATACAAGTTATTTTTCCTTATTCCTTTCATCACCACCAGCGCACCTGATTTAATCTTTAAGGTTCCATCTTTCAAAGTGATAGTGAACCCTTTAGATTCTAAGGCACCCAATTAAATCAGATTCTTCTTTAGGCTTGGAACATACCTAACATCATTCAAGGTCTTAATAGTTCCATCTTGACATTTCAACTATATTGATCCTATTCCAGTTTTTTTACAAGCATTATCATTTCCCATAAAAACAACCCCACCATCTAATTCTTCAAAATTAGAAAATCATTACTTATTGGGACACATGTGATAGGAACAACCAGAATCCAAAATCCACTCACCAAAATAATGTGACGAAGATGTTCCAATAAGAGAAAAATTTGACTCACTTCCATCATCATTGGCTATATTGGCATTAGAATATGCTTTGCCCTAATTCTTCTGCTGTAATTTAGGGCAATCTTTCTTCCAATACCCTCTCTCACGACAAAAGACGCATTCATCTTTAGCAGGTCTCCCACGAGATTTACTCCTCCCATAAGATTTACTTTTCCTTTTAGGCATACAACACTGAGAACGTCCCTTTATTGTTAATGCTTCTGCTGTTTCCTTATGGACCCTCTGATCATTCTTTCTGCATTCAGTACTAATCAATACAGTACAAACAGGATCATAAGTAACTTTATCTTTCCCATACAATAAAATGGTGGTCAAATGTTCATACTCATCAGGGAGAGAATTTAGTAACAATATAACTTTATCCTCATCTTTCACCTTTTCATCCAAATTTAACAAATCGGCCAAAATTTTATTGAAAGCATTTATGTGATCATTAATCGAAATAACTGGTTGATACTGGAAGCGAAACAATTTCTTTTTCAAATAGAACCGATTTTCTAGACTCTTGGCCATAAATGTATCTTCCAATGTTTTCCACAATTTCTTTGCAGATGTCTCCCTCATAACACAATATTTTTGATTTTTGGCGAGACACAGACGAATCATACCACATGTCTGATGATTGATCTTTTCCCAATCTCTGTCACTCATATCTACTAGTTTATCATCCAAAACAATATATAGTTCTTACTAATACAAGATGTCCACCACCTCACATTGCCACATACCAAAGTTATTAGTACCATCAAATTTCTCCACCTCAAACTGAGCATTAGCTATCGTCTTCGATGATGATGTCAAAGCCGAAGGGGTTGGAGTTCATGTGGACAGAGTTTCTTCTACTGCTGCACTAGTTTCTGCCATCTTCTATATATTCAATAGCAACTAACAAAGCAAAAGGCCTAGGATGAATAGTACGTACCAATTGTGTCTACTCTGTTTTATCTTATGAAATTCCACTTTGACCAGGCCGACCTCCAAGGAGCGACTGAGCCGCAATGGTCTTTGAGCACTCACTTAGACAAGGTCTTTCTTAGGCATCAAACGTGGAATCAAGGATCCTAACAAAGGAGCACCTCCGTATCAACACTATTCAACCTAACTCTGATACCAATTGTTGTGTCGGGCACCCCACTTGTGTCAAACACCAATACTACAACTACTACTATTGAATATATAAGAAATTAAAGCAATGCAGAAACTAATAATAAAACAGTAAAAAAAAAAAACAAGACAAGAAATTTACGAGGTTCAGTATAGAATTACCTACATCATTGGGCGCGGATGATCAATCCACTACTTCTTGACAAAGTACAACTTTGAGGTGTGTTTTACAAATGAAGAGTTAAGCTCTTTATATAGCTTCATCCTAAGTCTAAAAAATACTTCTCTGCAATGTGGGACAAATAATATAAAAATTAAAAACAACCTTTTATACTAATGTAAAACTATTCTACCAATGTGGGACAAAAAACAACACACGCGATAGGATGATTGCTCAAATATTGTTTTGGACATAAAGCTTATCCTTTTTTTTTTTTTTTCGTCCTAGAAAATTAGAGAAATAAAAGAATTTGTCCAAAATTAAATTCCTCCTTTTTTGTTGTTGTTAAGTTACAACAAGAGGACTATTAGATTTGGATGAGCTAATCATCTCCATATCCAAAATCTCTTCTCACTTAATCATAAAGTTTGCACCTAAGAATCCAACATAGATGTGTTGATCTCAAAATCATTACGACATGAAGATACATATTGTTTATTTTTTAAACATAATAGTGACAATTAATATTGTAAATGATTCGAACCAAACTAAATTTTACCATGTTCAAATTTATTTTTAAAATTTGAACCAAGTTTACATTTGAGTCAAGTTTGAATATATTTGTTTTAGTTTGTTTATTGTATTACTCATTGAGTTCGAGTTAAGTTAGAGCTTGTTTTTCAACAAAAGAGTGAGATTAAATTATACTGACCAAAAGAGATTGAGATTAATGATAAAGATCAAATTAACATCTTTGTGGCTGTACTTATCTTTGAGCCTCTAAATGAATTTACTAGAAAATTTTCAAGGAACCTAACCTAAAGCTACAAGTCAATTGAAAGTAAATTAATAAATAGACTACTCATAAGTGATGAGTCCATATGAGTTGAGTTCAATTTTGTTTAGATTTAGAAATTTATTTTTTAACAAAATATAATTTTTTTAAAAAAATTTCAAATGGGAGAAGAGAAAAATCCATCAATAAGAGTTTGTTCGTCCTCATTTTTTTATATAAATAAATTATTCTTAAGCCTATAAACGAGGGAAACATAATGATTGCTATGGATGAGCATTCAAACTGATTGCTTTATTTACTTGAAATTTCTAAGAAAAAATTATTGTTTATTGATGTGCTATTTAGTTTATTGATGAATTTGACCGTTCTTTTGCTAGATTTTTTTTTAGGGTTGGGTTTGTGCCTTATATACACGCATGCATTTTGGTATTTGTGTACAAGTTTATGTCTTCCCAAGTTGATGAACGATTTTTAGTTACTATTTTGGTTAAGGTGGAGTCAAGATTTTATAGGATTAGAGGTCAAATTAAGGTGCTTATACTTGACATAAGGGCTCTGTCACGCTCCAAACCTGTAGGTTTAAGGTGAAATTTCTTATAATAATTACACTGCGGGCGTAAGAAATAGAAATAGCAGAAATAAATAAAATCTCATAAATTTTTATTTCAGAGTGCTAAATAACTGCATTACATGAATATATCCAACATCAAAATTAACATTCTTAAAAATTTCAAAACATAAAAACGTTTCTAGTTGGTACTATACTAGTATTTATGTTAAACTGCTCTTTGTCTGCAAGGTAGGAGAATAATTGGGTGCGACAGCATTTAGTAAGTAAGAAAGATTATATCAGTGTGTAGCTATGATGAGTTTTACTGTACCATAATTCTGTAATAGTTAACATTTAATACTATAGTTTCAAAACTGCATTTATAAAACTAAAAAAATATTTATAAATTTCTGCATAAAATTATTTCTATTAAGCTATAGTTGTAACTTTTGCAATTGTATACTATAACTGTTAACTGTAAACTATAACTGCTTTTTAAAATAGTGAGATGCAACTGTAATACTTATATACATTTTCTCTAATACTTGTTCTATAAAACATCCGTTAGGCTTGTAAACTATGGGTCATGTTTACCCCTTGTGGCAAGGTTGTGTAGTTTGTAGACTGGACTTAACCGGTAGCCAACCAAATAAAGTCAAACTATAACTGTAAGTGAAATTTTCCCTATTAAGTCCTGATCCGGAACCAGGTGTGCAATTGGGAGAATCCACTTCTCTTAAAACGACTTTGTAGAATAGTGTGGGTACACTCTCTATAGCTATAAATTGTAAGCTACGATACCAAATATTTGTAACTCTGTAATCTCTTAGCCAAAACAGTTTTTAAGACATACTAATACATAATTCATGTTGTAACGCCGCGAACCCGAAAACCCGGTCCGGTGCGTTATACCTGATTAACCGTGCTTTGTGGCGCCCCGAACCTACCTTGTGGGACTCGTGTGCCACGTCATTCATTTTACTGTACCAATTATTCCATTAATATTTACGCAGCGAAAAACATAACTATAGTTCTCAATCAGAATAATACTAGAGTTTTCTACATCTATCTATATTCCAACATAAATCATACATCCACTTGTATCCACATATATACATAACTCCAAAACATAAACAACAACTTCTAGTATTCACATTCATTTATTTCTCAGATGACTTAAAACATAAAACATAAATTTATACAAAATATCATCAAGTTTATACCCTTTTTCTTCCTTTCTTTAACTCAAAAATGCTATAATAACCTCGAGCTCTCTAAGTTCAATCTCTTGGAGGTCCTAAAAAAGATAAATTTGTATTCGAGTGAGACACATCTCAGTAAAGTAAAAAATAATATATTAAAACAGCGTGTGACCAACATGAGGTTATAATCAACATAATATTTAACATTTGCAGATCTTAACATGATTTTTGAAATCATTTTCTAAACCTAATCAATCACATGCAAGATATTTTACCCACGAGAAAATCCTAAGGATATGGGTGATTACCCGCCCATACAAGTAGCACCTGTAAAGACCCGGTGAATTATATTAATTGAATAATAGGATGAGGAAGAAAAAGAAATTGTAAATTAGAATTCAACAGGGTCTCGTCGACAAACGCATCGCGTTTATCGACAAACATGCTTGATGGGATCGTTGACGGGGATACGCGTCTCATCGACGAGAAGTTACCGAGGGGCTAATTTCAGCTCTGAATTTCATCAACGAGAAGAAGCATTCATCAACGAACTCCCTTCATGTCCTCGTTGACGAAGTGACGTGTCTCGTCAACGAGGGCAGGTGTATAAATAGCCCTAAACTTGGATTTCAGCGCATATTTTTCAAGAAAATCAGATTTCCTCTCTCTTGTTTGTCCCCTCTGCCTTCTCTCTAAGATTTTGGGTCCGTTCTTTGATCGACGATCTGAGTTGCCACGCTACTCCTGGGGAAGTTCTCTTCAAGTCTGCTGGAGGAGATTGTTGGTGGGGCTAACTTGGACTCCATCCCAAGTTCGGGGTAAGGTTTTATGTTGAGTATTTGACTTTCCTACAATTATAGAAAAGGTAGCATTTGAAGAAATACTGAAGTGTTGTTTGGGGCAATGTTGTTTTTAGGGTGTTGAACGGAGAACCTTGTGGGTGCAAGACTAGCCATTTTAGGGACTTTCTCGTAGTTAGGTAAGGGAGTAAACTAAAGCAGTAGTTTTTCATGAAAATTATTATTATTTTATAGAAGATTAATTTTTAGAAAGCATGTACTATGTATGAGTATATTTGGGAAAATATATACTTATATATATTTGGAAAAATACTACTGTTACACAAGAATATGTTTTAAGTGTAAAATGTCAGAAAATGTAAATTTAGAACAAATTTCATGTTTTATTCAGTTTGTGTGACTTGAATATTATTTCATGTATATTGTATTATGTTAAGTCAGATTTACAGAAAAAGCATGTTTACAGTTATTTTTAGGAATAACATGATAAAACAGGAAATTATGGTTTGATAAACAATACATATGCTCATTTCAGTATTTATGATATGTTCGGCTCAAGGCCGTGATTGATAGTTGGCGCAAGGGTACAATTATGTATGTTATCCGGAACAAGGCCATGATTATTTATGTTATGGCAGAATTCAAAAAATGTGATCAATCTATTTATGTTAAAACAGTATATGATTATGTACTATATGATATCAAAACTCATATGATAGTTCAAATTAGTTTTCAGGAGCACGATACAATAGCTATATAGTTCAGTTCAATTCAGACTTATGCTAACTACCCCTGTCAATAGAGGGGGTGGGAGATGGATAGTCGATGTGACTTTCAGTGAGAGTTGTAGACGCCCACCTGGCAGTCCGGACCAAGGTGTGGCAGCCCATCGTACTTACAGACATTTTTGACTCCGCAATGGTCGACCAGCCATTGTCGGGTCCCGCCTTCAGACTGCACAACCCGTCATGGGGGGTAATACATGAAATTAGCTAGCTATTCATCTTGGGTAAATTTCAGTACTACTATTTATAGTAGATGATTTTATAAGCACTGAGATACAATATGATTTAGTATAACTATGAAATTGTAAGCTTAATCAGTTACGATATTATTAGTGTTTTAAGGCATGTAATATGTACTGTATATATATATATTATAGCACGCAAATATTCATATTACCACACAACTGTATTTAGTTTATTTCCCTTACTGAGAGGTGTCTCACCCTAGCTTTAAATTATTTCAGGAAATCCAGACAGATAGGTGGACCGAGCTCCGGGCTATTAGAGGCAGTTTTACTGCCCCGCTAGGAGGGTGAGTTTTTGAACTAGGGTCAGTAGGTTTTTTATGTAAGATCCTAATTTTATCTTTTGGTGTTTTCAGGATTGTATATATACAGTAATATGGTGGAATGTAAGTAACTCTGGTATTGTATTTTATAGTTGGGTGGATGAAATTTATATTTACTGTTGCATAGGTGTCCGCTGTGTACAACAGGTGTGTCCCCGTTACCCATGGGTTCGGATTGACTTTGTTATGTTATAAGTTAATGGTACCAGGGTATTTAATGTGGTTGATTATATTGTAGTAAATTAAGCAGGTCGTTATAGCACCCCTCTACTCTTATGCTTTAGGCAACCCGAAGGTCACAACTGAAGCATACCAAGGCACTCACCTTACTTAGTAAGCCCTCAGGTGAAGAAGTAATCTCGTACTTACACCGTTCATACAAAATTTTACCAGCGAAGGCTCCCAAGAATAGGGAAATCTACCCTGCCCATACAAGTAGTTTCCCTCTGCCCTATTACGTTATGCAGCCTATTGCTACACCTGATACTAACTAGAGTACTCGCCTTTCTCAGCAAACCCTTAGGTGAAGAGTTTGCCCTGCCCAAACGTAACATGTTATACTAGCACACATAATGATACTACCATAATACATTATTCTATCTATCATTTATCCTGCCTTTCACAACTATTCACATTTTCATCTTTTACATTTCATTTCATTTCACTTTACGTGACTTTTTCCATTTCACATTGTTCACATTTCATATTTCATTTCCATTTCATTCTCATTTTCATTTCATAATACACCCAGCATCTTTCAGCTGTTTTGTGTTAGTCCCACCATCTTTCAGCTGTTTTTGGTTCCATGGTTGTATTAACACTCACATGCAACATACTTCATATAACAATTTCATTTCAATTCATTTCTTGTATGTCCTGCATCTCATACATATAACATAATTCCACACAGAATTCTATTTTACTCATGCCACACTATTTAGCAATAAAATTCATATATTTCGGTAAAATATGCCAACCAACATTTAACATTCACATACTGAAAATATACCTTTCATTTCTTACATAATTATTCTCAAAATATCTTTCACTTTTATTAGTCCATTTTCACACATACATATCTAATAATATAGCTCTAGGCTCAAAAAACGTAATTTAAACGGTTGACATTTTAAACCCATACAAATACATATACACATATTTATTCATTACATATTTCATTTTCGAGTTAATTCATAAAAATCTGGTTTAATATATATTTTCCCTTACTAGTTTTCTTGAACTACGCCAATAGGAATCCCAAAAAGATGCCTATGACACTCACCCGGACCCTGGTTCAAAAACCCTAGTTTAATTAAATAAACCCCAAATAAACTACTATTTCTACATTTTCTTAACTTATAAACCTTAAATAAACCCTTAAAATACCCAAAATTGAGAATCTTAACCCTTACCTCAACTTAGAAGCGTTTTCCGAAAAGTTCAGTTTAGAAAACTGTTCCGTTAGATGTGTAGAGAATCTTCCCTAGAACACCGTAACGGTCTCCGATCGTCAATTCGGGTTGATCTGGGCTAGAAAGTTAGAGAGAAGGCAGAGGGACTTTTTAGAGAGAGAAAAAAAGCAGATAAAATGAGTTTCTTCACGTGGAAGCTTCCCAAAATCCTTTTATACTCGACTTTGCCACGTGGCCTCATCGACAAGTAGAGAGGATTCGTCGATGAGTCGCGAAAAGATCTTCATCGACGAGCAGATTCATTCGTCGACGAGTCTTAAAATCTGAAATTTGCTCATTTGGGATCTTCTCGTTGACGAGGAACTGAACTTTATCGACGATCTTTAGTAGAACACTCGTCGACGAGGACATGAAACTCGTTGACGAGATCTGCTGTTCCCTTCTTTCAAAATTTTTCCTTTTCCCCCTTATTCCTTATTTATCTATTCCATCTATTATTTCCCTAATTATTTAATCATTAAAATTTTCTGGGTCATTACACATGCAATAAAAATAACATCATAAAATCATAATTGCTCATTGTTTCATAAAACATGCAATGCACTTTAATAAAAATAAGTTCATGTTGTAACGCCCCGAACCCGCCAAGTGGAGCCTGAAGGTTACATGTTTCTTTCACTTGTTTCTGATACCATAACCTATAATCATGTAGCGGAAAAAATAAACAATCTCAATTTGAATACTAGAGTCTATCTATAAACCCCCAAAACAACTGCATCCATTTGTTTATATTACATCCCAGTATTTAAAAAAAACACAAATTACACATAAACTATTCTTTTAATCACCCCAAAATTTACCAAAAAATACTACCCTACCCGAAGCTCTAAGCTCGATCACCTGATGGACCTGAAAATAATTATTTTCTAGGGTAAGACACATCTTAGTAAAGAAGAATAAAACATAACAGTGTGTGGCATGGAGTTTAAATAAATACAAAATATAATCATTTATTATTCAACATTAGGAGAGGAAGCACATACAAATTACACTCACACTGTCGCGACGTCCTGGACCCGCCAAACCACATTAGCAAAATGGGTGCGGCTGCGAACTAGGAAAAATGGATGTGTGATTTTGACAATGTGATTTTCATGGAAAAACAACGTGTGATGGAGTCGCCACTAACCTTTTGGAGTGTGGTTAGAACACTTGATTGCTATCCCGTTAGGGGTATAATCAGTCTACGTTACCAGAGTTGGGCTCGGGAGTACGATTATGGGAGGGGAAGGTGTTAGCACCCCCTACACACCCGTTCTTACAAACGGTACTAGATTAATTGAAGATTATCCCACAAATTTAATATAATAAGCCTTTAAGATTATCCCTTTCCAAAAAATCAAAGAAAATGTACAAAACAAAATACTATATAAGTATTCCCTCATAACCGGGGCAATCCAATACTCCAAAGAGTCCATGCCCTTTGTTGCAATCATCGGGAAGGAAAATCGAGAAAATAGAGTACAAAATACTCTCCCGGATTTTTGAAATCTTTATAGAGTTTTCTGAGTATGAAGAATAATATCCCGAGAGGTTTTGGGCATATTCGGGATGAAAATGGCTTTCAGCATTTTAAAAGTATTTTTGTGATTTTTTTCTGGGTGTGAAAATATTTTTTTTATGATTTTCCCGAACTTCAAAGTAGCACAAATAAAATTAAGACAGAAACCATGGAAGTCAAGTTTGAAAATATTTTCGGGATTTTTTGATTTTCCTGACATTTTTTTTGTGGATTTTATGGGAATTTTCTAGATATTTAAAATGAGAATAAACAAGTGAAATGGGGAAAACCGGCGTGAACCGATTCGTGGGGCGAACTGGTCAAACATTGACCAGTCCAGGAAAAAACCAGTTTAAGGTCTTGGTTGAGACCAATGGGTTCAGAGTATGTCTATGGACACGAGCTTGGATGTTGAGCGGATGGATGTGTGTGCATGTGCATGAGATGCGGGCATGTGAGTGAGTTGTGCACATGGATGTGAGTGTGGGTGCATGCACAGATGAGCACATGCATGAATGTGTGTGCATGTGGGTGGTATGAGTATGGTGTACGTATATGCATGAATGCATGACCATGGGTATGCGTGGACATAGGTGCATGTATGAACGTATGCATGCATGTGCATTGCATATGGATAAATGTATGTATCCATGTATCATGAGCATGTGTGTGAGTTTGTAGGAATGGGCACGTGTGTATGTAACCAGAGTACGTGTGTTTGAGAGCGTATGCATGCATGTACATAGAGGTGCTTGTGCGAGTATGCATGCATGTGCACAGAGGTGCTTGTGTGAGTGTGTTCACGCATGTGTGTGCATGTATGTGTGTGAGTGTTTAGAATGTGTGCAAGTGAGCGTGTGTGATGGAATTATTTTCCAAATGACTTGGAATTTTTTTAGGAATTTTCTCTTATTTTTCCAGATTTTTTTGGCATTTTCTTGGATTTTTATGAGTTTTTATGGATTCATTTGAAGTTTGGGATAAATTATTTGAAATAAAATAAAATAAACCGGTGAGAACCAATTTGGGGGGGTAGGACCAGTCAAAGTTGACCGGTCTAGAAAGACCAGTTTAGGGTCCGAGTCAGGACCAGCGTGCCACGTGGCGTCTTCCAGGTGGCTGGGAACATTTGGATGGGTGCATCTATCGGGGCCGTAATCCAACGACTTACCAGGAGCTGCTTTGGGCATTAATGACTGGGGGATAGTATGACCATGTGTCACATGGCATGTGGAATAGAGGAATGCACACCTGGGGGAACTAGCCACCATTTATTGCTCTTGACCTGGTGATCTCGGCCGTTGATGCATGGGGGATCGAACGGCGGGGGACGGAGCTCATCAGGATTGCTGTCGTTGACTAGATCGGAGCCGTTTGGGGTGCGTGAGGATCCAACGGCTCTCCGTGAGCCATTGATGTGGAGGAGACAAGCGCAATAACTGCTCTCTAATGCGAGGATCTCAACCATTAACAGGGAAGACAATTCGAGGGCGGTCAAGAGGCTGCGTAACTCTCTTGATCGAACCTTCAAGGTGAAGCCACGTGTTCCAATTGGATGGTTACAAGTGTGGACATATTTAAACCCAAATTTTTGTTTTATTCATCATTTTCGTCTCTTTCTTCCAAGAACTCTCTCTCTCGCTCCTTCTCTCTTTCTCTCGTTTCTTTCTATTCCTCTTTGCATGAAACCCTAGGTTCGACAAACCAGTTCCTCAATCTCCTCAGGATCTTCTCTTTCTCCGTTCTCTCACCTTTCTCTCTCGAAGGCCAGGGACGGATCCTTCTCTCGCAAACCCTTTTCCTTCTCAGAAAAGCTCTATCTCACAGGATCTGGACCCTCGGGCTCCATTCCTCATTTCTTTCCATAACTCCCTCTTCTAAAAGGTCTGAATCCAAGTTTAGATATTCGATTCCCCTTGAAATCCTAACTTTTCGAACCCTGCTTCATCAACAAAAAACTGAGTTTCGGGCGTAATGGAGAAAGATGAATGCTCAGAGGTGCTTCGGAGTGAACCGAAGTTCAGGGAGGTGAAAAAGGGTCATTCAGTTTTTGACCCTGTTCTGAGAGAGAAATAGATAAGTTCCCCCTTTCTACTTTGTGTATTTTCTATTTTCAAAACTTTGTTTGAAGCACAATACTATTTCTTATTTGTGTGATTTGGGAAGTGATGATCTGGTTGGTTCGGTTCAGATTAGGGTTAGGGTTTTTGTAGGGAATTGGCATGAGGTTGAAGACGAGGCGACTCATCTCAACTCGGTGGGTCAAGGAAGGGTTAACTCACCTGAGTCAACCCGGAGTGAGTTGGGGGGGGGCTCTTATGAGTCCGAGTTAGTCACATGACTGTCACGTGCAAGAGGTTGGGCTTTTGAGTGGTTTTTGAAGCTAGGCTGGTTAGTTTAAAAATAGGTAATGGGCTCATTTTGAAAGTTGGGTTAGTGGGCTCCTTTAAAAAGCTGGGTTAGTGGGCTTATTTACAAATCAGGTTTTTGAGCTGAGTTTTAAAGGACAGTTGGGCTGGGGGTCATTCAAAGAGGTTGGTGGGCTGATTTTAAAAGAAAAAAATTGGGCTGGATTTATTTGAAACAAAAGTCGGCCCAAGGTTAATTTTAAAAAGGGTCTAGGAGGCTTTAGAACATAGGCCAGCCCACTTTCAATTTTTTTTTAAAAAAAAAGGTTTTGGTTTACTAAAAAAAGACACGGACCTGGGGATTTTATTTAAAAACAATTGGGTCCTTGAACTTCTGGGTCTAGTGTTTGATGGGTTTGTTCGAATACGCTCCCGAGCCTAGTGTATGTGATCTGAATCCTCTGGAGTTTTCCCCCTCTCTTTGCACTGTGTCTCTGCTTCCTCTCTTCTCTATTTGATCTCTGCAGGGTTTCTGTAGAGCCACTCCTCTGTAACCTCTCTTTTGTCAGTTTGGCAGAACTTCCCCTCTCTTTCTAATTTCTTTCTCTCCCAATTCTCGCAAGGTTTCTTTTCTATCTCCCCCCCTTACAGTGTGTGGGCTCTTCCCTATTTATAGGGGGCTGGGGTGGCCTCTTGGCGCCAAATTTCCCCCTAATGACAGATTTCCCCAACTTATTCCCTATGCTGGCAGGGAATATTTTTCCAACTGATTTCAATTCTCTTTGTGCGCGCATGTGAATGCATTTTGTTTTATTTTTGATTTTCAATTAACTAATTCTCTCTATTCTTTTCTTTTGTGCGCAGGTAAGCTTGTGGGAAAATTCTAGCTAGCAGTAGGGCATTGGAGGGCATGGCATCTTCTTTGTGCATTTTGATTTTTATTTTGTATTTATATTTTTCGTTTTTAGCTTTCTTTTTGACTGATGTATCCTATGTGTACCCCCGAGGATTCTCTCATGCAACATTAACTTGTACATCTTATTTTGCACTTTTCACTTTTTCATATGTAATTTTTCATTGTTTATTTTCTGCCTGCCTGTGCATGTACCATCCTAATGCATGACTTCACTTGCACGTGCCCCTCCCCCTTTTTGATTAATAACATTGTGACACATGCCCTTCAATTTTGACCTTCTGTTGACCAATTTGTCTAAAAGACACTTGGTAATAAAATGACTTTTAAGTCCTAATCACAGTTAGGGTTTTTAAAGCTTGAAATACCTATCCCATTTAAAATAAGAACTCGATTTTCAACAAAAACAATATTTAATTTTGAAATCCGAACCATGGTTAAAAGAATTTTTCAAAAATATCACTTTATTTGGAAATCACTGGACTCTGACTAAAATTAAAAAGAACCTACACCTAGATAAAAATTGGGTTTAAAACTAGAAAAGTCAAAATGGGTCGAAGCTTATCCTCGACTTAAAATGAAAATTGGAGAGTCAATTTTGAAATTAAAATTTATTCGAAGCGTCGGGGCATATTTTCAAAAATGAAATTGATCTTGGAGTTAAAAAGGCTTGATTTAAAAATGATTGACATTTGGAAAAAGGACTCAAATCTTTCTTAGAACATTGGGACGATTGTTATTTTGGATATTATTACGGAAAAAAAAAAAATTTGTAAACTAGGCAGGTCGTTACAAGGTCTGTATCCACACATGACTCACATCCACACAGGAAATACCATCCACATAGGAAATACCATCCACACAGGACTCACATTCACAAAGAATTCTATAATGAAATATTTATAAAGTAGAAGGAGAAAAGATATACATTTTCAAATTACTCCTTCTTAGTCGTTTAAGTTCAGAGTGACGTTCTCCTCTCTCTCAGTTTCTCTATAACTTTTATGGTTCCCAAAGATTCCTTAGTACTACTGCAAGACATAATTCTTTTCAAAAGCATTAGTAACTAAGGCACAATATGAAATGCATGACACTCAAAATGATATGCATTGAATTCATTTCATGCTCATTCAAATCATTTTCAAGTATGAGAAACTTTGCATTTTAAAATCATTTTCATTGGGATAAAATTTCTTTTGAAAAACACTTTCCAAATCCACCAATTAATTGATTTTACAAAAAAAAAATTTCCAATTTTCAAACAGTAAAATCTATATGTTGTGAAATGGATCGTATAATGAAGATGCACAGTGGAATAAACAACAACAAGTGAATGTAAATAACACACACAGTCAGAACAAGATCAACACAAAGATTTACGTGGTTCGGCAAAGCCTACATCCACAGAAGCAATGTCACACAAATTTCACTAAGGAAATTAAAATGTACACAATACACTTCAATAATGATCATATCTCTTCTTAAAATATGCCTAGATGACATATATAGAAGTTCCTCGGAGGTTTCCCCCCATTTGCCCAACTACTCAACGTTCAAAAATTCAAAATTCAGAAAAACTATCGTAGCCTAGGCGCCTCTCGTCGACGAATACAGGGCCTCGTCGACGATACCAAGAAGACCCTTTGTCAACGAATATAGGGTTCTCATTTACAATGCCAGAAATCTAAAAATTTCTTGCACTCGGTAATTATTCGTCGACGAGCTTCAGAGCCTTCGTCGATGAACCTCTATTGTTCCCTCGTCGATGAGTCCTGCTATGCTGCCCCCTTCATGTTTTTCCTCCTTCCTTCTTTACTTATTAAAATAGAAGTATAAAAGTCATAAATAACAATCTCCACCTTGGCGATTATACGCCCTTTAGGAGAATCTCAAAAACATGAACTGTTTCTCTTTGAACTTAAAAACACTTAGTTGGGTATGTCTCCCTTTTATCACTTGGAGACATGGAGTAAGTCCAAGCAATGCTTGAACTTCTCTGAAGTAACTGATTTGGTCAGAATATCTGTTGCATTATCAAATGTGTGAACTTTCTCCAACACAAGTTCACCCGAAGCAATCAATTCTTGAGCTCTATGGAACCTCATAGCAATTTGCTTGGTCCTAACATAGTATACCTGATTCTTCGCCAAGTAAATGACACTCTGACTATCACAATGCGGCACCACACCATCTATTGTAACCCTAGCTCTCTGACTAAACCAGTAAGCCATAAGGCTTCCTTTGCAGCTTTGACAACTGCCATATACTCCGCCTCAATTATGGACAATGCAACCAGAGACTGTACCATGGATCTCCAACATACTGGTCCTCCTACAAGGGGGGAACACATATCCCGTTGTAGACCTTCTATCATCCATATCTCCAGCATAATCTGCATCAATAAACCCCTTAACTAAAGGACAACCCTATTGCTTGCCGAACATGATGCCCTATTCCGATGTACCCCGCAAGTATCTAAGTATCCATTTGATGGCTTCCCAATGTTGCCTTCCTGGATTAGAGAGGAACTTGCTCACCATGCTTACCGCATGAGCCAAATATAGCCTCGTAAATACCATGACATACATTAAACTCTCCACAACACTAGCATAGGGGACCTTTGACATGTCCCAGATTTCCTTATTCGAACTTGGGCAATCTCCAGTAGACAACTTGAAATGATTAGCTAGAGGTGTACACACCGATCTTGCATTAGCCATGCTAAACCTCTTCAACACCTTCTAAACATAACCGCCCTGAGATAACCATAATCTGCCTACAGTCCTGTCACGGCAAATCTCCATCCCAAGTATTTTCTTGGTTGAACTAAGATCCTTCATGTCAAATTCCTTATGCAACAGGTCCTTTAACTGATTCACCTTAGTTAAATCTTTTGCAGCTATTAACATGTCATCGACGTACAATAACAAGAAAACAAGAGAACCATCCTCAAGTTTATTCACATAAACGCAGCAATCATACTCACACCGTTTGTAGCCAATCTTCATCATGTATGAATCAAACCGTTTATACCATTGTCTTGGAGATTGTTTCAGCCCATAAAGATATTTCTTCAACCTACAAACAAAATTTTCTTTTCCTGGTTCAATAAATCCCTCTGGTTGTGCCATGTAGATTTGTTCCTCTAAGTCAAAGTGAAGAAACATCATCTTCACATCCATTTGTTCCAAATGAAGATCGTAATAAGTTACCAACCCCAACACAACCCTAATAGAAGTATGTCGGACCACTGGAGAAAAGATCTCATCATAATATATCCCCTTCTTTTGTGAGTATCCTTTTGTCACCAATTGTGCCTTGAATTTCTCTTCTTCTTTTTCTAAAATTGTCTCCTTCTTCCTATACACCCATTTGCAACTTATCGGTCTCTTCCCATCTGGAAACTCCACCAAATCCCAAGTTAGGCTCTTGTGTAATGATTCCATCTCCTCAATCATTGCTCCCATCCACCTATCTTTCTCCTGGTTGTGCACTGCCTTTTGAAAAGAAGTTGGATCGTTGCAACAAGTAAGGAAAGCATAAGATACTAGGACCACGATCATAGGACCACGATCATTTTTGTTGCCCTGAGCTTCCAACTCCCCCTGCACAACATGTTCATCACTGCCCCAGCTTTCTGGCTCATGTTTCTGTTCATCAAACTCCTGAGTACGCTTCACCATAGTCTTCTCATCAAAGACTACATCTCTATTAATCACCACCATGTTTGCCATTGGGTCCCACAACTTATATCCTTTCACACCCTCTGGATATCCCAAGAAGATGTAACGACTTAGACCTCTCCTTACTAGAAACGTGGACATAGGCTGGACATCCGAATACCTTCAATTCGGAGTAGTCTACTACATTTCTCGTCCAAACCTTTTCTGCCACTTTACCAGCTAGTGATGCCCTCAGTGACCGGTTAACCAAAAAACAAGTCATACTAATTACCTCGGCCTAGAAATTCTTTGGTAGTCCTACATTCAATTTGAGACATCGAGCCCTATCAGTATATGATAGGTTTGGTATATTTAATTTAGATTGTACATAAAAGTTTGATGGGGTATGCAGTTTATTGACATTGCTGGAGCTGGAAGTAATTCAAATTTTCTCCTACATCTAGAAAATCACAAGCTAGTTGAGGCTGAAGCTCTTTGGTTATATAATTTGGAATTGAATGAAACATCACAATGCTACTTATATGGCTGTTCTGAATTCTGGGTGTAGTTCGTTGATTGAAGATCCCTGAAGGTTAATGTCGTGCTCCAGAATTTTGATTGGTTGGCTACTGCACTTTTGCTTTATAACTACTATGCAGCTATCTGTATGTGACACCACTGAATGATGGAGAATATTAATAATAGATATTCAAAGAAGTAGTAGGGATTTCCAAGTTGATTTAGTTCCCAGATCTGGTTTTGATGCAATTATGAGGGGTGTTACCACAATGCTATCAGTTAATGCTGAAGTGATTGCTGCAACTTGCTGCTTATCCCAATGGCATCAATGGTTGTGGAGTTGTTTCAGTATGAATATAACAGGAGCAGAAAGCAGGTCCAGTAAGACGTGGACTGATTGTGATTAACTGAATGTTGAAGATACACTGCCTTACTTAATGATTAGAGATGCATCAATGATCATAAGATAATGCAGAATTGAATGTTGAAGTTGCACTGCTGTACTTAATGATATCATTGGGTGTGGATATGAAGCATTATGAATTTAAAAGGAGTAATATACACTTCTAGAAATAGAATGAACTTGATGATTGGATGATCTCTGCCTTGAAGATGGATGCATGATCAAAAGAGCTATTATGATGCAACTGTGAAGTATGACTCAATAGAGTAGATTGATGTAGATGCCCTGGGCAACTTAATGATATCTTCAGGGGTGGTGTGGGCTCATTAGGGACTTAAAAGGAGGAACCTAGATTTCCATTATCCCTATCTTGGAGATGCTTAAGGGGACACAAAGGTACACTTTTTGTGAAGTTTTTGATAAATCAATGTAATTATTGACTCTTGAATATTTTTAGTTGTTCTGAAATTTTGTGATTACATGTTATGTTGATTGATAGATTTGAGGATCTTAACTCTTATTGACCTGAAATGTATCTCTAATATATCCTGGGTATGCCCAGTTCACTTGTACATATTCGATTTTGATCAATACATTTTCTTTACTGATAAAAAAAAAAAAGGAGTCTGGTTCATCCGTTCTACCACACCATTTTGCTGAGATGTCCGACAAACTGTAAAATGTCTCTTGATGCCCTGCTCTGCACAAAACTCCATAAATCGAGAATCTCTGTACTCGGTCCCATTATCCGACCTTAAATATTTGATTCTCCTCCCTATCAGGTTTTCCACTTCAACATTCAAAATCTTAAAATTGGCAAATGTACTAGATTTGTGACGCATAAAGTAAACCCAAACCTTTTGTGAGTAATCACCAATGAAACTCACATAGTACACATGTCCACCCTTTGATGCAACTCTAACTGGGCCCCAAACATCTGAATGCACATAGTCAAGAATTCCTTTTGTGTTGTGATTAGCTTAATTGAATTTTGCCCTGTTCTGTTTTCCAAGAACACAAAATCTGCAAAATTCCAACTGATATGATTTTAAACCTTTCAACAATTTTATCTTGTGTAGTTCTCTCATGCCATGTTCTCCTATATGCCCAAGATGCATATGCCACAAGACGGTCTCATCTGATTCAGCATCCACAGCTGTAACTCCGCCTACATCGGTAGTTCCCTAAACGTGTAAATATTCTTATCCAGTTTCTGTCCTTTCATCACAGTCAGATTACCTTTCTATACCGTCAAGACTCCACCTTTGGACTTGTAATTAAAGTCATTACAATCCAAAGTACCAAGAGATATCAGACTCATTCTCAACTCAGGTATATGTCTTACATTACACAATGTTCTTATAACACCATCAAACATCTTTATCTTTACATTTCCTATGCCAACGATCTTGCAATAAGCATCATTACCCATAAGAACTGATCCAGAATTTACTAACCTGTAAGTGATGAACCACTCCTTGTTTGGAGCCATTTGATAAGAACATGCCGAGTCAAGTATCCAAGAGTCCGTTAGATTATCTGACTCGACTGAAATTGATAGAACATCACCATCTGCTAAATCCTCTTCTTGAACAACATTCACAAATTTAGAAATCCCCTCATGATTATTAGCATTTCCCTTCTTCCAATACAGACACTACGGTTTCACATGCCCTTTTTTACCACATTTATAACACTGGATTTCCTTCTTCTTCATGGATTGATTCCAAGATTTCTTATTAGACCCAATTTTAAACTTTCCTTTGCCTCGCTCATTACTAACCTTTACCACAAGTCCTTCTCCATCATCACATATTTTAAACCTTTGATGAAAATTTAACAAGCATTTATTACTTCTTCCAAATCAAGTGTTTCGTTTCCCCACATAAGAGTGGTCATAAGATTTTCATAGGTATGAGTCGAGGGCAAAGAATTTAACAGCATCAAAACCTTATCATCCTCATCAAACTTTACATCAACTCTCATAAGATCACTTATGATTTGGTTAAACGCATTGATGGGTTGATCTAGAGTAAATCCTTCTACCATCTTAAGCCAATATAAACGCTGCTTAAGAAAAAGTTTGCTATTGAGGGATTTAGACATGTACCGACTTTCTAATTTTCGCCAGATAGCCGCTGGAGAATCCTCCTCCATTACCTGATAGAGAACTTCATTGGCCAAACACAAGCGTATTGTCAACAATGCCTTTGCTTGCAAATCTACCCATGTTGTCTCATTCATTCCTTCCGGTTAAGTATCAAGCAATGCTTTAGTCATTCCTTGTTGCACTAGAATATCTTTCACTCTCCTCTGCCATAAACCAAAGTTTCCGGTTCCATCAAATTTGACAATGTCAAATCTTGCAGAAGACGATCCCGATACCATAACAACAATCACTCTACTACCAATTTGTTGTGAAATGGATCATATAATGAAGATGCACAGAGGAATTAACAATAACAAGTGAATGTAAATAACACAGACAACCAGAATAAGATCAACACAAAGGTTTACATGGTTTGACAAAGCCTACATTCACGGAAGCAATGACACACAAATTTCACTAAGGAAATCAAAATGTACACAACCACTCAACGTTCCTCGGAGGTTTCCCCCCATTTGCACAACCACTCAACGTTCAAAAATTCAAAATTTAGAAAAACTGTCATAGCCCAGGTGCCTCTCGTCGACGAATACAGGGCTTCATTGATGAGACCAAGAAGACCCTTCATTGACGAATACAAGGCTCTCGTCGACGATGTCAGACATCTGAACATTTCTTACTCTCAGTAATTATTCATCGACGAGCTTCAAAGCCTTCATCGACAAGCATAGGCCCCTCGTCGACGAGTCCTGTTGTGCTGCCCCCTTCATATTTTTCCTCCTTCCTTCTTTTCTTATAAAAACAGAAGTATAAGAGCCATAAATAACAATAACCACGTAAATCTTTGTGTTGATCTTGTTCTGGTTGTGTATGTTATTTACATTCACTTGTTGTTGTTTAATCCGCTGTGCATTTTCATTATACGATCCATTTCACAACATTATACAATAAAAATAGTAGAGGATTTGCAAATGGTTGACCCACTAAAAAAGGGGATACATCGATATAAGGCCTTGCAATCTTTATGTAAAAACGTTTAAGCTAATTGCAATTGGGTTCTATTACCAATTTAGGGGAACAATGTGATCCTAAGTGTCACACCCCGAACTCAAAAATGGGACTCAGGGGTGAAAATTGTAATCTAACATGTCCCTGTATCATACAAATCATCACAGATACAGTACAAAGGATAATGGTCCAACCCTGTCGGGTTCCCAAACACCCTAACCACATCCAATCATAATCTTATATGCAGCGGAAAAAGGTCTTCTATATACATATGCAGTACCATACCAGAGTCTATACAAGAGCAGACACAATGCTCTATCAAAAAGTACAAATGGGTGCCCAGTACATCCCAGAATGGCAACCCACCAAAATTACAGTCCTAGCACTTACCTAGTGCTAAACACAGTACACCAACCACTACGCTCCTCACACCAGGACGCTAGTTCTGGTTACTCGAAGGACCTGTAAAAATGTACGTACAACAGGGGTGAGACACCTCTCAGTAAGGAAGAACACACGTTATATTGGTGTATGGCATTTGAGTGTTATCATGATACAACATACATGCAGTTAAATGCATTCTAGCACTAATATACACAGTGCATACACACACACATATGACGGCCGTTTATACGCAACCCCGTCACAATACACACACATGATCAGTAATCCTCAGTGTCGTCACACTCTTCGGCCCGAAGCCGGCCCGCAACATACAGCTTTGGCCCGTAGCCAACCCCGTGAACATGGCGCCACCGGCACATGGCTAGTCCCCGACTCCCATGGCATTGTATTAGCGCTAAACTGGTGGATCCACACCCTTCGACCTGATCTGCCGGAATAGGCTCATGCTCTCGGATATAGAGCTGGACAATCTTGCGTACATGGCAAGCAATAACACACCCTCAGATATATAGCAGGACACTCTCAATACCTACAACAATTTTGGAACCGTGTTCCTACTAACATTTCAACATATCACACACACATGCATGCTCATATAACCAAACAAACCACACTCATTTGGTAATCTAAATCATGGTTTTCCAAACAAATACAGTTTAAACAAAGTCAAGGCACGGTCATCCCCATATCACAGTATAAATCACACATATACTCGGTTTTCAACAAAACCCGGAATTCAGCCCGTCGCCCCCTTTTCCCAAAACTGTAATAATGAAAAACCCATAGTTTTCCCCGTTAGATCCCCCCAAATGAGTAGCCAAAACACACACAGGACCGTGGACCATAGTTCCATCGAGTCCGATTTCAAAAATAACCGATATAAACATAGTTCCCCTTATCTTAATCCCGTAAGCAAATCCCAAACTCCAAGGTCCTTAAACAGCGAACTGAGTTCCAAAACCTACAAATCACAGTACAAAATATGTTTACAAGAGAGTTACCTACAAATATACCATATCAGAATTGAAAACCGAGCCTTACCTCGATTTTACGCCGAAACCCAAAAAACTCCGAAACGAGATTCTGATCCATAGAAGTTGTAGAGAATCCTTCCACGATCCTCGTGGTAGCTTCCATTTCTCGATTCCGTCAACGATTGGCGAAGAATCCTAGAGAGAAGGAGTAGGGAGAGGTTTAGAGAGAGAGAGAGAGAGAGAGAGAGATAGTTGAGATTTCTTAATGAAGAAGCAAAGGAAATTTCCTTTTATAGCCCTTTGACTCGGCAATTTCCAATTTTGCCCCTCTTTTAATATTTAAACCCATTTTTCATATTTTGGGTTCTTACAATCTCCCCTCCTTACAAAAATTTCGTCCTCGAAATTTGCCATCTCTCATTCCCAGACTCATACATACAATCAAATGCATAGACACAACTCAAGAGCGAACTGGTGATCATCACAGCGCAGTCCCATCATACACATACACATAGACACAACTCAAGAGCAAACTGGGGATCATCATAGCGCAGTCCCATCATACACATACACATAGACACAACTCAAGAGCGAACTGGCGATCACCACAACGCAGTCCCATCATACACATACACATACATACCCTCACTTATGGCAGAGGAATACCGTAGTTACATATACAACAGTCTCAGGAGTTCACAATACTCACACTCCCGACGACTAACCACCTATGCCAACCCACAGTAGGATCATGTACAAGTGCTCAAAATAATTGTGGATACTTCTGGCGAATTTCCGTTTCCAGTTCCCAAGAAACTTCCTCAACCTCATGGTTTTGCCACAATACCTTCACTAATGGTATCTCTCTGGTACGAAGCTTCTGAACTTTACGGTCCAGAACCTGAACAGGTATCTCCTCATATGCTAAAGTATCCCCAATTTGCAACTCACCATAACTAATCACATGTGAAGGATCCAACACGTACCTCCTCAACATGGAGACGTGAAACACATCATGGACCCTCAAAAGTGCTGGAGGTAATGCAACTCTGTAGGCTACCAGACCTACTCGCTCAAGTACCTCGAATGGTCCGATATACATCGGGTTCAGCTTGCCTTTCCTGCCGATCTCATCACTCCTTTCATCGGAGCAATACGTAGAAATACCTTACCTCCCACTTCAAACTCTAACTCACGGCGGCGAACATCTGCATAACTCTTCTGCCGACTCTGAGCCGATTTAATCCTCTCCCAGATCAAACTCGCCTTCTCAAACGCCTGCTACACAAGTTCAGGTCCTAACACCTAACATTCACCAACTTCATCCCAACACAAGGGAGATCGACACCTCCGACCATACAAAGCCTCGAACGGTGTCATCCCGATACTAGACTGGAAGCTATTGTTATAAGCGAACTCCACAAGTGGCATAAACTGTATCCAACTACCACCAAAGTCTAACACACAAGCTCGTAACATATCCTCCAAAATCTGTATCGTCCTCTCCGACTGTCCATCAATTTGGGGGTGGAACGTTATACTAAAAGTAAGCTTCGTCCCCAATGCCTCCTGCAAACTTGTCCATAATCGAGAAGTAAACCTTATATCTCGATCTGACACAATGGACACCGGTACCTTGTGCATTCTCACAATCTCATGCACATACAAACCTGCTAGTCTACTCAAAGGATAGCTAACCTTCATCGGTATGAAATGAGCAGATTTCGTCAATCTATCCATGATCACCCAGATAGAATTCTGCCCGTGAAGCGTTGGCGGCAATCCGGTCACAAAATCCATGGAAATATGCTCCCATTTCCACACCGGAATAGGCGAAGGCTGCAATGGCCCTGCAGGCCTCTGATGTTCAGCTTTCACCTACTGACACGTCAGACACTGCTCCACGAACTAAGCAATCTGCCTCTTCATACTAGACCACCAGAAGGTCTCGTGCAAGTCCCGATACATCTTTGTATTACCAGGATGTACCATATACATAGAATGATGCGCCTCCTTTAGAATCGTCTTTCTGATCTCATCATCGTTTGGAACACACAGTCTGGTCCCAAACCTCAACACACCTCATTCATAGATGTTAAACTCTGTAGCTAATCCCTGCTGTACCTTTTCCATAGCCTCTGCCAACACTGCATCAGTAGCCTGCGCGGCTTTTATATGCTCAAATAGGGTTAGTTGGACCACCAAACCAGCAAAATAAGCCTGATGATCACCAACCACCAACTCTATACCTGAGCTCTCCAAATCCGGTATGATGTGACACTGAGTTACAACCGCAGATACAGCTATAAGTCCTGACTTCCGACTCAACGCATCAGCCACCACATTTACCTTCCCCGGGTGATAATTGATCGTGCAATCGTAGTCCTTAATCAACTCTAACCACCACCTCTGACTCATATTCAACTCCTTCTGCGTGAAAAAATACCTGAGGCTCTTATGGCCAGTGAAGATCTCAAACTACACCCCGTACAAATAGTGTTGCTAGATCTTTAGTGCATACACAACAGCAGCCAACTCCAGATCATGCATAGGGTATTTGTTCTCATACTCCTTCAGTTGCCGAGAAGCATACGCCACAACCTTACCCTGCTGCATAAGCACACACCCTAAGCCCTTCAGAAACGCGTCGCTATAAATCACAAATCCACCATCCCCCGAAGGAATGGTCAACACTGGAGCAGTAACCAGCTGGTGCTTTAACTCCTAAAAGCACTGCTCGCAATCATTGGTCCACTCATACTGGACCCCCTTCCTGGTCAATTGAGTCAGAGGTCCAGACAGTTTAGAGAAACCCTCTACGAACCAACGATAGTAACCCGCCAATCCTAGAAAACTCTGAACCTCCTGCACATTCTTCGGCCTTACCTAGTCGACTACAACTTCAATCTTGCTAGGATCAACTAATATTCCATCCCCAGTAACCACATGGCCTAAGAACGCAATCTGACTTAGCTAGAATTCACATTTCTTCAACTTAGCATACAACTTCTTCTCTTACAGAATCTGTAACACTAACTTCAAATGTTCCATGTGTTCTTTGATACTCCTCGAGTATACCAGAATGTCATCAATGAATACCACCACGAACCGATCTAGGTACTCGTGGAAAACCCTATTCATCAGATCCATGAACACCGCCGGAGCATTCGTCAACCCAAAAGGCATGACTAAAAACTCGTAGTGGCCAAATCTGGTTCGGAAAGCTATCTTCGCTACGTTCTCCGCTTTAACCCTCACCTGATGATATCCTCACCGCAAATCGAACTTCGAAAAGACCCACGTCCCCTGCAACTGGTCCAAGAGATCATCTATATGAGGTAAAGAATAACGATTCTTCACAGTTACCTTGTTAATCTCACGGTAATCAATGCACATCCGCATCGACCCGTCCTTCTTCTTCACAAACAGTACTGGAGCTCCCCAGGGCGAAACACTAGGTCGAATGAATCCCCTGTCCAATAATTCCTACAACTGCTCCTTCAACTCCCGAAGTTCTGCTAGAGCCATCCGGTACGGAGCTTTGGAGATCGGCGCCTTACCAGGCAGCAACTCTATCACAAACTCCACCTCACGATCCGGAGGTAAACCGAGTAAATCATCTGGGAACATATCCGGGAATTCACTGACTACTCGAATATCCTCGAGTCTTAACTCATCCCGCGGCGATTCCTCCACACAAGCTAAGTACCCCTGACATCCATCCAAGAGTAGCCTCCTCGCCTGTAATGCCGACAGAATCTGTGGCGCTGAACGCACACACGATCCCATGAATTCGTACTCCTGCTCTCTAGGAGGTTTGAAAACTACCACCTTCCTATGACAGTCAATCACGGCATAACTGGAGAACAACCAATCCATCCCCAGAATAACATCAAACCCTGACATGTCATATACCATAAGATTCGCCGGTAGCAGCTTCTCCTGAATTTCCACTGGGCAGTCTACCCACATCTTCTTACAGAAGGATACACTCCCAGATGGTGTAGTAACAGATAACACCTTATTCAAATCTCGAGTCTCAACCCCACACCGTCCCACAAATTTCATAGACATAAAGGAATGGGTTAAACCCGAATCAAACAAAATAGAAGCTTTATTGGAAAGCAATAATAAGGTACCTGTTATCAAGTTACCTGCATGCTCAGCGTCCGCTGTAGTAAGATAATATACTCTGGCCGGAATTGTATTCGTCTGAGCGATTCCCCGAGGTATCTGATTACTCCCTCAATCCCCACTAACTGCAGGCACGTCTCGCCTCGGTGCTCGACAATAGCGAGACATGTGGCCTGGCTGACCACAGTTGTAGCAACTACCCCCAAATGACCGACACTCTCCCTCGTGCCACCTCTGACATCTGGTACAACGACCACCGATTTGGCTCATCTGAGAGTCCTAGCACTCGGTATTCTAGCGGTAACCCGAGCCTTTGCTCCTCTTCTTCCACGATCCCTGACGAGATTCTGTCTGAGAACCAGAAGGTACCGTCCTTTTTCTCGACTCTTGATCCACCTCGTCCTCTTAGATACTAGTCTTTATCACCGTGGCTTTATCCACCAACACCGAGAACTCGTGAATCTGAAGCATACCCACTAGTTTGCGAATATCCTTCCTTAAACCCTTCTCGAACCTTCGAGTCTTCTCATACTCGCTCGAGATCATACATGGTGCAAAGCGGGACAACTCTATGTATTGAGCCGCATACCCCTGCACCATCAAACTCCCCTGAGTCAGCGCAGAAAACTTATCTACCTTCGCATCACGTACGGAAGCTGGGAAGTATCTATCAAAGAACACCTCCTTGAAACGGCTCCACGTCATCTCCTCAGGACCGGCTCTCTGCCTTTCCAGCAGACTCACAGCAGTCCACCATCGACCTGCCTCCCCAAACAGTTGGAAAGTAACATAAAGGACTCGTTGCCTATCCGTGCAGTGAAAGACTCCCAGAATCCTCTTAGTCTTTTCCATCCAGTCCTCTGTTGTCATCGGGTCTGGTCCTCCAGAGAACGTCGGAGGATGCATGCGTGTGAACCTCTTAATGGTGCGCCCCGCAGTAGTAGGAGAGCGCTCGCGTCTCCTCACACTCCGCCCAATCTCCCACAATACCTTTCTCATCAAACCCCAAGGCACAGAAGGAGACTCATCACTCACAATCTCCTCGGAGCCACTTCCTAGGTTATTGTCCTTGGTCTCCATTCTACAACACAATAGGAATCTATCAGTATCCCTATAACATATACAGTTAACACAATGATCTACACTAATCGTGTTAACTACTTCATGCCAGGTCTAGGTCTGTCCTATCACACCGACACGAAACTCATCAATGATTTGCCATGCTTTTATTGGAATCGTCATCTCTAGAAAAACACGAAATACCAACGACAATTCTCGGTCTAGCAACCGAACAACCCTCAACCAACTCTACCCATATCCACATCCTATACTCTGGTATATACTCATAACTAAGCCTAACCAAGTCTACAAGATCTAGTAATCTAGTTAGCTCTGATACCAAACTGTCACGCCCCGAACCTGGAAATGGGACCAAAGGGTGAGAATTGTAATCTAACCTGTCCCTGTATCATACAAATCATCACAGATACAGTACAAAGGATAATGGTCCAACCCTGTGGGGTTCCCAGGCACCCTAAACACATCCAATCATAATCTTATATGCAACGGAAAAAGGTCTTCTATATACATATGCAGTACCATACCATAGTCTAGACAAGAGCAGACACAATGCTCTATCAAAACGTACAAACGGGTGCCCAGTACATCCCAAAATGGCAACCCACCAAAATTACAGTCCTAGCACTTACCTAGTGCTAAATGTAGTACACCAGCCACTACGCTCCCCACACCAGGACGCTAGTTCCAGTTACTTGAAGGACCTATAAAAATGTACATATAGTAGGGGTAAGACACCTCTCAGTAAGGAAGAACACAGGTTATATCGGTGTGTGGCATTTAAGTGTTATCATGATACAACATACACGCAGTTAAATGCATTCCAGTACTAATTCACACAGTGCATACACGCACACATACGGTGGCCATTTATACGCAGCCCCGTCACAATACATACACATGATCAATAATCCTCAGTGTCGTCACACTCTTCAGCCTGAAGCCGGCCCGCGACATACGGTGTTGGCTCGTAGCCAACCCGTGAACACGGCGCCACTGGCACATGGCTAGTCCCCGACTCCCATGGCATCGTACCGGCGCTAAACTGGTGGATCCACACCCTTCGGCCTGATCTGCCGGAATAGGGTCACGCCCTCAGATATAGAGTCGGACACTCTTGCCTACATGGCAGGCGATAACACGCCCTCGGATATAGAGTCGGACACTCTCAGTACCTGGAACAATTTTGGAACCGTGTTCCTACTAGCATTTCAACATATCACACACACATGCATGCTCATATAACCAAACAAACCACACTCATTTGGTAATCTAAATCATGGTTTTCTAAACAAATACAGTTTAAACAAAGTCAAGGCACGACCATCCCCATATCACAGTATAAATCACACATATACTCGGTTTTCAACAAAACCTAGAATTCAGCTCGTCGCCCCCTTTTTCCCAAAACTGTAATAATGAAAAGCCTATAGTTTTCCCCGTTAGATCCCCCCAAATGAGTAGCCAAAACACACACAGGACCGTGGACCATAGTTCCACCGAGTCCGATTTCAAAAATAACCGATATAAACATAGTTCCCCTTACCTTAACCCCGTAAGCAAATCCCAAACTCCAAGGTCCCTAAACAGCGAACCGAGTTCCAAAACCTACAAATCACAGTACAGAATATGTTCACAAGACAGTTACCTACAAATCTACCAGATCAGAATTGAAAACCAAGCCTTACCTCGATTTTATGCCGAAACCCAAAAATCTCTGAAACGAGATTCCGATCTGTAGAAGTTGTAGAGAATCCTTCCACGATCCTCATGGTAGCTTCTGTTTCTCGATTCCGTCAATGATCGACGAAGAATTCTAGAGAGAAGGAGTAAGGAGAGGTTTAGAGAGAGAGAGATGTTTGAGATTTCTTAATGAAGAAGCAAAGGAAATTTCGTTTTATAGCCCTTTGACCTGGCAATTTCCAATTTTGCCCCTCTCTTAATATTTAAACCCATTTTTCATATTTTGGATTCTTACACTAAGAGAGGGGGGGTGAATTGGGTTTTAAAAAATATGCAGATAAAATTAAATCAATTCACTGAAACATATCCCATTTAAATTATAATGTGTGTATGTAAAACAATTATAACAATGAATGCAAACATCCATTTGCGGAAATTAAAGTGCGAAAAAATAAATGAGAGAGAGAGAGAGAGAGAGAGAGAGAGAGAGAGAGAGAGAGAGAAGATTTTTAACAAGGTTTAGCCAATCTTGCCTACATTCTCACCTTGGGCAAACGCCCCAAAGATTTCATTAATCCTACTCACTTAACTGAGTGAAGCAAAAAACCTTTTACACTCCTTACAAGGTGGAGCCCCCTAACTCCCTCAACCGGGGGGAGCCAAACTGTTACATTCTCCTTACAAGGTGGAGTCCCGCTAGCTCCCTTAACTGGGCGGAGCCAAACCTTACATACTCCTTACAGGGTGGAGTCCCGCTAGCTCCCTTAACGGGGTGGAGCCAAACCTTACCAAGTGATGTACCCTCACTTGGCCTACGGTTAACAACCTGAATAGCAAAGGGCTTGTTTAAAACAATTTTATACAATTTAAATTGCTTCTTAAAGTAAGTAGATTTGTACATATTTAAAACTAAATGCACTCTTGTATGATTTAAACATGAAGGTTAGTAGAGTAATGATTTTCCTCTCAAAATATTTTTCAAATAAAACAACGAGAGTATGGAAAATGATTTTCTTCAAATAATGACCTTTGATAAAATTTAAAAGCAAAGGCTATCAAGCAAAATATATTAGAGTGAATATATGCTCTGACCTTTTCTCAAGAAGTGTTTCAAGCAAAATGTATATCAATGAATACATGCTCAAAACTATCTTGAATACCCCAAAATATTCTCCAAAAATATTTTCAAATAAAAGAATGGGAGAAGCTAGGGTATTCTTCTTTGAAAAAAAAAAGAGTAGCCTCTCAAAGCAAATATATATGAAATTAATATATGCTCAAGGCTATCTTTTGCATAACCTAAAGAAATTCTCCAACAAATATATTTCAAGATAAGAGTAGGAGAATACTAGGGTTTTCTTTTAATGGGATTGACCTTTCAAAAACAAAAAGGTTTAATATATATAAAGTGAATATATGCTCAAACCTTTGTGAATAACTCAAAAATAATTTCTCCAAAATGATTTTCAAAATAAAGAAGTAGGAGAAATTTTAATCTTTGTAAAACAATAACATAAGAGATCTTCAAGCAATATATATGAAAGATATAAGCTCAAGCCTCTTCAAAATGAAAACCCCAAAAAGATTTTCCTAAAAATGATTTTCAAGAAGAGTATGGGAAAATAGAAATTTAAAACAAGGTATAAAGATGTGGGAGAATCAAAATATAATCATACATGTTAGCAAGGTGATTCTCCAACCTTCTCCAAGTTAAATGGGCATGTATTTATAGGAAAAAACCAAATATAACTGTTATCTGACCGTTGGACATAAAATAATATATAATTTTTCAAAAATATGACCCTTATATGCCCAGAAATTTGAAATCCTAAGAGGTCTGGTCGATTGGCCCTAAGGCAATTTCTTATTTTGCAAGAAACGACATACCAGGCACAAGATTCACTCGGTCGGATGAACAGTGCAAGTCGATTGGGGTTCAAATGTTGTAATGGAGGTTGGTTGGCTGGGTCTTTAAATTTTGGCCAAACTAAACAAGCCAGTCGACTGGGCTTTGTAAAGCCTGAGATAGGCCGGTTGGTCGGGCTTTACAAAAACTGGCCATTATTGTAACGACCTGCTTATCTAATCATATAGTAAAATATATTTATTAATATAGTCAACCCGAACTCGTGGGTAACAGGGACAAATCTGACATTCACAGCAGAAACCTAAGTAGTAGTAAATGTAAATCACATTCTCATAACCATAAAATACATAATACTAGAGTCAACTAAATTCCAAAATACTGTGTTTATATACAATCCCCAAAAATATAAGAATATATACATATTGAGGAGCCCACAACACAATTCTCCTATTCCTAGATCAAAACTTACCCTCCTAGCGGGGTAGAACTGAACTAATTCAACGGTGACCACGCTCCGCCGGTCTTTTTGGGTTTCCTGAAAATGATTTAATGTTGGGGGTAAAACACCTCTCAGTAAGGGAAAATATACTAAATATAATTGTGTGACAACATGAATATTTAGTGTTATAGTTCATATACAGTACATTTCATATACTAGAAAACATTCATCATAACATAACTAAATAACATATACTTTCATAATTTATGATAAATCATAATGTTCATGAAATGTCTGTTATAACTGATAATACTGTAATTTACCCAAGATGTATAGCTAGCTGATGTCATGTATTACCCCCCATGACGGGTTGTGCAGCCCGAAGGTGAGACCCAACAATGGCTGGCCGACCACTGCCGAGTCAAAAATATTTGTAAGTATGATGGACCGCCACACCTTGGTCCAGACTGCCAGGTGAACGTCTACAACTCTACACTGAAAGCCACATCGACTATCCATCTCCCACCCCCTCTACTTGTAGGGGCGGTTAGCACAAGTCTGAACATAATAATCTGATCTGTATAGCTACGGTACCATGCTTCTGAAACTGAACTGAACTATCATCCGGGTTCTGATAACATATAATACATGATAATATACTTGTCTAACATAAATAGATTGATAGCATTTTCTGTAATAACATACATACAAGCATACGGCCTTGCGCCGATTTCTTTCATATCTGCGGCCTTGCACCGAACATTCATAAATACGACCTTGCACCGAAATCATACATAATACACGGCCTTGTGCCGGCTATCAATCACGGTTTTGTGCCGAACATTTCATGCATATTATTCTGAATAAATAATCTATTTGTCATGTATTTTGAAATCATAATGTACTGCATTGCAATATTTCATCATTTCTGAAAACATACTTCATTCGTATAATTACCATAGCATAATACTTTTCATATAAAATAATATTCATGCCACAAAATGCTGAATAAAACCATACATTTTATTCTAAAATCATATTTTCTGTCATTTCATAGTAATACATACATTTCAGTATCATAGTAGTATTTTTCCAAATAAACATTTTCTCAAAAATATAAAAATATAATACATGCTTTCCTGAACATAATTCTTTTAATAATTTAATAATAATTTTCATGAAAAAATAACTGCTTTAGTTTATTCTCTTACTTGATTTATGCAAACCCCCTAAAATAGACTCGTCCTGCACTCGCAGGGTTTCCTGTTCAACTCCTTGAAAACAATATCTCTCAGAACTAAACTTCAGTATTTTTCTATGAATAACATTTTCTATAACTATGGTAAGATCAAATTTTGAATAAAAAGTCTTACCTTAAATCAAGGATGAATTCCAAACTTGCCCCACCGATGATCCACTCCAATAGAAATGCTAGAAGAACTTCCCCAAGAGTGTCGTGGTGGCTTTAGATTGTCAAACTGGCATAAATCCGGCCCAAAAACTTAGAGAGAGGGGATAAAAACCGAAGAGGAGAGGGTTTCTACGAGAAAATTAGCTGAAAAATAGCGTTTAGGGCTATTTATACACTGACCTTTGTCGACGAGCCACGTCACCTCATCGACGAGGTCAAGAAGGCAATTCAATGACAAACTCTCCTCCTTGTCGACGAAGTTCAAAATTACCAAAACATCCTCTCGGTATTTTCTCATCGACGAGACACATCCCCGTCAACGAGACCCTCATGTGTTCTCATCGACGAATCCCCGGTGTTTGTCAACGAGGCCCTGTTAATTACTTTTTTCATTCCCTTTTCCTCCCTTCTTCCATTATTTAAACATTATAATTCTCTAGGTCACTACAATTATGAACTGGCTAGTTGACTTGTGCAAGCCAACCTTAAGAAGCCGATCGGCCGGGCCATTCAAGATAGCTCATTGTGCACACGTCGGTCGACTGGTTTGTTAAAACCGGTTGACTGGCCCTTGAAAAACTGGATTTTTTCCTTCAATTTAAGTTTAAACCCATTCTAAAACCTTTGTATAAGTTAGATATTTTATGAAAAAGGTTTTTATGAAAAACTTGGAATCCTAAAGTTAATCTACGTCATTAATGAGCTTTAAATTAAATCATGTAAGATGTATGCACATTCAACCCTAATTACTATTACAATCCAAAAAAAAATCTTTGAGCTTTTGCCCCTCTGAATACACCATGGAATACACCAGGGTTTGTTCGTTTAGGTGCTCTTACGACTTCCATTATGCATCTATCACTTGTGCTTCCAGAAACATAAAAATGTTCCAACACTCAATACACAAGTGAGATGCTGTGGTTTGTCATAATCAAAACAAGAATCAGACTCGAAAAGTCAACACCCTACTCAAAAAACTCCTTAAACACCAACGTACTTAGAACCAATATCTGACCTAAGGAACTCTCTCCCGGTTTGGTACTCCACCTCAACCACAAGTTACACCTGGAAAATGACTCCAACTTGTGTTGCATAAGATACCACAGACCTTTTGTGATAACCTCGTGAAATACCCATATTCAACCCATGATGCTACCCTAATCGATCCTTAAACATCCACACAATGTAGTTAAGAATACCTACCATTTTGTGTGTGGTTACATTACACAAAGCAGTATTTCTTGACTCGGGACTCTTAGCTGTAGCTCCACCTACAATTGTGTTACCCTGCAGTGTATAGAGATTCCTTGCTTTCCTCTATCCCTTCATCACCATCAATACGTCATCGCAAACCATCATCGTCCCCGTTGACTCTATGAGTTCAATCTTGTTTTGATAATGACAAATCACTTGATATTTGATCTGTGCATTGAGTTTGTGAACGGGACTTACACTAAGCATGCACAGAAAGTTAACAAATCTTGGCAAGATCCATGGAACTCAAAGAGTACAAGAATCAAGATGCAAGCGGCAAAGTTCAAGAATATCTTGGGAAAGGGTATTTAGAACTCATGTATCTACATTTTCGTATGATTTATCTTAAGGCTCAATATAACTTAGAATGATTTTAGGATTCATGCATTTCATGTATATCATTAGGGAACCTTCATGGACTTAGAAATGTTTTTGAAATCATGGAAAATATATTTTATAAAAGGCTCAAGAAAAAAAGCAAAACATTTTCTAAAATTAGAAAAAGGAAATAAAAATTTGGACTTCGGTAGCCTGAACTTCACTTCAGTAGCCTGAAGAATTTCTTCGGTTGCTTGAAGATTAAGTTCAGTCGCCTGAAGAATTAAATGGGAAAGACAGAACCTGGCAGAGGTACCTCGGTCGCCTGACCTTGGAACCTCAGGCGCTTGAAGTTGACACTTTAGGAGCCTGAAGTCGAGTTCGATTGCCTGAACTTGCGGGAAAGCTTAAAAATCAGTTCTTTATTAAAAAGACACACGAGGTATCTTATTGATCCAACAGCTGAGATCAATTCTAAGGATAATATACTATATATTATGAATATCTAAACCCTAGAACAAAAAAAAAAGAGACACACAAGAAAGAGAAGAACACACTTTGTTGCAAGTTTGTTGATCATCTACTCTTAGTACTATTCGTTTGCCTATACATCAATCTCATATCTTCAAAGCTTGGGAAAATCAATTCAGATTTTCAAAGGGAACTTGGTTACTCTATTGTACTTCAATCTAGTATTGAGGTTTGATCTTTCAAGTTATTAGTCTTGTGATTTTTACATATCATCTCATTGTTTGTTCTTGACTAGTATTGAAAAGTATTGATCTTGAGTGTGCCTTTCGTACAAAAATTAATTTTCTAAGAGATCATTACTTGAGAAAGTTTATCTAACTTGGTAGATTAAATCTTGGTTCAAGAGTATATAAATATACATATATTTTCTCAAAGGGCTTCTTATTGAAAAACCTAGTTTTGATTAAAAGAGTGATCTTGAAAGTATCTTTATATATACCAAGCTATTTTAAACAAGATCATTATTTGTTTTATGGTGTGTGACTCATTGAAAGGTTTGATTCAAGTGTGTGGTTTCTAAAAGGATCTATCTTTAGATACATTAGAACTTGATTTAATATCCTTGATACTTATAAATATAATTTTAATTGAGGGATATTTTTCTACAAATTAATATACTCAGTTTTGTGGTTGAGTACTTGAAATAAAACTTTGTGAATTTGATTGAGTGTATATTCAAGACAAAGTTTTTGCCAACAAGTTCACTTCAATTATATAAGTGTGCATTTTTGCAAAGTGAACCAAAAACCCTAGATTATTCCAAAACGTTTTGAATTTATCTTTACTTGAAAGTTTTGGTTAAAAAGGGATTCGTGTGTTGAGGCATATCATACATGAAACGAGTTTATCATTTTCATACATTCACGAGCTTCAAGTTATATCATATGTTAATGTGCTAGGAAATTGAATTGTACTCAGAAGCTTTTGTTAGAAACATTGTTTTGAGTGTTATTTTCAGATTTCATTGTAAACACGGTTCGGGTTGTGAACCGGGTGTGAGGAGGAAGTTGTACCTCTTGTGAGCAGCGGATAAGGAGGGAGCTGTACCTCTTGTAAGCAGCGGTTTGTAAGGGAAGCTCCATCTCACTTTAAGGAGCAGGGTTTTTAGTGAATCCTTGAGTGGTTGCTCAAGGCGAGGACGTAGGCCAAGTCGGCTGAATCTCGTAAAATCACGTTTGTTTTCTTTCTTCCCTCTACTCTTTATTTTCCGCGTTGTATTTAAATTGAGTATATTGCATACATAGATAGGATTGCCACACACATACATAATTGAGCAACAAGAAGTAGTTGGTAAATTTATAAGAAGTTTGTAAAAGGAAATTAAGTAGATTAATTTTTTTTAATATCCAATTCACCCCCCCCTCTTGGGATTACACCTTAATCAACAGTCCCACCTTTGGACTTGTAACTATACCCATTACAATCCAAAGCACCTAATGATATCACGTTCTTCCGTAGATTGGGTACATGCCTCACCCCACATGACGTCCATACCACACTGGCATACATTTTGATCCTAATATCCCCCATTTTAATAACTTTGCAAACTGCACTGTTTCCCATCAAAACGGAACCAAGACTCACCAATATGTAAGTGGTGCACCCGACTTTGTTGGGTTTCATGTGAAAAGAACATCCCGAGTCTAGGATGCAAGAACCCGTGAGGCACTCTAAACCTGATGAAACAGTAAGCATGTCACCATCACTACTCTCTGAGTCTCATTCTTCAACTACATTCACAGATTTTGACAAACTCTTTTGACCTTTTGCCTTTCCCTTCTCCCACTCTGAACATTCTCGTTTTATGTGCCTTAGTTTCCCAAACTTAAAACAACAAACATCCTTCTTCCTCATGGACTGAGTTTTATTACCACTCGGTCCACTCCAGGACTTGCCTCTCCCTCGATCCTTATTACCCTTCACCATGAGCCCTTCACCAAGTGAACCCTTATCGGTGGCCTTGTTGACTTTGGTGTAATCCCAAGAGGGGGGTGAATTGAAAATTAAAAAAAAATCTTCCTAGGTTAAGCCAACATCAGTAATACGCAACCTAGGATCTGTCTAAGCTTTTCCCAATATCATAGAAAAACTACTGAGCAAATATTTAAACAAATAAACCAATCTCAATAATTTCCAACCGTTCAAATCATGTATGTAAAATAACTAATAGCATACATGTACGAAAATTGAAGTGCAGAAAATAAGGGAACACACGATATGATATCGGGGTTCGGCCAATACTGCCTACATCCCCACCTCAAGCTCACAAGCAAGAGAATTCCACTAATACTCGCTTATCGGGTGGAGTAACACCGGTTACAACCTCCTCTCCTTAATGGGTGAGGAAAACCCCAGGTTAGATTAACAAGGCTGAGCCCAACCTTTACAACTAATCCTTACGGGTAAGATCAACATCCCCTTAGGCCACATTTGGAATACAACAAATAAGCAATATTTATTTTGTGTACAATATCAATGCTTCTCCAATAAGCAAGTATGTACCAATATGATCAATGTATTTCAATACAATAGGATTTGTAAGCTCAATAAAGTCTAGTATAATAACTCTCAAGATAATGCCAATGTAGCTAGTAATGTGTGAGAGTGTGTAATGAGAGATTCTTTGAAACAATATATATCAATCACAAATATGGTTTCAAAGATTTTAAGAACACAATCAAATATTTCAAAAATAATTTATCAAGTATTAAGTATAAGAGACATTTGGATATCTAGTTTGTCAAAAATGTTTTGTTAAAAGCAAGACAAGCTCTTGAATCTTGCAACAAGAATGCAAGACTCACAAGCCCTAGAGAGCTTTCCCAAAGAAACTTATGGATAAAATCATAAGGGAAGACTCAAACTTACTCTCAATAAAAAATCAATCTCAATCAAAGAATATAAGAGTGTAAGCTTATTGTAACAATATGGGTGATGTCAAGATACTCTCACCAAAGGAATTTTGCAAGAGGAATGTGTAAAAGTGGAGTTTTTAAGCTTGTATGGGAAAAATGACTCGAGAAAATTTAGAGAAATTTTTGTTAATCAAAGTCTTAATCTCTTACTAATTTTTCCAAATGAAAGGGTATATATAGCTTTTGACAAAAATATAACCATTGGGTTCTCATTTGGTATTTTTGAAAATGTTTAATTAAGTTTTAACTCTAATTATCGCGGTTATTTTTTGGAAACCCGAGAGTTTAGTCGCCCAGTCCTTAGGGCCGGTTGCTTGAACTGTCACAGAGCTGTTTTTAGGTTCGGGTGACTATGGGGAGAACCGGTTCCAAGGCAATTTCCTAATCGTTTGTGCTTTCGGTCGCCTGGTGAATGGTTCGGTTTGCCAAACCTCACAATTTGGTCGCTTGGGGTGATTTTGAACTATAAGTTCGGGAGGCTGAGACTAGTAAAAAGTGTCAGTGTTAAGGTTCGGTCAACCGTGGATAGTACGTTCAATTTTGGACCGGTTGCATGAGCTAAGTCAAAGTATTGAGTTTTTACTAGTTTGGTCGACTAAGGCATTTTTAACGCCCTATCTTCAGACAGATGAAGCCCTTTCAAAGTTCATTTTCGGTCCTAATTTTTATTAGAATTCACCCTTGTTAATCATGGTATAACTTTTCAGTTATAGGAGATTTTCCATGAAGTATTTATGGGGACCTAAAGTCAATCTATGGTCATTGAACTTATTAAACCTATCATGCATGCGATGCAATAATTATTACAGACTATATAATAGACCCAATTGATATAAACAACAAACACAAATGAAAATATTTGGTTTTCATTTCCTTTACTTCTCCAAACGCCACCATATGATGTGAGCATTGAGTTTTTTATGACCTTGTCTGAATCTTTGCCATTTCGTGCTAAGAATGGTCTTGGACACAAATTCAGGCCACATGTAAGATACAAAGATATTTGTCATTATCAAAACGGGATATTACTTATAAGGTCAACATGCCTTCTTCCTTGATGGAACCCAGCAATGCACTCGTGATGTCCTCCAACTCCAAGGTTTCTTTCTCCTAAATCAGCGTCGTAACTAAATTCTCGTATGTAGGCGTTGTAGGTAGGGAATTCAGCAGTATCAACGCTTTGTCCTCCTCCTCGAACTTCACATCAACTCGCCCCTAATCACTAGTGATCTGATTAAATGTGTTGATGTGCCGAGTCAAGTTTGAACCCTCCACCATCTTAAGTTCATAAAGCTTTTGTTTAAGATATAACTTGTTTGAAATTGACTTGGACATGTATCGGCGATACAACACATCATCGGCTAGACATAACCTGATTGTAGAAACCGCTTTGCTTCAAGGTCCTTCCAACTTGCGTTATTCATGATTCATGTCGTCCGACTTCTTTCCGAATAACGCCTTCGCCATCCCTTGTTGCACTGGAAAATCCTTCACTCTTCGTTGCCAAAGCCTGAAATTACTAGTTCCATCGAACTTGTTCATATTGAACTTAATTGAAGAGACCCCAACCATTGTAGAACAAATAGCTTTGATACCACTTGTTGGAGTTCGTTCAACTTGAACACGCGCAGCAGAAGCACACAATCAATCACGAAACAATAAAAAACCACTAATGCAAATACTTGATTATGAAATATACTCAAAAAGCAATCAAACAAGAATAAGAAGAATAAAAAAACACAATTAGAACACACAAGATTTACGTGGTTTAGCAATAACTTACGTCCACGGGAGTAGCAACCTTGATTTCATTATGATCAATATCAAAGCTTAAATCTTTCGATTACAATAGTTTTTAAGTATGAACCCAATGCCTATAGAAATTTTCTAGTAAAACTAAATTACGTGAATAGTAATCCCCCGAAGAAAAATCCTCAAGATAACCCCAATCTACAAGCCCCCAAATTCAAAATTCATAATCTGCGCTGACTGAAACAATCGATTGTTTAGGTCAAATAGTCGATTGTTTGGTGCTGAGAAAATACTCCTACATATTGCCTGAAATTGTCGATGATTTGACCTAATCAGTCGATGGTTTGCCCTCAGTGCTGCAGACTCCTCTCATGCAATTGTCCCTCGCTTCACGTAACTTTCTCTGGTACATGTGATCCGCTTAGAATATGAGTCACATCTCCAACATATGAGGTGATGCCTATAAATAATTTTAAATTTATTTTGTTAGCTTTGGTGTATTCCCAGGAGGGAGGGGGGTGAATTGAAAATTTAAAACTTATTCCTAGGTTAAAACAGATGTTAGCAGAATATCACAACCTAGGGTCTTTCTATGCAATCCTAAATGCGCAGATAAATATAATATGCGGAAATTTAAATAATGCGCATCATTCACACTATAACATACATGTGCAGTAAATATAAAGTGCGAAAATATAAATAGACACACGATATGTTATCGGGGTTCGACCAATTGTGCCTACGTCCCCGCCTCTAGCTCGCAAGCCTGAGGATTCCACTAAAGTCTCACTTAACGGGTGGAGCGGCACTGATTACAACAAGGTCAATTCAAGGGACTAACCTCAACCAACACGCCTTAACAGGATGACGCACCTTACTTTTCTAACCGAATTTAAGTCAATCCGAGACTATTCAACAAGGTTAGTCTCCCTCTTCAGGCCCGTGCCTGGAATATAATAAATGTGTCATACAATTTTTGCGTACACAGAAATATATTTCTCACACTAAGCAGATATGTACTACAATATGTGCAAAAGATAATCAATCCACACCAAACATGTAGGAATTGTAAGTTCAATGGTGTATATGTGCAATCTACACTCAATATAATGATTATACCCAATCAAGCACAAGAGTGTTCAAACAAACTAATCTTTGAAAACAAAGTATATGAAATCTCAATATCATATTAATGTTTCAAAGATGCTAGTAATATTATTCAAAGGAAGTCAAAAATATTTTCTCAAATTGTATCAAGCACAAAAGTTGTTTGAAAATATTTTGGCTTGTAGAAAAATATTTTGCACAACAAAATTAAAGTTATAGGAATCTTGCAATGACAATGCAAAGATCCTTAAGCTTGTTAGTTTATCCCAACACAAGATTTATGATGTTCAAATATGTGGGATAAACCTAACTAAACTCCCCAAAATCAATACCAATCAACCAAACAAAGTAATGGGAGTATGAGCAGTCATACTAAACAATAACCCAAGTAAGAATTCTTACAAAGTTAAGATTAATCAATGGAATGAAAGTATGAGAGTGTTTGGAAGTATTATAGACAAAATGAGATTTTGGGTTTGAGAGAATTTTGGCTAATGATTTTTCTTAATCTCTACTTAATCCATACAAATGAACTTATATTTATAGACCAAGGTGGAATTATAGCCGTTTAGGACCCATATATTATAAAACTTTTAATATTATTTAATTAAATTAACCCCGTTTAAAAATATTAACTATGGTAAAAAATATGGGACAACCCAAAAGCACCGATCGACTGAGGCAAGTTCGGTTGATCGAGTTGCTTGAAGTTCGGTCGACTGGGGATTTATTGAACTGCAAGTTCGGTCGACCAGACTTGGAGGTTTAAGGTAATTTTTCCTTTTTAGCGCAGTTCGGTCGACCGGGAACATTTTGAACTATCTCGGTCGGTGGACAAGGTATTTGATATGCATTTTGTGCTCAATCGACCAGATGGTCAATTATGTTGATTCCAAGGGAGTTCGGTCGACCAGGTGATAATGAACTGGGTAAGTTCGATCGACCGGGCTGTGGTCAAAGTGTTGACTCAGTCCCGATTCGGTCGATTGGGAGGTTTTATACATGAACAATATGGTTGATCGAACATGCAACTTAAATGCATTTTGGTTCTGTTTAATTATAAAATCACCCTATTCATTTAACCATGCATATATGTGCATGTGAGAGTGTTCTAAGGTCATTTTAGGTCTTTTTGAGGATACCGAAAAAATTCGGTATCGGTCGACTTATTCCTAAGGTCTTTCTAAGGTCATGATTTTATGTAAGGACCTAGAGTTGTTCTAAGCTCTTGGAGCTTGTAATTCCTACATACATGATATGTATTAAATATTATAGACCTTTTTCTACTTAAATATTACAGACCCGAATTAAATAATAATGAAGTATAATAAAAATGATTTTCAGGGTTTTCAAACTTTACTTCATGTACCATCAGAATATCTGCTAATATAAACCTGCACATGTATTAGATAGTCATTAAATATTTGAGTATTTATCATTATCAAAACTAGGATACGATTCATAGGGTCAACATATTTTTACCTCAATATTTTGTCATCAAAACATAACTAAATATACACACATGCACACACATATTAATTAATTTAAATATGTGCATATGGTGTTGTATCATAACTTTTTCAAAATTACCTCATTGCTGTGTTGATATTGTGTCATTCATTTGTTGGTGGAAGTGCTTTTTGGTTAATTGTGCTATGTCACCAATGCTAACCACCACCATCAGTGCCACAACTACTGCCATTGCAATTAACACAAATTTTGCCAAGAAAACAAGGGTTTCAATCTTTGATTTATGAAAAAAGAAATGATATATTTATTAGTATTGTAGCTTGTTTGATTATTGAGAAAAATAGATGAGCTTTTCAAAAAATGGAAATTTTTTTTAACAAGTTTGAAAGTTATTATAAAATTGAAATGAATTTATTGTAAAATTTAAAATTGGAATAGAATAAAATTTGTGACGGCAGCATCTGATTTGGGGAATCAGGGGAACTCAGATTCTGATCAGAATATTAATTTGACAATTTGGAAAAATAGTGATTCCTCCTTTCATTCTTACCATTATTTTTTAAAAGACCATTATAACCCTAATCAAATACCTTAATACCAAAATACTCTAAAATTAAACTACCTAAATCAGGACATAAGAAATGCCCTAGCATCTATCGGATCTCACTCGCTTCGCCTCTTTGCTTGGAGAAGAACATCTCGGCGGCTGCGGCGACACAACCTCTCCGGTGGCGTTTGGTTCTCCGGTGATCTCTCTCTCTCTCTCTCTCTCTCTCTCTCTCTCTCTCTCTCTCTCTCGTAAGTTTGAACCATGAGCTCTCTCCGTTGAGATCGTTCTCCCTCACGGCGGCACTGCCAGATCTGGAAGATTCCAGCACTGCCAGATCTGGAAGATTCCAGATCTGACGCGTCTGATTCTAGCGCTGCGTTTTCCGGCGCAGCTGCACATTCCATCGACCTCCGTAGCATCTCTCTCTCTCTCTCTCTCTCTCTCTCTCTCTCTCTCTCTCTCTCTCGTATTTTCTTTTTCACCCAGATTTGTCTTACTCTGATCCCGGCGCTGCTTCTTGTGCATGATCCAATTCGAATTTTTGGTCTGTATTTCCGTTAACCATGAAATATTCCTATTTTGCTGCTGTTTGTGCATATCTAGGGTTTTTTTAAAAAAAAAAAAAAATAAAAAAAAATATCTGGTCGTTTATATATGTTTATATGATTTGATTCACATATGGCTGATTGCTGATTTGATTTACATATGGCTGATTGCTGATTTGATTTACATATGCTTTTTATGCGGTTGTATGGTTGTATATATATTTGCTGATTTGATCTGATTGATTTAACAAGTTCACGATGGGTTAGGAGAAGAAAATAAGTTTATGAGAGAGTCCAAAAATTAGTATAAGTTTTGGGTTTTATGTGCTATTACACTTTTTTTTTTTTATCTGTTGAAGTTTTCTGGATTTTCCAAGAATCAACCATTGTTTGCCCATCCCTTCAATATTGACCTCATGGCCTGGGAGCACGTTTTGCTTCCTGTTGTATTCTTGTGTTCGCTTGTTATGTTGGAGACTCGTGTAAAAATGTGTTATACCCTCCTTTTTTCTTCTGTGAATCACTCTCTCTCTCACTCCCTCTAGTGTCCATTCGTGGTAAAGGACATACAGACATTGACCAGCACAGTAAACCTTGCGCAGATTGTGAAAGATTTATATATACTTATATACTTCAACTCATGCAGTGGGAGAATTTAAATTATAAGGCTGCAATTCTTAGCAAAAAATAACATTTTAAAAAGGGTAAGAAAGAAATATACCAAAGATGTTCTGGTATGTTATCCCTCAATCTTGATCAGGAGCCTTTCTTTAGGGTTTGTTTGGATCAAGAATTTTGATTGGGAAAATAAAAGGGACGGAAAATAGGAAAGGAACTCATTGCCCATTATATTTTCTCTCTATACTAAAAATGAAACTTTGTTTAGTATTATTAAAAATTAAGAAGAATTAAATGTTAATGTTGCGTTAAATTAAACTTTTGTTCAATGATTTAACATATTTTTTGTTTTCTTTTTCATTTTCCTTAATAACCAAACATAAAAAAGTAGACTCCTCATGTTTTTCTTTCTTTTCCCTAATGTTTTTTCAAGTTCCATATGGAGCCTTAAAGTTCTGAAAGATCAGTCAGTGTTCATTTTAAGGGGAAAGAATATGTTAATATTGAAAGAATGAATGATTTTCTTGTTGCATTATTATAATATATAATTTTTTTTTTTTTATGAATGCTTGGGTCCTCCTTTGTATCTTTCTTAGTTAAAAAGTACTTCTTAATGTAAAATGGATGAGATAATTAGCATGAGTTGCACTCAAATTTAAATATTATTAGCCATGCTGCAGAAAATTTCAATTATCTGGACGAGATGCTCAGCAAAAATACAGTTAAGAAAAAGAAAAATACAGTTGGCTGGTTGAATTACAAGTTGAGTTGAATGCTAATACAGTTGTGTTGACCTGCTATTTTTAAACGTTAGTAAAGAAGGGTAAGAAAGAAATACATTAGATATGTTCTGATATGTTATTGCTCAGTCTTGATTAAAATCCTCTTTTTTGAAGTTCCAAAACATCTATTTGGTGTTTGAGCCATTTAAGGGGAAAGAATATGTTGATCTTGAAGGATGGATGATTCCTGTTGAATTAGTTTAACATAGAAGAGTGATTGGATGATTCATGCTGTATTATTTTAATACAGAAGACTTAAAATTTTTATGCAGGTTTTCCCCTTCTGCCTTTTTCAGTTAAAAGATGCTTATCTTGAATTTCTTGATACATGTTTCATCTTTAATTGGAATACTCCCTCACCAACTTGTCAAATATTGATGCTTGTCTTTTTTGTGCCAACATGAAGCTTGATTTCAATTCTTTTTTCCAGCTTCTAAGGTTTAGTGAGCATCCTCTCTTTGTTTTCCAGGCAAAATGAGGCCCATTTTCTGTGGGAATTTTGAGTATGATGCACGGCAGTCTGATCTGGAACGACTTTTCAGAAGATATGGAAGAGTTGATAGAGTAGATATGAAGTCTGGTAATTTGATTTCTCAACTTATTTTTGTTCTTTTCTTTGATAAATGATGCTTTTTGAAAACTTTCATTTCCTAACCCTGTTTGTTGCTGCTTTTATCTGCAGTCTCATTGTTTTTCCTGTTTTCTAGACAACCTCATCCTTTTCTAAACATTATACTTGAATTAGGATGATGAGAAGTGACACTGTTGGAGGCGAAAATTTTCACAAATAATGTTTCAATTATTGAATCCTTTTGGGAAAACAGAAATTAAGTTGGGTTTTACGTGAATTATAAGTATGATTTTTACTTTTAATAGTGAGGTTGATGGACAAAAAAGATTTTGAAGCTGGTGTGGTACTATTGGTTTTATGCAACTGAGGTTTAGGCATGCTTAACACTACTACCTTGGCATCTATTCCAAGGGCATGTAGCTCTATTGCCAAGGAGAGGCTGGTGTGAACTGAGACTTTGGAGGTACTGCATTGGAGATTTTGAGGATAGGGCTGGGCTTGTTTTTCTTATGCATCAGGTGCCGGTGTTAACACCCTTGCATGATCCTGCGCATGTATGTAATAGGCCGAGTATTGTCAAGTCCTCCACAATCAGATTCTTTAAATTATTAACATGATAAATTCATTGGTTTACCTGATCGAGGTTTGCTCATAAGATAAAATAAAACTAATTGTGTGTGCATGTTATCTGTAACATTCTTTAGCGTCTAAAAGTTATTTTCAAAAATTAATTGCACATATCACTACAAGGGTGGTGGGTCCGACAGCAGCATTCAAATCTGGCATAGGGTGGATCCCTTCTCTTAACCCGAAAGCTCTTCTTGCACCGATTTCTTGGCAGCATTGGTGAATCATCATCAACTAAGCATCCCTGAATCTACATTCCTCGCATGTTGAGCTCTAGTGGGGGTTTAGGAAATGTTTTAAGAAGAATAAGAGAATATTTTTTGAAGTGTAAGGCCCCCATACTCAACAGTTTCTTTGACGCAGGATTATCTTGGAATATCCATATTCTTCCTGGCTGATGGATGGGCTCTTATGCATTCTGCCTGTGACGAGCTTCCTCTTGTTTCCAAGAGAGTCACTGAATCGCAATGGAACCACCTACATTTTCCACAGACACCATTGCCATTCATTCCTCATGAATTTCGCCCAGCCTTTAATTTCCGACATGTTTCAAGATAGAAACCATGCCGACCTCACAGCTGGCTCAGAATAGATGGAGGACTTTCTTTTCATTCACCTACCATGAGACATCCTCTTTTGCGTTGTTGTTCCTTGACATCATTTAGTACAACACACAAGGTCTGTTACTGATTTTACTGGTCACTTAGTTTCTAGATTTAACAGAGGTGGCCATTTTATTTTCCCAAAATTTTGAGGGAAGTGTGGTAGATGACCATTTTTGAATAAAAAAAATTCCCTCTCTCCATACAGGGTGGTGGTATATTTAATTTTTTTTTAAAATCTTTTATTTAGCTTTTTTTAACATTTTGGTGTAGGATTTGCTTTTGTTTATATGGAGGATGAGAGAGATGCTGAGGATGCAATTCGAGGACTTGATCGAATAGAATTTGGTAGAAAGGGACGCCGACTTCGTGTTGAGTGGACCAAGGTAGTGACTTGTGGCTCTGAAGTTTTATTGTTCAACTGAGTGTAGTTTAATTAAGTATTGCATCTGATGAAGGTTTTTTGTAATTCTCATTACAGCAAGAACGTGGTATCAGAAGGCCTGGGGTTTCAGTAGGGGGTTCGAGAAGATCTGCTAATTTGAGACCTTCAAAGACATTGTTTGTTATTAATTTCGATCCATATCGTACTAGACCGAGGGACTTGGAGCGGCACTTTGATCCTTATGGGAGAATAGCAAATGTAAGGATCAGAAGGAATTTTGCATTCATTCAGTATGAAACGCAAGAGGATGCTACCAAAGCCCTGGAATCTACACACATGAGGTCAGTTCTGCATCTTTTGGTTTTTTGATTTGCATGAATGTGTTTACTCTTGTGAGAGGTTTGGATGATTCCAACTTTTATTGGTTTTCTGATTATTATTTAATTTTATTTACCATATTGATGTACAGCAAGTTGATGGATCGAGTTATTTCAGTGGAATATGCAATACGAGATGATGATGAACGAAGAAATGGGTATAGCCCTGACAGACGAAGTCGCGATAGATCCCCAGAGCGGAGAAGCTATGACATGGGTCGGTCACCAAGTCCCTATAGAAGAGAGAGAGCTAGTCCTGATTATGGACATGGTCCAAGCAGAAGTCCTTATCGGAGAGAGAGGGATAGCCCTGATTATGGTCGTCGGTCCAGCCCAAGTCCCTATCGAAGAGAGAGAGCTAACTCTGATTATGGTCGTGGTCCCAGCGCCAGTCCCAGCCCTCATGGGAGAGAGAGGGCAAACCCAGATAATGGCCGTGGCCGTAGCCCTAGTCCTCGTAGAAGGGATGACCGTGGCCTCAGTCCTAGTCCTCGTAGAAAGGATGACCGTGACCTCAGCCCTAGTCCTCGTAGGAGGGATGACCGTGGTCTCAGCCCTAGTCCTCGTAGAAGGGATGAGCGTGGCCTCAGCCCTAGTCCTCGTAGAAGGGATAACCATGGCCTCAGCCCTAGTCCTCGAAGTAGAAGGGATGACCGTGACATCAGCCCAAGTCCTCGTAGAAGGGATGTGCATGACCTCAGCCCCAGTCCTCGTGGAAAGGATGTTCGTGACTTCAGCCGCAGTCCTCGTAGGCATGAGAGGACTAGCCCTGATTATGATCGGGATGCCAGCCCAAATTTGAAGGCTGATCTGAAGGATAGCCCTTATGGTGCTGATGAAAGCCCTGTTCCTGAGAGAGATCACAGGTAATTGCATTTGTTACATATTCAGCTGCTAAAGTTGTTTCCCTTTGATGTGTGTGAGTGATTCTTGATATTGATATTACATGTCACTAAATTTTACTGATGGTGCAGTCGTTCGCCCCGTGCATGGGAAAGGTCTCGATCTTAATGAACATCACCCTGCAGGCATTTTCCATGCAGCAGCTGCTGGATTTGAATGTTGACCTTCCTGTACGCTTGCGACAGTGTGTAGTCAATGCTAGTTCATAATTTTTTTTTTTTTTAGTTCTCTAGTGATTTGAATTCCTCAACTGGATATTGAGCTTGTTATTTTGCCTTTCCTCCCTACAGTACTCCTTGATTAGAGCTTTATTATTATATTTTTTTTTCCGTTTTTATCTGAAACAGGAATTTGGCCCTTGTGTAACTGGACATGTAACTTGAATGCTTCACAAGAATTCTGCTGTTTGCCTTAATTTGTTTCTGTGTTTACTCCCAAGTGTTTCAACCACTTGAAGTGAGGATGGAGAAAAAATTGTTGTTTTTGTGACACTAGAATACCTAATAACTTCAGTATACACAATTTGACTGATGTTAGATGCTTTTATCCTTTTGGCGCAATGATCCATCTCAAATAGGGATGTGTATACAAATTATGCCAGTGTGTTGGATGAGTACAATGTTATGGTAGGTTTACTTAGCAAGGTCTTAGTTAAGTCTGCGTTTTATATAGAGTAGTGTGTTTTTTCTATTTTAATTGTTGTTTCTCCCCATATCATGCAAGGCCTTTCCATTTTCCTCTTGTTCTATTCCTCTGTGCTCACGTTCTCCAATCCCTCATTTAAAGATAAAGACGACTCAAATTGCAAAATTATTTAGCAGCAGCATTATATTTTAAGAGGTCATATTGAAGTTGAAGGCTCAGAGAAGAGAACTGGCCGAAGGCCCGTCAAGTCACTGCTACAAAACAATCAACTCTGATTGCCGCTTGGTAGAGTGAGAGAGGAAGAAAAGAGGGAGGACAATGGATGGAAACTAATTTCTGGTCTCCCTCAAAATTAATCCTTTATTATCTTTGGTTAAGTGGAAGGAAAGATCAAATATTAAAATAAAATTAATAAAGATTATTAAAAGTTTTCAAGACAGCTAAATACTATAGAAAGAAAAGGTAAAGAGGTTGATATTGTACAAAGTTTATGATTTAACTTTCTTTAGTAACTAAATATGAAAAATGGAATTACTTATATATATATATATATATAATATATATAGTGTTTTGGCAAAAATTTGAAATGAATCCTAGTTCAGGCAAGGGAAATGAATAGAAAGAGACTGTCATTGAAATGAGACAATAGTCACTTTAATTTTGTTTTATTGAACCCCCTTTTCGTCTCTTGCACCTTCCTTGTGCCATTTCCTTTCTTCCGACCAAAATGAGTCCAAATTTTGCCCGTACGTTGATTTGTGTGACTTGTGCAAGTCTTCAAGATCAAGTTCAATTCTTCCTCCTTCGAAGTAGGTAGGCAGTAGTACAGATTTTAACCTATTTGGGTTTGCACCGACATGCATGCATGCATGAATGAATGAAGAGCTTAACATGGGCCAGCTTGCTCGTCGTATGATGATGATGATGATGATGTTCACCATGCTTTTATTGTGTATGAACTGGCTACTTCCACTGCAGAATTTGCGGGCATATAATATACAGCTAGAAATGAGAATTCCGATTACAACAAAACAACACTCAATTATCTGTCTCTGGTCAGTTTTTCGTCACTGCCCATTACTATTGCTTGTTTTGCTTTCTAATTGTATTTATTTCCATTTATATATATATATATATATATATATATATATATATATATATATATTTATATATGTATGCTTCTCGTTGTCCAAATCCCATGGATCCATGGCAGCCTGGCAGGGGCAACCATTTTCATTTGTCGCACTCTCTTGAGGATCTTCAATTCGAACCCATCTCTCGGTCCCATCACGCGGCTTTCACGCTCGTGTTCTTGTTCATTATCTATTATATATTTTTCTCTCTCAACATAATGAACCAGTTCAATTTGGATCTGCTGGTGCTGCCACCTCGTCTTCCTTCTGTTTTGAAGCTAAGAATATATATATATATTTATATCATATGAGCCGTCTGATATCATATTTCACTTTTTTTGTTTGAAATGTTCGAATTAATTTAATTTTGCCTTCGTGAGAAGGTAAAAGTCCTTTCTCTTTCCGGATCTTGTCATATCATATAACCTATATATTTATCTATTTAATATGATGAAAAATTTGGAGGCTTATGCAATATTTAAGCTGCTTGCTAGTTGCTAGCTAGCTACCTCTTCTCTTGCTCACGTACCCAAATTTAACAAACACTATTAATGCCATCATCCATGTCTACTTAATTCAATTGTCCGAATCTATTTGGACAAAATTTACAAGCTTAAACTTTCAATTTTGAATTTAAAGTTGTGTGGTATATTTAGACCCGTATGTTAATTAAAGTACTTTATTCAATTTTATATAAATTTTTGACGGTAAAACATACTAATCTCTCCTGAGGCCTTGAGATTTCAAAAACCTTAAAAACCGTCTCTGAGATCTAGCAAAAAGATACAAATCTTTCTCGAAGTTTTATGAATTTCACAAACCATCTCTTGACATTTGATCTTTGAGACACTAATTATAACTTCTTTTTCCCTATATCTTTTTGTCAACTATAAAGAAAAGTCAAATCTCAACAGAGGTTCGTAAGATTTTTAAAATCTTGTTCAAGGGATGTTATGCCTTTTTTGTCAAAAATCTCAAAGGGCTAAAAATTTTGAAATCTTAAAAGAGATCCATATCTTTTTATCAAAATTTAGAAAAAATTATTATCTATTGTCTTTATTTTAATTTATTTGTATTTTGAAAATACTAAAACAAAAACAAAGGAGCAACATTCGAATGCAGAAACTTAAGTACTTCCAAATACTCAAAACATTGCATGACAACAATGAAATTGGTTTGTGCACATGTCTTATCTAACTTCAAAACAAAGGAGGAAATACTCAACCACGCAAATCTCAGATTTTCAGATTATATATAATATAAGCATCATTATGCCCTACAACTTTCTTATGCCTAGATGATCTCCTCCTCGATCCTTTCACTAGCACCATAAATTTATTTTATTTTATTTTATTTCTGTACGTTCAACTTGTTTTGATAATTAACAATTAATCTATCTTTGAAAATGACAATTGAATTCTTTTCTATAATGAAACTTGACCCAAAAGGTTAATCTCTGCTCATCTTCCCTTCCCTCCCCGTTGTTTACAAGGTCGTATGTAGATTCTTTTTATATTTCGATGTCCTGACTTCTTCTTCTTCACCCATTAGATATAATATTAGAGTGATTAATTTTTAGAGAAAATTTTTATCATTGCTTCCATTATTTGTTTTAATTTTTTTTTTTTTTATATTTTGATCTCCATCTTTCGTCATCATTACGAATTTACTTTTTGTTTTATTTTATTTTATTTTCCATTCACGGAGGTCAACTTGTTTTGATAATTAATAATTAATTTATGTTTTATAGGGTTGAAAATGAAAATTGGATTCTTACTTGTACACGAGGGAACTTGGCCTAAAAGGCCAAGTCATGTGGGTGTTGACCTACTGTTATCCATAGGGTCGTCTTATATTTCAATTGGGGACATTCATAGTTCACTTCTTATTCACATGTGGACTCTCATAGAGATACTTGCTTTGATACCCCGTGGAAGAAAGGTTTAAAAAAGATTTGATGTTACTACCCATATCAACAAGATGCACATTTCTTTTCCAGAGCCTTCCTATGAGAATTCCACGGTTCAGCATGCTTGGCTTGGAGTAATCTTGAGATGGGTGACCTTCTGAGAAGTTTTCTCAGAAAACATGTGAGTGAGGACAAAACACACTAAAAGTGACACATGTTGGTCTGTGGGGCCAGTTATTAGTCCGATAAGGTTCGTCCCCCTTGTTTTCTGGTTCAGGTGGAGGAGGAGAGACACAGTGCTCCCTGACAGATCCAGGTTGGGGTTACAATTTGGTATTAGAGCCTAGGTTGTTAGGTTATGTAGACTATAGAGTACAACAGAAAACAATACCAGAGTATAGGAAGAGATCTAGGAGAGAATGGAAATTGGGATAAATCAGAATTTTAGTGAGTTAATGTTGGGAAGTTAATGTGAGAATTTAGGGTTTTGTTTTGCGATTTGGAGACAGGAATTTTGGGATGGTTTCTATTTTTTTCTTGGGGTGATGATTCTAGGAAAACCATACTAAACTATCATCGATTTCTATTTCCAGATGGTAGGACTGAACCATAAATTAAAAATAAGTGGTAAGGAGATATCTTATTTAGACTAATGTAAGAATAATGTTTTGAAGTATAGATTCTAAAATTATTTTGTTGTTGTTGCAGGATGGATCCAGGAAATAATAGTGCTCATGCTAGCGGTGACGATGGTGCTGGGCCTTCTAGCAAGGGTGGCGGGGATTCTGATGCCGTTCTACGCAGTGTAGCTCAACAGGTTATGATTGAGATTGTGCGGAGCTCTAGAGAGCAGGGAGGCCCATCAACAAATCAGGGTTGTACTATCAAGAAGTTTACTAAAATGAATCCTCCGACATTCTCGAGGGGGGGGGGGGAGCTGACCCTGCAGTTGTTGACAATTGGGTGCAAGAGATGGAGAAATATTGATGGTACTCCACTGTACGGATGAAAAAAGGGTTCTTTATGCTACTTATAAATTGACAGGGGAGGCCAAGAGATGGTGGACAACTACGAGGTTATTGGAGGAGCAGAGACGTGTACCAGTGGCTATGAACTGGTGCTGATTTAAAGAAATTTTCTTTGATTGTTATTTTCTTGCCACCATCAGAGAGGCTAAGGTAACAGAATTTCTGAAATTGACTCAAGAAAATCTCATGGTTCAAAAATATGCGGCGAAGTTCATTGAGCTGTCATGCTTTGCCCCCTACATTGTCCTAGATGAGGTTAAAAAGGCAAGGATGTTTGAGAGGGGCTTGAGGCAGGATATCTACAAGTAGGTGGCAGTCCTAAAAGTGCAAGATTTCTCCAAATTGGTTGACAGGGCCACAATAGTAGAGGAGAGTGAACAAAAAGATGTGGGAGCACTTGTAAAGACCTAGAAAAATAATAGTAATTAAATAAAGAGAAAAGGAAAATTTAAAGGAGATAAAGTAAGGTTCGTCGATGAATGCCCTGGCTTCGTCGATGAATGCCCTGGCTTCGTCGACGAACTCCCTCATACGATTCGTGGACGAGGTTTAGTGCCTCGTCAATGAAGAGATACTGAGAGAGGGACATGCAGACCATTTGGCTCATTGACGAACTCATTACCTTCATCGACGAACTCCCTTCTTCGGTTCGTCGAGGAGTACACGTGGCTCGTCGATGAAGCCACATGGCTAGCCATCTATATAAGCGCAAAAATCATATTTTTGATGGGAAATTTAGCTGCTTCTCTCTCTCTCTCTCAAGAATTCAGTTTCTCTCACTTCGGCCTCGGTTCAGCCACCCGAACCTGTCCACGGGCACTTGAATTTCAAAAGCACCTTTTTGCTCATGTATCTGTTTGGGCGACTGAACCACAGGTTAAGCGCCCGAAACTCTCGAGTTGTCCTAATTTTTACTGTGATTATTTTTAGTTAAACAGAGTTAATTTTCTTAAACGTTTTTGAAAAAAATTTAATAATTCCTTGTGTATCCCCAACAGTTATAATTTTAATCATCTCTATATATAGGGGCTCATTTGCTTGGATTAGCATCTAATTAGCACATTGATTAAGCAAAAAATTTCTGAAATTTCTTAAGCCCCATTTCTTCTTACAAACCCTATATACTCATATACTACAATTCCTTTGAGAAATCAAACCTTGTGAGTGTTTATTCATTATTATAGTGTGCTAAAAACCTTCATTGGTTTATTGCATATTTGATTTTCTGATTGAGGGTTTAGCTAGGTTTTTTTACCGATTTTATTTAATAAATCTGTGTGTGGGAAAAACCTTATAGCTAAGTGAGTCTTTACATTATTATTGTAAGACACATTGAGCTTGTATTTTTGTGTGTGCAAAAATATTTTCTACAAGCTCATCTTTGAATATCTCTTTGTGCTTTGATATTGAGAAAATATTTTTTGAGATATTCTCATTACTCTTGGTACAAATCTTTGAAACTCTAACCTGTGATTGAGATTTTCATCTTTACATAGTTTCATAGATTAGCTTGTTGATATACTCTTGTGCTTGAATTGAGATAGTTATTACCTTGAGTGTTGTTTGCACATATACACCATTGAGTTTATAGTTCTTACATTATTGGTGTGCATTGATTGATACTAGTACAAATATGCTTAGTTGAGAAGCTTATATTTTGTACACATCTTGTATTGTATTTCATTGATTTTATTCTAGGCATGGGCCTGAAAAGGGAAACTTGCCTTATGAAAAGTCCCGGATTGGCTTAGACCCAGTTAGGAAAGCTAGGTGCATCATCCTGGTAAGGTATTGTATTCGGTGTCGCTCCACCCGTGTAGTGAACCTTAGTGGAATTCTTGTGCTTGTAAGCAAAGGCAATGACGTAGGCAGCATTGGCCAAACCCCGATATCATATTCGATGTCACTTTTAAATTTCCTGCACTATATTATGCTTTATGCTTGGTTTAATTTCCTTATTGAATATATTGCATATCTGATTGACACGGTATTGCATTTGGTTGAGAAATACTGGAATTGTGTTGCATATACTGAAATTGATTAATATACCATATCTCCAGCATCTTACATACTTAGACTGGGCCTAGGTTGCGTAATACTTTTCCTAGATTGGTTAACCAAGGAAGAAATTTTTAAATCTCCAATTCACCCCCTTCTTAGGATTGCACCAAAGTCAACAACTGGTATCAGAGCCTTGTTACCTAGACTTAATCGTTAGTTTGTAAAAAGATCATGATAACTTGTGTTAGTACATCCCCATCTTGTGAGGGAAGGTTATCTACGAACCCTCCAATGTTTTACAGTGAAAATTTCGTCGAATGGAAATTAAGTATGACCATATTTGTTAAAGCTTTGAATTGGAGGTTTTGGAGGATTATTACCTAGGGAAATATTGTGTCTGTAAAAATCATTGATTGTGTTGAAGCTCTCAAATAAAAAAAATGAGTTGAATGATAATGACATGAACTCAATAAAGATAAATTTTGATGCCATGAACACTTTGCTGCATGCTTTAGATTCTAACATTCTTCATGTAGTTATGGCATGTCATAATGCTAAAGAAATATGGAAGGAACTTCAAAAGAAGTATGGTGAAGTTAAGTAAGAAAAGTGCATCACCTCAAGCAAGTCAAGCTCAAAGGATAATGGAGGAAATAACCAGTGCTTTATAGCCTTAACCGACGAAGAGGTAAATTCGTCTCCCTCCACCTCATTAAATGATTCATGCAATGATTGTATTAAACGTGATGATACTTCTAGTAGTGATTATGTTGACCTTATAGGCCACACTCAGTTTTGATAATGACAAATACCTATTGTATTTGATGCATGCTTGAGGTTATGTGCATGTATTCTAATTGGCAGATCATAATGATAGCACAAAGAGGAATTGAAGCTGAAGACCCAATATATGTTGTATTCTATTTCTTAATTTCATTTTTATTTAAAGGGTCTGTAATAGTAAATAGGGCGTGGCTTGTAATAATCATACGCACCACCTACATGATACAATAAGTAAGCTCAAACTAAAAAGAACCTAGAAATAACCCTAGGACACTCACTCATGCATATATATATATATATATATATATATATATATATATATATATATGTATGATCATTTGAATAGGGTGATTGCATGCTTAAACAGGACCAAAATGTACAAAATATGCATGTTCGGTCGACCGTACTTGTTAGTACAAAATCCTCCTGGTCAACCGAACTGGTGCTGGGTCAACAGTTTGACCACGCCTTGGTCGACCAAACTTGCCCAGTTCATTTTCACTTGGTCGACCGAACTCCTTAGGAGTCAACATATTGACCATCTAGTTAACCGTGCCTAAAATGCATAGCAACGCCCTGGTCGACCAAGTTCCCACGTCAACGGTCTGGTCGATTGAACTATCTAGTTCAAATGGTTCCCGGTTGACTGAACCGCACTAAATGAAAAAATCGCCCTTGGACTTCCATGTTCGGTTGACCGAACTTATAGTTCAATTAATGCCCATTCGACCGAACTTAAAGCAACTCGGTCAACCGAACTTCCTTTGGTTGACCAGTGCTCTTGGGTTGCCCCAAATATTTTACCGCTGTTAATATTTTTAAATGGGGTTAATTTAATTAAATAATATTAAAACTTTTATGATAATTCCATATGTGTCCTTTACGACCATAATCAGGGGAAAGTCTATATATACCCCTTCATTTGGAATGATTAGCCACAAGATTAACAAACTTGATTTGTGAATTTTCTCTCAATTCCAAAATTTCTATTACTTACTTCTAAGCTCCCTACACTCATTCTTACCTTGCCATATTGCCAAAAATCATTGTGTAAGTTTGATTTGAGTGTTGTTGTTCTATAAGGTTTGCTCTCTCAAGATTGTGCTTGTTTGAAATTGTCTTACTTGAGAGCAAAACCTCAAGTGTTCTTAGGGGACTTTATTAATAAGTCTTTCCTAAGAAGACTTCGTTTGAACTTTTGAGTATTGCATAAGCATTGCAATATCTTAAGAAGTTCATATTTGATTTTGGTTGCTTAAATACTTTTAAATCATTTTCAAATATCTATTGTGTTTCATTTTGAGAAATCTTTGAAGAGTTATTTGATTATGTGTTAAAGATCTTTGTTGCAATATTCCTTGAGTGATATTATTTTTGAACATAAAGATCAAACTCATTTTTGCAAATAAAATCTATACATTTCTTGATGCTTATGTATTGAGAAATATCATTTGTTGAGATATCTGAAGTGTTGCTAATATCTTTATTTGAGCATTTAGATTAAATACATATTTTGTGATACAAAGATCATATTGTTTGCATTCTCACGCAGTGATTACATCGCTCATATAACTATTTGAGAGTAGACATCTAAGACCACATTGAGCTTATTTCATTATATCATTTGGTGGTATATGTGATTGCTTAGATTGGGTACACATATGCTTTACACGAAAGCATAATTACTGTACCAATTTCATTGTTGTGAACATACTAAGTGTTTTTAGATGTGGCTTGAGGGGACGGTAATCCAGCCCGGTAAGGATTGGTTGTAAAGGTTGAGGTTAGCCCTGTACTAATTGACCTGATTTGTTTAGGTGCCACTCCACCCGTTTAAGTGAGCAAGTACAGTGGTAATCCTTGTGCTTGTTAGCCAAGGCGGGGACGTAGGCAATTTTCCAAACCTCGATAACATTTCTACGTGTCACTTTCCTTTACTACTTTCTAGTGCATGCGTAGTTAATTAAAATTGCTTTATTTAATTTCTAGTACATATTATAATTGATTTGCTTTATTTGCACTAGATTGACCATAGGGTTGTGAATATATTGCTGTTAGGATACTTACCTATGGCATAAATTTTAAAAGTATCAATTCACCCCCCTTCTTGGGATCACTGTAAAGCTAACATATTATTGTAGTGAATCCGATGATGATAGCATGCCAACTTATGAGGAACTCGCACTAGAATACATTAAAACTCATAAGTCTCTTGTTAAAGCACTTAAACACTATATTGTGTTGAAAAATAGGAATGAGGAATAATTGAAAGAGCTTGAATAAAAAATTCCTGTTGAAAGGGAAAATGATTTCAAAATAAAAAATTTAGTAAACAAGAATGAAAAATTTGAAAAAGAGTTGAATGCCTTAAGATCTCAAATTTCAAGTGATAATAAAAAGGATCTTCTCAATTCAGAACTTGAGTGTAAAGCAAACACAATGTCCAATGAATTCATAAAATTACAAGGTGTTTGCAAAGGCTTGAAAGATTCAAAAACTCAAGGCTTAGAAATAAAAATTGAGGACCAACCAAAATCATTCATACATTTACTAGGAGCAAAGAAAACTTAGACAAGCTTCTAGGCTCACAAAAGATGACCTTAGATAAAGAAGGTATAGGGTTTAATGGAATTGAAAGAGGAAGAACCTATACATGGGATACTTTGTAAGAGAATCCAAATATTATGCTAGTACCTCTTTCAGTTTGTATACTTACACCACATACGTCTTGTGTAAAAAGAAGAGGCACATAAAATTTGATTGCCCGTTTAAAAGGAGAGGTGTAAAATGCAAATAGGTCTGGAGAGTCAAAGTTCCACCTAGTCCTAACCCATCAAGACTCAAAGATAGAAAAATGGTATGAGTTGTAAAGAAAGGGAACTCATTAGGACTTAAGGAGGAACGGATTTCAATCGGAGTTACACAAATGCTTTTCTTAGGTTCCAGGCTTTGGGGGAGTGATGTCTATTGGCCTACGAACTAGTTTGTCCCTAAAATGTCAAATCTTAGCATATTCATTCCACCTTTGGTATAGTAAGATCATTTGAGAATCAAGCCAATGTGCAAATCCAAGTAGATAACCAATCTAAACTTAATGTATATATTCATTGGTTAAAATATGAAATCATTGGCTATAGCTTAATTAAAATCCACTTCCAAATGGACAAAAGCATCCTTACTTGCTATAAAATTCTTAATGCTTAATCCATGCTTGAATGTACATATCTTATGTTAAACACACTAAATCCATTGTGTAAGACTGAGCTTTAGGAAATGAATCATATTTTAAGCATCATCTAATCCTAAACTCACCTTGGAGCTTTAAAAGCCTAATAAAATTTTTGTCATCTCTCTAGGCTTAAGTACTATTGATCATAACTCCTTATTCATTTGGTACTTATTAGTAGACATCCCTCTTGAAATCAAAATTAGAGGCATTCACTAAAGAATTCAAGTTTTATTGTCAAATCAAGATATTTTCTTTGAACTTTAAATATAAAATCCTCTAATTTTAGATTATCTCTTCCATAGGAAATATTTACCATACCACAATCACATCAGGTAAAGACCCATCCTCTCACTGGTTCGTATCCTTGCTCCAAATTTGTGATCATATCTAAAGATACATTCCAATCACCAAAGAGCATCGATTACTAGTTATTCATATCCTCCACAATGCTCTTTGCCAGAATAAGTTAGGACATATTCTTTAGAATGCTTATCTTGTACAATGTCCTGCTACTACCAAAATACTCTTCTGAACATAATAAAGGTTAAAAATTTAAGAGTATTTATTTTAATTCGCTTAACCTGCTCTCAAACTTTATATAAAATCATTTAGAGCATCATCCTTGTGAATTAAGTTGAATGGCTAAATTGGTTGCCTAGGTCCTAATCTTGATGAATGCGTATATCTCAAAGTGATCTATGCACATGTAATTAATATCAAAAACCATTCCAACTAGTGCCTCTCACGCATTGAAAATCATAAAGAGGAAGAAGTATTCTTATGACCCTATAAAATATGTCATTGTGAATTTTTTAGTCCTTTAAGCCGAATGCATGTAAAGCCAAGCTCAAAACACTGAAAAATTTAAAAGTCCCTAGCTAAGGGTTACAAAATTAAGGTACAAGTTGAATATTTACTTAAGTTAGGGGGAGCATTACACTTTGTCTATAAAAATTAAAATGCTCTCAACTATTATTTATGCCTGAATTTTTATATAAGCACTACACTGAACTCATAGCTATTTTTTGTTACTATGTATATTCTTTGATGGATGGTTTAGTTTTATATAATTGTTGATTGCTATCTAATTGCATGCGTAGTCTAGAATGCCTCCTACATGGCTGATGCAGTGGATGTAAATTGCATGCTGGTAGTGGTTTATAGGTTCTTACATGCTTAAATTGAATTATAAATTACTTGTTTGAATCTATTAGGTACAGGTTTTATGGAAAATGTTTGATTTACAGACGCATGCTGCTGAAATTTCAACATGAATTTTCCCAAAATAAATCTTGTGCTAAAAATGATTATGATAAAATTAATGTTAAAATATTTTTGAAAGGATGAGTAAAAACTAATTGAAAATTAAATTTCATCCTTGCATAATCATCGAGAACATTTAGAGGAGCTAAGCTCCATCCCTAGAGAAAGGGCATAAAAGAACTTATATGCATCATCTTCAACATTATATCCAATACTTAAAGCTTAATAATATGATATGGACTGTTCTTGGTTCATGAGCATCATATTATGCTTTGATATCACTTCTCCTGATGCATGTATGATTTGTTGGGATAATTATATTGGTGGAATTTTTTTTAATCAATATCCAATATAGTTCATAAGAGACTTATACTACTAAGCATAATGAAATTTGTCTTTAACTAGTATAAGTAGTTCACTCTGTCTAAGCTTGAATTCAAATCGATAGGGGGATCATCTAAAATTAAATTATAGTGACCCAGAGAATTATGATATTTAAATAATGAAATTTTAAATAGGGTCTCGTCGACAAACACAGGAGATTTGTCTACAAGAGCACATGAGAGGCTTGTCGACGGGGACGTGTCTTGTCGATGAGAGGATACCGAGAGGAAGTTTTGGCAATTTTGAATTTCGTCAACGAGGGGGAGAGTTCGTCGACCAATTGCCTTCTTGACCTCTTCGACGAGGTGACGTGGCTCGTCGATGAAGGCCAGTGTATAAATAGCTCAAACTTCATTCTTTGGTTGAATTTCGATGCACCAAACCGTATCTCTCTCTTCCCTTCATTCCCCCTCCCTTCTCTTTAAGTTTCTGGGCCGGATTTACGTTAGTTCGATGATCTAAAGCCACCACGACACTCCTGGGGAAGTTCTCTGCATATCTGCTAGAGTGGATCGTTGGTGGGGCTAGTTTGAAATTCATCTCTGATTCAAGGTAAGGCTATTTATTCAAAATTTGGTCTTTCCATAGTTATAGGAAATTTTATTCACGAAGAAATACTAAAGTTTAGTTCCGAGAGTTGTCATTTTCAGGGTGTTGAACGGGAAACCCTATGGGTGCAGGACCAGTATATGTTGGGGGTTTCATTTCGAAAATCAGGTAATGGAATAAGCTAGAGCAATTATTTTTTCATGAAAATTATTATTAAATTATTAGAAGAATTATGTTTAGGAAAGCATGTATTATATTTGTATATTATTGATAAAATGCATATTTGGGAAAATACTGCTATTATATTGAAATATATGTATTAGTAAGAAATGTCAGAAAATATGATTTTAGAATAGAATGTATGGTTTTATTCAACATTGTGTGACATGAATATTATTTTATATGAAAAGTATTATGTTATGACAATTTTACGAATAAAGTATGTTTTCAGAAATGATGGAATGTTGCAGTACATTATGGTTTCAAAATACATGATAAACAAATTATTTATTTAGAATAATATCTATGAAATGTTCGGCGCAAGGCCATAATTGATAGCTGGTACAAGGCCGTGTATTATGTATGATTTCAGCGCAAGGTCGTATTTATGAAATGTTCGGCGTAAGACCGCAGATATGAAAGTAATCGGCGCAAGGTCGTATGTATTTATGCTATTACATAAAATGCTATTAATCTATTTACGTTAAACTATATTTATCATGTATTATATATTATCAGAATCCGGATGATAGTTCAGTTCAGTTACAGGAGCACGGTACCGTAGCTATACAGATCAGATTATTATGTTTAGATTTGTGCTAACCGCCCCTGCAAGTAGAGGGGGTGGGAGATGGATAGTCGATGTGACTTTCAGTGTAGAGTTGTATATGTCCACCTAAAAGTCCGAACCAGGGTGTGGTGGGCCCATTGTACGTACAGACATTTTTGACTCGGCAGTGGTCGACCAGCCATTGTCGGGTCCCGCCTTCAGGCTGCACAACTCGTCATGGTAGGTAATACATGACATCAGCTAGCTATACATCTTGGGTAAATTACAGTATTACCAATTATATCAGACTTTTCATGTACAGTATGATTTATTAGAAATTGCGAAAGTATATGCTTATTCAGATATGTTATGATGAATGTTTTCTAGTATATGAAATGTACTGTATATGTAATATAAGACCAAATATTCATGTTGCCACATAACTATATTTAGATTACGTTCCCTTATTGATAGGTGTCTCACCCCTAACATTAAATCATTTTCAGGAAACCCAGAAAGACCGGTGAATCGAGGCCGCCATTGAGATAGTGTGATACTACCCCACTAGGAGGGTAAGTTTTGATCTAGGAAGAGGAGATTAGTGTTGTGGGTTCCTAGATATGTATATACTTTTGTATTGTTGGAGATTGTATATAAACACAGTATTTTGGAATGTAGTTGACTCTGATATTATATATTTTATGGTTATGAGAATGTGATTTACATTTACTGCTACTTAGGTTTTTGCTGTGAATTTACAGATGTGTCCCCGTTACCCACGGGTTCGGGTAGACTATATTAATAGATATATTTTTCTATATGATAAGATAAGCAGGTCATTACATTGATACTCATCTTGTTCTGCTCACAAACTTTTGCTTAAATCAGTTCTTGAATTCTCTGTGACATGAGCTAAAATGTAGTGACTTTATTGAAAATCTTGAGTTGAATATCTTAATTGAAAAATATAATACTTAGCCACATGTTCCTTTTGCTATCATATGATCTTGCATTTGATTGATTATATCTTTAGGATCATTGTGGTTGTATTTTTTTGGTTACAGTTTGTGTGCTTAATTAACAAACCAGCAAAATGTTGCTTGTTTGCATGATCTATAAATTTTTTGGCAAGCAACCCCTAGTATCTCTTGACGACATCCAAAAGGGGTTATATAGTTATATATATACATATATATATATATATATAAATCTATTTACATATATTTTTATTATTTGGCAATAAATTATTTCAAATCAAAAGTCCTTTATATCTTGCCTTATTATTACATACATATATATATATTTTTTAAAAATTGCATAACTAGTTCGATAACTACACAACAAAATGCATACGAACTAGTTAGACTGTTTTATGCTCAAACCTTTTACCTGTTATCATATGCCGTATGTTTTAAAATCAAATCTTTTACGAGTCTTATGATATGACTTAAATTTTTATGGCTGTGGGTTTAATCATGTTTGTTATGTCATTTAAAATTTGAATAACCAGTTATATTGTTTGTGTGCTTAATTGCTATATTCTTCAAAAACCAGTTATATTTTACATGCCCTTTTTGCTGTTGCCAAAAGGGGGAGAACTTAGGCAAAATTGGGTACCTTAGGAAAATGTTTGAATTTTTCACATCTTTACATTTCCCTTATGCATATTGACCTGGGGAGCCTTTCAAGGCTGTACCCACTTTTGCATGTTGTATTTGTTATCATCTAAAAAGGGAAAAATATTGACCTTATAGGTTATACCCTATTTTGATTATGACAAATAATCAAGTATTTAATGTCTATCAAGTTTGTGTGCAGGTTCATATTAGCAAGATTATTTGATAGCATGAGAAGACTTGAAGAATAAAGACCTAGAAGATTCATTTGTTGTAATTTATATTATCTTCATTTCGGGTCTGTAATAGTAATATAGGAAAGGTCTGTAATAATGAATGCATATCATGCATGTAGGAACTACAAGCTTAAAGGCCTTAGAACGACCCTTGGTCTCTACACATCACTTAAAAATCGAGAGACCTTAGACAAAACTTCGGTTGACCGATGCTAGTTTTTTTAGGTTAAGTTAAAATGCCTAAATCTCGACTTAAAGGGCTAAATCACAAGGGTTTCAGCCGACCGAACTAGGCAAGTTAAATTGCCTTGGGCGACCGAACCATTGAGGGTTTAGCAAGCTAAAAACCCTCATTGGTTTATAACATATTTGATTTTCGGATTGAGGGTTTAGCTAGGTTTTTCCTCCGATTTTATTTAGTAAATTTGTGTGTGGGAAAAACTTTATAGCTAAGTGAGTCTTTGCATTATTATTGTAAGGCACATTAAGCTTGTATTTTTGTGTGTGCAAAAATATTTTTTACAAGCTTATCTTTGAATATCTCTTTATGCTTTGATATTGAGAAAATATTTTTTGAGATATTCTCATTACTCTTGGTACAAATCTTTGAAACTCTAAACTGTGATTGAGATTTTCATCTTTACATAGTTTCATAGATTAGCTTGTTGATACACTCTTGTACTTAAATTGAGATACTTATTACCTTGAGTGTTGTTTGCACAAATACACCATTGAGCTTATAGTTCTTACATTATTGGTGTGCATTGATTGATACTAGTACAAATATGCTTAGTTGAGAAGCATATATTTTGTACACATCTTGTATTGTATTTCATTGATTGTATTCCAAGCGTGGGCCTGAAGAAGGAAACTTGCCCTGTGAAAAGTCCTAAATTGGCTTAGACCTGGTTAGGAAAGCTAGGTGCACCATCGTGGTAAGGTGTTGTATTCGGTGTTGCTCCATCCATGAAGAGAGCCTTAGTAGAATCCTTGTGCTTGTAAGCCAAGGCGGGGACATAGGCAGTATTGGCCAAACCCCGATATCATATTCGGTGTCACTTTTACATTTCCTGCACTATATTTTGCTTAATGCTTGATTTAATTTCCTTACTGAATATACTGCATATCTGATTGACACAGTATTGCATTTGGTTGTGAAATACTGGAATTGTGTTGCATATAGTGAAATTGATTAATATACCATATCTTTAGTATCTTACATACTTAGACTGCCCCTAGGCTGCGTAATACTGTTGCTAGATTGGTTGACCTAGGAAGAAATTTTTAAATCTCCAATTCACCCCCCTCTTGGGATTGCACCAAAGTCAACATATGTGAATTTCCCTGTGTCTCTCACTATCTGAATGTCTTTGTGGGAATTTCTCACTTTGTGTTTCACTCATTTCAGAAGTCTCTATATATAAGCTTTTGAGGAATGATTAAATTAAATTTTGATTGATTGATCAATTTTGATTGCCCAAATGTCCTTTTAAAAATAGAAGATTAATTTATCAATTAGAAATTTAATTTGAAATATCCCAATGTCAATTACATTTATTTTCTAATTTTTAGCACATGTTTAACCTTTTTTTTTTTTCCTTTTCTTATAGGTTTTAAAATTACTGCAGATTGAAGACTGCTAGCCCACTTCCATTCATCTCCTTTTTTTCTGTTTTTTTATTCATTTTATGTACAACTTATTCCCTTTTATTTTCATTTTCCTTTTATATATATATATATATATATATATATATATTGTATTTTGTATTTTATGAAATAAACATTCTATTCATTTTGTTTTGGTTAGATAAGGCCTCGAATAATTTGGGGTGTCTACACCTATATAATAAAGTGTTGGGCAAAGTGTTGAATGCCAATGTGCATCGAAAACCACAAATTGAATCGGAACGTGCAATGCAACAATCAACGATGAAAAATGCAAAACAAATCAATCACAAAGAGAATAAAGGAAAGAAAATAATCAAAGGCACATGAATTTACGTGCTTCGACAATGTGCCCACATCCACGGGAGCAAGCAGCTGATTTTCACTATCAATCCCCAAAGCTTTCATCAGGGGTTACAAAATATTGTTTATATTCTAACCCTATATGTACAAGAGGCTTAGAAACTATCTAAAATAATTATGTAGTAAATCCCAAAGGAAAATCCTCCAAATCCCCTAATATACTAATCTTTTCAATTCAAAATCCATGTTTAGCGCCAAACAATACCGTCAACGGTTTTAGCACAACTGTTGACAATTATCTCTTGAGGGTGAACCATCGATCATATTGTCGACCAAATAGTCAACGGTTTCTTCATGCAAGCCAGCTTCTTTGTTCGTTGCTTCACCATGCTTTCTTAATTGTCAATCGGGTCAACCGGTTCAAGGAAGGGGGCTTGGTCAACGAACTAGGTCACGTGTCAGCTTTGAGTGGAGACACAGCCCTTGCATTTATACATGTCTGATTCAATTACTAGCAAGGGTGGTGATGTCAGGACGACATCACCTAGCCACGTGTTGACAACCGCAAGGATGGAGGGTGATGGAGTCAAATCAGTGACGTGGCGCGATTCGTACTGTCTTGAGAAAACACAGATCGGATGGTTAGGGATTGACCATGCCTTGTCAAAATGCGCGAATGAGGTTTTTCCATGTGTCATCCATCGATGGTGAAACGTGGTCTCGAAGCAAAACATATAAAAGATGATTTTTTTTTTCATTTTTTGTCCATTTTTGCATTCTATCTTCTCTCTCCTCTCTAGAACCTACTCTCTCTCTCTCTCTCTCTCTCTCTCTCTCTCTCTCTCTCTCTCTCTCACTATGCTTGCAAATACCCTGAAAACTCTAGCTCTCTTCACACCCTTTCTCTATTTGAACCTACGAACACCCTCTGTAAACCCTAGCCTCTCTTTTCTCTCAATCTATTTCTCTCTCCTTATCCGCGTACAACTCCTTGAAAACCCTAACTCCTTTCTCTTTCTCTTTCTAAAACTATGAACACCCTCTGTAAACCCTAGCCTCTCTTCTCTCTCATTTCCCCTCTAAACCCGCGAACACCCTAAAGGACCCTCACCCTTTCTCTTTCTAGAGCCACTAACACCCTATGGAAACCATAACTATCCCTATCCTAGTTCAAAATCCTCACCCCAAATCCCTTCCTCTCTTTACTTCCTAACAAAGACCCATGGGGTCTTCTGGCTCTTCTTGCGGTGGCTCGATCTAGGGACCCACGAGGGACTTGATCTGGGTCTTGCGATGATTATGTGTCCAGTGGAGTGGACACAAACCCAAAGTTAATTGCTTTTTGCGATTGTGTTTTGCTACTTGGATTCTGTGAATGTGCGTGTGCTTTTTGTGATGCTGTGATGTTTATGTTTTGAGTGCTGGATTGGTTTTGAGCTTGATGGTCCTTGTGTGTGTTTTAGTTTTGGATATGATAATTCGTGTGATTGATTTGGTTAGGGATCTGATGACTCTTGGGTTGGGATGAACTCTGGTGAGACGAGTTAACTCGTCCAAACCCTGATGAGTCAATCCTGGGTTGGCTCAAACGAGTCAGCCCTTTGGGTTTTGTAGGCTCAGGTGAGTTCAGGTTGGGTTTGAGCTTGACATGGACCTTTGTTTTTAAAACGATGTGGGCCTTGGTTTGGTTTTAAAATAGGGTTTGGGCTTTTGTTTAAAAATGATATGGGGCATGGATTGTTTTAAATAGTTTTAGGCCTGGGTTATTTCAAATGGTGTTGGGCTTGGGTTGTTTTAAATGGTGTTGGGCCTGGGTTGTTTTAAATGGGTTTGGGCTTGGGTTATTTTGAATGGTGTAGGGCTTGGATTGTTTTAAATGGTGTTGGGCCTGGAGTTTTAAACGGTGTAGGGCCTGAATTGTTTTAAATGGTGTTGGGCCTGGGTTATTTTGAAAGGGTTTGGGCCTAGGTTATTTTAGATGGTGTTGGGCCTTCGTTGTTTTAAATGGCGTGGGTCCTCGATTGTTTTAAATGGTGTTGGGCCTGATTTTTAAATGGAATGTTGGGCCTGGGGTTATGAGTTCAGTATGGGTTTGTGGGGGTCTGTGGACTTGGGTTCACTCTAGTTTAGGCTCATGGTTAGGTTCAAGGAGGTTCTCGGTTTAGGGCTTTACTGAGTTTTAGGCTATAGGTTTAGGTTTCATGGGTGTGGGTTCGGGTTCAGGTTCAAGTTTCAGAGCTCAATATGCTCAGGTTTGCGATAACCCAAGGTTTGGGTCTATGTTCTGGTTCAGGTTCAGGCTCAAGTTCACACTTTCAACATATGCACCAATAGTTCATTATTACATATTAGAATAGGGAAGGAAAAGTCAATCTTACTGACGATATTCCACTCCTCTAGTCTTCTTTTCCTTTCTTTTGAGTTTGTCTTGGGGTAGCTTTTCGAGTTTGTTCTGGAGTAGCCTTCTGGACAGGGAGGTCTGTCTTTATGTGTTGAACAGAGGCTCTAAAGTGTGCGCTCTCTGAGTGTGGATGGTCAAGCACTAGTGGGTGTGCCTTATGAGGAGAGGACTTCAACCTTCTGGGGTCTTTTTGGGTTTTTCTACTTAGACACTCTTCTTCAAAATTTTCTCATGCTGCTTCTCTGAACTTTCACTCTTAATTCTCTACGTATTCCTCCATTCTTCTCTGTATCTTGGTCTATGCGAGACTCCTCTATTTATAGGGTCAGTCCTAGGTCAATTTAGGCAGATTCTGGTCTTTCCTTTCTTCATTCTTTCCTTCTAAGCAACAATCTTAATGCTGGCTTTCCTTCTTACAGCAATGTAATCCCCTTTGTGAATTTATGTGTAATCCCAAGAGGGGGGTGAATTGGGTATTTAAAAAATATTTTCGGTCTCTTAATTCCTAATTTGAAAATCAGCTATACAAGCACAAGTTTGAAGATACACAGATTTCAGTATTACACAATCCTAATAAATACAAGCTTTGGATATCTCAAACAATTCAGTATTACCCAATCAATCTCATGTCCAAGAAATATTTAAGATATGCAAAATAGAAAAATATTAAATAAATAACCAAACGCAAATGAAAATAAAAAGAGATAAGGTAAGAGAGAAGCAAACACAAAATTTTTATGAGGTTCGGCCAGACCTGACCTACGTCCTCGCCTTGGGCAGAATACCCAAGGATTTCACTAATAAGCTCCTTAAACCTAGGCGGAGCTTCCCGTTACAAATCACTTCTTACAAGAGGCATAACTTTCTCCTTACAACCTGCTGCTTACAAGAGGCGTAGCTTCCTCGTTCCCAGTTCACAACCCGAACTGTCAATACAATAGATGAATAGAGTTTCTGAATACACTCAAAAGCTTCTCAACAAGCTAATGAGTATGGTGAAATCTTAAACAAACTCACAAGATAAAACTTGAAGCTCAAGAGTGAATATGTAATGTTTTTAATAAAATATTTGCAATAACGAATGTATGATCTTTGTAAAAATATATGTTAAGTTTGCTCCAAAGATCTAAACCCTATTCAATATTTCTCTAGAAAAGATTCCCCTAAATTATGTAATTTGTAGATTTTAGGGTTTGCTCTTAAATAGTTTTTGCAATGATAAAATATGATGAAATCTTTGAATAAAACATAAAAGTGAATGCTTTCAAAGATTTAAACTTTAGTAAAAACTTTTTCCCAAAACGATTTTTCAAACAAAGAATAGATGAAAAACTAGAGTTCTTCCTCTCAATAAAATTTTTAAATAAAATGAAGTAGGAGAGTAGAAAGACTTTAACGAGAAGATTGAATGCCAAAAAAAAAAAAAAGAACCTGTTTACCAAACCTCAAAACCAATGATGCTTGCAAAATATGAGTGAAAGCCCTTTGAACGTGAGAGTAGAAAACGCCCAAGAGTGTTTTAGTATGAGAGAATATTGGCAAAAGGTGAAAACATAGGTGTTAGGGTTGAAATATATAGGCATTCTCGGCATATGGACGCTCTCCAACCGTTGGATCATTAAAAAAGTAAGTTATTAAAAAAATCTACCCGTTAAGCACTGGAGCATCAGCCAGCCCTGACATACTCATCGACGAGTGGAAACATTAGTCGACAAGTGTCCTTCACTCACTCATCAATCTTACTTGGGTCTACTGAGATACCACCCCTGGAGATCACATGTCAAAGAAAGGTAACCTGCTTTAGCCAGAACTCGCACTTCTTGAATTTCGCAAACAATTTCCCTTCCCTCAGTACCTGAAGTACTATCCTAAGATGTTCCTTGTGCTCCTCTGAACTCTTTGAATACACCAATATGTCATCGATAAACACTACCACAAGCTGATCTAAATACTAGTGGAATACTCGGTTCATTAAATCCATAAACACTACAGGAGCATTTATTAACCCAAATGGCATAACCAAGAATTCGTAATGGGCATCCGAGTCCTGAATGTCGTTTTAGAAACATCATCTGCTCTAACTTTTACCTGATGATACCTAGACCGTAAATCTATCTTTGAGAAAACCTGTGTCCCCTGTGGCTGATCAAACAAATCGTCAATGCGAGTAAGCGGGTATTTATTCTTGATAGTCACTTTGTTAATTTCATGATAGTCTATGCACATTCTCATCGACCCATCTTTATTTTTCACAAATAATATTGAAATTCCCTAGGGCGACACGTTGGGCCAAATAAATACCTTGTCTAACAATTCTTGCAAGTGGTCCTTCAATTCCTTTAATTCTGCCAGTGCCATTCTGTATGGCACTTTTGAAATCGGCGCTATCCCCGGTACTAGATCAATAGAAAACTCTACCTCACGATCAGGAGGTCGTCCAGACAAATCCTTCGGAGAAACATCAGAATAATCCCTCACTATTGGGATATCCTCAATCCTCAATTCTCCTTCTGATACCGCCATTACACAAGCCATATAACCTTGACAACCCTTTAACAGCAATCACCTCGTCTGAATGGCGAATAACAATTGTGGTGGGGTACGCACATGAGACCCTACAAACCTGTACTCCTGTTACCCTGCAGGTCTGAATACTACCTCCCTCTGATGACAATCCATATTGGCATAGTCAGCAGCTAGCTAGTCCATACCCAATATCACCTCAAACCCATGCATGTCCAAGACCACCAGATCAGCTAATAGAATCCTCCCCTGTATGCCTACTAGACAGTTACTTAGTAATATACCACATATCCCCACAACCCCTATCGGCGTAGCCACTAACAAACTGACACCCAACGACTGTGTTTCTAACCCATAAAATTTAAAATACTCCCAGGCGATAAAAGAATGCTTCGCTCATGAATCAAATAAAGTAGTAGTTGTAAATGACAGAATTGAAACTGTACTTGTCCTCACATCTCTTGCTGCCTCTGCATCCCTCAGTGTTAGCGAATAAACTCGTGTTGGGGAAATATTCCTTTGTTGTCCGCCTCGAGGTGCCTGATGACCTCCTTGATATGGTCTAGGAGCAGGTGTGGCAACTAGTAGTGCACAACAATCCCTCGCCATATGCTCGGGCTGATAACATCGATAACATATCACTTCCCTAACTTAACATTCTCCCAGGCATCTCTTGTAGCATATAGGACAAGGAGGAGACATCTGATCACCCTGTATAGCCTGATCTCTCACTACCTATTTCCATCCACCTCTGCTGTCCTGCCTTATCCAAGGCCCACGACTAGACCCTGCCTGAACATTTGAAGACGTGGGCCTCTTCCGCTGACTCTGTGTTGCGGTGCCTCTCTGAAGGCCACCCTCAATCACTATAGCTCTGTCTACTACCTTTGCAAATGTCTGAGTTTGAAAGCCTATAACTTGCTTAAATAGACTCTGCTTTAGACCCTCCTCAAACTTCCTTACTTTCCTCTCCTCATCAGGTACTAAATACAGAGCAAATCGAGAGAGCTTAATAAATCTCGCCATATACTGCTATATTGTCATCGGTCCCTGCGTTAGATGCAGAAACTCCACCGCCTTCACACTCCTAACTATAGAGGGAAAGTACCTCTCAAAGAAAATCTCCCAGAAGTGGTTCCATGTCAAAGTTATAGGGTCCAGTGTTTGCTCCTCCAACAATTTTGTTGATCTCCACAAGCCCTTTGCCTCATCAATTAGTTTAAATGTTGCAAATAAGACTTTCTGTTCATTTGTACGTGGAAGAACTGCCATCATCTCGTCTATATCTTGGACCCAGTTCTTAGCCATAAGTGGGACAGCTCCTCCAAAAAACGATGGAGGTCTTATCCGCATGAATTGCTCAATCGTGCAGCTCCGCTCCTGAGAACCTCTAGCCATCTTAGCCCTCACCTGCTGGGTTATGCTACGTAGTACAACATTTTGGTCTCTGCCACCCATACTAGAAGGCCCTCTATCATCACCCTGAGTATGTGCACTACTACTCCTTGGATTCATCCTGCAAAAAATATAAAATTGTCTTAGAACTCTTTTATCACAACTCACTAACACACCCAACATACTAAAATCCACAGGAAATTCTGCTACAAACATTTCTCAATTCCCATTTAAGATTCAATCCTACCACTCAGAAACACGATCTGACAATAGTATCTACGATTTTCTAGAAGTCGTCACCCTAGGAAAAACACAGAAACAACCACGGAACTCCTACTTCCAGGTCGCATGATTGAACCCTAAATTCTAATCTCATCCTCTATCAACAACAGACTCATATCTCATCAATATCCATCCCTATACTCTGGTATTGTATTATGTTATTTATTAAAGTCTGTAGAACCTAGCAAACCAAGGTTCTGATACCAAATTGTGACGCCCCGATTTTTCATACCATTTTTTTTTCATCAACAACAAATATCACATATAACCATAAACTTACCACGTCAACCACAAATACCATAAAACATAACTAACCGATACCATAAAACATAACTAACTCGAAAGTGGGTACCAGACATACAATCATACTCATACACAACCCTAACAGTGGAAGTCATTTCATAAATATATACATACATACCACAGTGAATACAAATACCGGAGTACTACCATTCATAAATACAAGTTAACCACAGAACTTTAGGGGAATCAAACCTCCTTAGTACAAAATACTCACCCTGACTACTCAGGGTATCTAGTCCCCTCTACTTCGAAGCTCTTTCAGCGGGTTTATCTCGGTTTCCTAAAATATTTAAATGATTGGGTGAGACACATCTCAGTAAGACGAATAAATTATTTACAGTGTATGGCAATATGAAATTCATTATATCATAGCATATGAACATATCAGTGATAGTATCTTTTGAGAAAATATACCATTTCCATAATCATAATCATATAGATATACAACACAAGATTTCATAAGCTTTTACTTTCATTTAAAAAAAAAACCATTCCTTCGTAACCCAGGTTTACCAACAAAGTTCCTGAGAATAGGGAAGCTTACCCGCCTATACAAGTAGTTTCCCTTTGCCCTGATATCATTTGCAGCCTAGCTCGATTGACTCAGGTTTAGCTACAACTAATACTTATCAGAGCACTCACCTTACTCAGTAAGCCCTCAGGCGGCGTGTTTACTTTGCTTTATTTATTAATTGACTCACACTATTTCATTTCTCATTTTCATTCTCGTTTCCATTCTCATTTCATTTCCATTTTCATTTCATTTCCATTTCCATTTCCATATCTAGCTTATGAGTGTCACTATAACCGATACATCCGTGTCTGTACTTATGGTTGCCCTGAGTATATCTGCTGCGCCATGCTTCACCCCATGGTCAATGTCTCATTCCATATTCTATGCCATGCTTCCCCCTATGGTTGATGTTATGCGGTGTGAAGGCTGGACCAAACCGCGATTGGCTGACCCAGTTAGGTCAAATAACATTATATATCTTGTATCTGTAGTACAACTGGCTAACCAAAAGCCCTGATCCGAACTCATGGGGCACAACAACTCTACTATACAATTCAGTCGACTGTCATGCCGCACGCTCCACGAGTTTGTGTGGTTGCACTAACACCATTAGCAATGGTACCGTGCTCTCAATATCATAACCCATCATTAGGGTTTCCATATCCATCCATCAGGGTTATCACTGCCACATAACAACAATCATTATGTAGTATTGGCATTTCATCAATCATATGTATGTATTCTCCTTTCCGAATTTCACATTTCATTTCTCACAATTTAATATTCATATTACAGAATTAACGCTGCAATATTCACATTTTTCATTATTATATTGCATAATTAACATTGCAATATTTTCATTTCACATATTCACATTTCCCATAATCATATTTCTCATATTCACATTTCTCATTTTCATATTGCAGAATTAACATTGCAATATTTTCATTTCACATATTCACATTTCAATATCAGTATTCTCAACACATTTCATTATTTCAATGATACTTTCTCAGTTCATAATTCATCTCATCTCATACTATTGTATACATATCTTATTTCATATTTACTTAATATTTCTCAAAACACATTATCGTTTCTTAGAAGATATTTAAATATTCCAGTACATTTCACTTCCATCATTTTTCCCACATTTCAAATCCGACATATCAATACACATTTCATAAACTCATATTTCTCCGGGTAATTCATTAAACCCGGTTTAAACATTTCTCAATATAAATCATATGCCACACAAATTTCATCTAATATTTATATCATAAATAAATTTCAAGTAAAATATAATACGCTATTTTCACATATTTCTCAACCCATAATTTCCTTAAAAAGACTACTATAATTTATTTCCCTTACCTGGCTTACTGAGATTCCATTAAACACCCAATTTTCTATGCCCTTCGACGTTCTAGCCCAAAAATCTGCAATACACATTTTCCCAAAATTATACAATACAATTCTCATAATAACTTCCATTTAACATTTCCTAGATTTCATATGCTCCAAATTAACTTAAAAACTTCAAAATACGCCACTTACCCTAGTTTTGGGATGGTGCCCTGGAACCCCAAATTGAAAATCTGCTCCATGTACGTTGCAGAGAATCTTCGCAGGAAACTCGTGGTGGTTCCTGATTGTCAATCCGGGCCTAAATGAGGTTGTAGTCGAAGAAAGAAAGAGAGAGGGTTTGTGGGTTGTATGAGAGAGAGAGAGAGAGAGAGAGAGAGAGAGAGAGAGAGAGAGAAAGAGGATATTTTGATTTCATAAAAATAAAATGGCTCTCGGTTTCCCCTTATACGCCCACTACAGAGAAAATCATCACCGATTTTCTCCAGCTCTCAAAAAACCGCTGCCGATTTTCCATTTAATCAGACCGATTTTAACCTTTTACCCGTTACTGCTCCATGGTAAATACAAAAACCGTCGCTGGTTTTCTAGCTCCTCTAGAAAACTGTCACTGGTTTTCTCCTTCCTTGGCCAAAAATCACTTTTTCCCCTTTTCTTTTATTATTTTATTTTTTGGATTTCTACAATATATTGAAATTAGGAATAGCTTCCTAAGAGGGGGGGGGGGGTGAATTAGCTTTTAAAAATTTCTTTTAACTTCTTTTAAGAATCCTTAACTTCTTTAAACACTTAACCAATTCTTTAACTTGTTTGTTTAATTTCACCAATCACACAAGAACTTAGTTCTTTTATCCAATCAATAACACAATTAAACAACCAATTAATGAAACACAATCTTCAAACTAAACAATCAATTTATTTGCCAAGTACAAGTTAAACATCAAACAACCAAACCAAGATATAAGGTATTCAGCACTTTGGTAATATAAGATCTTGAGATTGTTTGTTTGTTTGTTTATATAAGCCCCGTGATTATGAATTTGAAAACCTTGTGAAGAATGTAATTTAATATTCAACAATCCTTTCACAAACACAATAAAGCTTTTGTAGTCAGCCCTAGATATAAATTTTAATCAAGCCCTGTACATATGGATTTTCTTAATATGATGTTCAATACAACATTCAATCACTCTTTCTAAATATTCAAAACTCAAATAAACTTTTAGTTAATTTATCTTTGAGTATTTAACCAAGAAACGTACTCCCGTATAGTTTCCGCAAGATATGGTTTCACCAACGTACTCCCTTTCGGTTTCCGCAACCCAAATCAAAATTAATCTTTAAGTTTACTTGATTTCCAAATATGCGTAGTATATTTGATTTTTAATTTAAATCATCCACGCAATTTAAATATGTACTGAAAATAAAGAATAGGGAAAGAGAGAGTGAGACGGAGATTTTTACGAGGTTCGGCTTATACCTAGCCTACCTCCTCGCCTTTGGCAAACCACCAAAGAATTCACTAAACCTGTTCCATTGACGGGTGGAACAAAACCAATTACAACATTCCTTGGTTAAGGCTAGAGCCTACCTTCTCCAAACGATATTCCCTCGTTTGGTCACTCCTTACATAGGCTAGAGTCCGCCTCTCTAAGCAATATCCTCTTGCTTAGCCAACGATCCAAACACCTTGGAACGTCAATGAACTACAAGAAACATAAGATAAAATCTGCGTACAAGTATACTATCTCAAAGAGCAAGTTAGTACAATTTCAGCACTATATACTTAAATGTAAAATATCAATAGGAAATAGAATGAAGTTCAAGTGTAGAATTCACCAATATCCTTCTTAGAAGAGGATTAGCAGTAGGAATTCAAAGGAAGAAGGATCAGCACTTCAGAATTCTCAGCAAAAGAATTTTTCAATGAGTGAGCAAGAGAACTTAGGAAGAACAAGAGTACTTTCAGCTCCTCAAAACAGATTTTTCAATTCTTAGCATTTTTATTTGTTTTGCAAAACCATGTATTTATAGGCTTTCAAACATGCAAAAGTTTCATTAAAGAATTTCCCTATTTATTAGAATATTTAAGGTTCAAACGGTTATAATATAAAACATTAGAATTTTAAAAATTTACCCGTTGAACAGTTTTTAAATGTCTGACAACAGTGACCCCATTTTAGTATTTTGGCCATAACTTTTTTTTATAACTCCAAATTAGATATTTTTAGTGTCAAAAGAAAGTTAAGAGAAAATCCTACAACTTTCATGTTTATCACTATTTAAAATAATGAGTTTTTAAATGAGAAAAATTTACCTTAATGCGGATGTATAAAAACTGACGGCATTTGGGAAAAAACTCTTTTTGGTGCTTTTTATTCCAAAAATGATTCTAACTTTTTTAAAATAATTTTGACCTTATTGAAATATTATTCAGGTATTTTAAAAAGTATCTAGGTCTAAGAAGTTAACCTAAGAGCTTCAAAATATTTCAAATGATATTTTAAACATTAAAGCACTTACATGAGACTTCTAAAATATTAACATTCTAAGTTCTTGAGTCTTCATACTTTGTCCTTGGATTGAATCCGTCTTTTCTTCAAACTTCCATATTCTTTAAGCTTTCTTACTTTGCCTTTCTTTGGATCTTTTGACTTTAATATGCCTTGACTTTCAACAACTTATTCATGTCCTCATGTTCTTCAACAAGTAATTCATGTCTTGGCTCATTTAAGCTTCATTTGATCCTTGTGAGCACTTTGACCTTGCTTCCATCATATTTGATCCTTGTGGGCACTTTGACCTTACTTTCACATATATGAACCCTGAAATATCATAACTCACACAAATATATTAAATTTCACTTGTTTGTTAGCATCAAAACAAGATAACAAGATTTTAAGCCTTGTAAGGCCAACATATATGTACACTCTAACATTGACCAAACAATTCTTATGTACATATTTTTCATTTTTTTTAATGGTTATAGCAATAGATAAATAATTATGGTAGAATATGATATGTGATCCGCTACAAAAAAACTGATTTTTAGTGATGAAAGTATTAGTGATGGTTCCAATTTCATCACTAAAAGTGACATATTTGTGATGGTTTTTAAAATCTGTCACTACTAGTGCAAGTATTAACAACGGTCGTTGAAGCCGTTGCTAATAGTATACTTTTAGTGACGAAACTAAAATCGTCACTACTACTTGCGTCAATAAAAACCAGTTCTCCCACACAAACTATCGCGAGAAACAACTTTTTGCATGGAAACTATTTTGGGAAAATATTTGATGTTTCTTAGGGTATTAGTGATGAATTAAAGGTGTCACTAAAATGACGTATTAGTCACAGTGTGTGTAAACAATAACTAATAGTCCATTATTAGCGACAAATTTGTTAAACCATCACTAATAAAATTTTTAATTTAAAAAATATAAAAAATTTATTTAACTATATTAGTGACGGTTTGGAAACTGTCATTAATAGTAACTTATTAGCGACAAATTTATTAAACCGCCAGTAATAATTTTTTTTATTTGAAAAATCTAAGCACAATTTCTTTTACAAGATTAGTGACGGTTTAGAAGAACTGTCACTAATAGTATATTATTAGCGACGAATTTATTAAACCGTCACTAATAGTCTTATATTTGTCCTGCCACTAATAATGCATCTATTGGTTGGGAAGACAAGTAGATTAGCTTATAGATAATCCAAACCTAAAAGTTAGGCCTTCCCACTAAGACAAAGATGGCCAAGGAATCACCTCGATTGTCATGCCAGGCAAACATATATGCTTGCCTCAGCCCATTAGTGTTCTAGGTCACCTAAGTGGCCAAGATGCACCACAAATGAGAATCTAGATGAGTTGAAGATAAAATACAATGAGAAAATCATGTCCTAGGTTTAATGGGACTAGACCCCTCACACATCATATTATATAGCTTTTCGCCTAATTAGGAAGTCCCACTTTCATCATCCGTGGAAGATTTTAATTTGTAGTTTCTTTGAGAGAGACTTTGTAGTGTTAATGTGCAAAGGCTTCATGCGTGGAAGCATTACTCATTTTTGGCTTCTTTAATGAATCAGGTCCTAAAGGTCTTCTCTCACATTTCCTAATAGAAGCAACCTCTTTCAAATCTAAAGGAAAGATCTATATGTCTGGCCATGGATTGAGATTGTTCTTAACATAGTGGACGAAAAAAAATGGAAGATCTGTCATTGATAGTGAACTAGCTGGCGTATATACTAATTACCAGTAGTCATCTGAGTGGATGAATTTGAGATCCGCATCAACTAAAGTTAATCGAAAATCAGATTCTGCATACGAAGCAGCCATGTCGATGCATGCATAGGTGGGTTGCTTGTGAAGATGATTACAATTTAGATGGGCCAGTATGAGACTATCGTCATTGTAGTGGACATATAGGAACTATTGTTGATATACGTTGTCTAGGAAGAAATACCGTCACTAATAGTCTTTATAATAGTGATGGTTTTTAGAACCGTCACTAATCATTCAACTTGATTAAGCAGCTAATGCATGCATATATGTTAATTTTATTTAAAAAATTAGTTAAATATAAATTAGTGACTAAATGGTTATCAAAACACTTTAGAGTAGCTTTATTTTATAAACTCAATTTGTAATTAATTATTAATTCCATTAATTTGGTTAATCGAATTAAAATTTATATTAACTGAACCGATAACCGATGAACCAAAATTTGGTAAAATTGTAACCGAATCGAACCAACCCTATTTATTGACCAAACCGAATTGATCACTGAAATTGGTCACTTAATTCGGTGAATTCGGGTTTCCCCAAATTATGCTCACCCCTAATTGGTACAATATTTTAAATTTCAATTTTAAATGGCATATCATTAGTGACGGATAGTCAAACCATCACTAATAACAAACTTTTAGTGACAATTTTAATAGTTTTAGTAAAGGTTTGAAATTCGTTACCGATTCTCTGATTAAATTCCCAATTTTACCTCGCATGACCATTGATCTCCCTTCTTTCCCTCCATCCTTTCCCTCTCTCCGTTCCTCGTTAAACTGGGTCCTGCCTCTATCGCCTGCCAAAGCTCCTCTTGCCGCCACCGCAAGCCTGAGCTACTCCTTAGCTCGCTGCTGCCGCTCGCCTGAGCTACTTCGGTCCTCATTTTGTGAACTTTGAAGCTCGGCCAGTAAGTTTGCAATGTGTGGGTTGATCATGTCTGCGTGCATGGTGCGTGCGTGTGTCTGCATGTGTGTGTGGGTCTGAGTGCGTGTGGGTGTGTCTGCGTGGGTGTGTGAGTGTGTGTGTGGGTCTGAGTGTGCGTGGATGTGTCTGCATGGGTGTGTGAGTGTGAGTTTGGAAGGATAGGAATAGGCAAGTGTTCAAAAATTCATCGTCATCAATCCAAATCAGCAGAAAACACTAGTTTGCTGTCGTCAATAGTAGGCATAGTAGGATTATTATTTATGATTTTGATGTAATCTTTTATTTGTGTGACACCCTTCAGGTTGTTTGATTCTAGGATTGCATTTAACCACCCTGCCTCTTCTTTATAGTTTTCTCTACTAATAATATATATAAAATATTAAAACTCAATTCAGTTGGTTTTGGGTTTGGTTAATATGGAATTTCGGTTGAGTTCAATTAACAAGATTCTTTAATATTTTTTTTTTGATTAATCCAGTTAATTAACCTAATTAACCGTAGTAACCAAATGTTCACCCCTACTCAAACTTGCAGATGAAACCTAACACAATACAGGTAGGATAATACTTATTGATGCAACATTCGATGAAATGATGAATTGTGCGTTGAGAATTTTTTTGAAAAGCTTATTATTAATAATAAAAACTGAAATTTTAACATAGCCGATCCCCCCCACCCTTTTCTATCTCACATATTTTTTAAAAGGAAGAAAACAATTACTAAGTGATGGATTCATCTAAAATAAATCAACATCACATTTTCCCCCTCAAGTCCCTAACAACACAATCAACTAATCTTTAGTTAGAGAATTTGTATTAGTTTAGTATATTCAAATTCTTGTCATTGCCTCCACGACATCACAAGATCAAGTCATTTTGCAAGCCAACTACTATTTGCCTGGGAGTAACTCCCTTTGTAATTTCATAGTTCAATAACTTAAATGCACTCACAATCTCATCTCAGCACTACACTTACTATCCATAATGTACTGAATGCTTGAATTTATTTGATGGATGGTGTATATTTTGATATAAACTATTATTGAGTTATATTGAATTACATGCTTGAACTGAACGCCATCTGTATGGATGATGCAGAATCTTGTGAACTGCATGCTGGTAGTTGCTTAGGTTGTTGCATGTTTGGATTGAACGCATGAGAACACAAAGGGGAGCTAAGCTCCATCCTTTGTGAGCTGGCCTAAATTTAACTATCTTAAGGATTCAAATGAATCATATTTTTATTGTTTTTATGATTTGTAGGTCTCAAAAATGTTCTATTTATAGGCGGCATGCTACCGAAATTTCGTTAGAAATCTCATACATGACTATAGTCCTTAAAATGTGTGCTAAAATGATTATGATGTCCTAAATATTTTTTGAAAGGACAAGTGAATAAATGAATAATTGAATTCATCCTTATGCTTTGTATAAATTTCCTACATCACTAGGATATTGCTTTCTAGTTGAATTTAAACCATTTGCATGCTTAATGTAGAAATTGTGAAATGCATGCTGCTTAATTGACTGTGATGTTTCATGCCGGTTAATTGAACAAATTGAAAAATGCATGCTGATTAGTTGACACTAGATAGTTGCATGTTGATTAAGCATTCTTATGTTGAATTTAGAACATTGAACCCTTCAGTGGAATTCATCCATTGTATAAACTAAAATCATGCACACATAATAAGGCCAAGTGTTCAATGCCATATGAATAAGATTTAACCAAATTAATAACTGTCATTTCATGTGCTCATTGAAGCTTAGATCCCATTCAAAAATGGTTACTATACATTCATGCCTCATCGTACATGTGAGACAAATCAATTATTAAAATTAAATTGATTATTAGTCATACTATGTAGACCAATAATCAATTGAACATTTTAATTATTTGTTTAATTTATGATTAGTGATGTGTGTATTTCAACCATTCTTAAATTGTCAAATGTGGACAGTTTAGGAAGTTGTATTCACATTGTTGTCATTGTTCATGCTTTTTTCATTGTCATTATATATTTCAAGCACATCTCTACTTGTGTTCTCTAGGTGTATAGTGGGGTGTCGTGACAATTTGCTAGTTTGGAGATGCTGCTGAAATTTGGAATGACTATGACAAAGGATTTTGAGTGATTGACTACAATGTAAATGCAACATTCCTAAATGGGATAGGATACCCTTTAGATGGAAGGCAGTTGATTTTAGGATTCACGATGCGTGCGTCTTACACATTATGAGAATGTAATCAACACCATTCTCTTGAACGTGTTATAGGGTAATTAATAAACATGGACAAAAGTTGGATGAAGGCTTGGGGTAGGTTTTTGGACGAATACTTGAAAGGGGTATTTGATTTCATAGAGTTCGCGAATCCTTGTGCAGACAAAGCCAGTAGAATAAGGTGTCCTTGCAAGAAATGTCTAAACTTAACATTCAAACACATTGATGTGGTTCATAAGCATCAAACTTTGGAATGAAGAGAAGCTACACAACATGGGTGTTCCATGGTGAAGATTACGCAGTTCAAAGTGATGATGATGAAGATGAAGTTGAGGGGGCAAATATAGTAGGTGGCGATATACGTTCGGAAGGGTTTATCGAAATGTTAGGTGACTTGCAAAGGGGGATTGCAGTGGACACAGACGACGTCAGTGTGTTGCGTACTAGTGATGAATCTACTTCAGAAAGTATCATACCTTGTGATCTTAGTATGTTAAATTGATTCGATAAACCATTTTCTAATCTCATAAGGGATGCATGAGTGCTCCTATATCCAAACTATACCAAATTTTCAAAATTAGAGTTCCTAATAAAGTTGCTTCATGCAAGGACAATGCATGAGTTATCTCAGAGTGCATTCAACGTGCATTTAAACCTCATTAAGGTAGCATTGGCTGATGGTGAAACACTTCCAAAGTCCTTTTATGAGGCGAAAACATACATGCTTGAATTGGGTCTCGGCTACACTCCAATACATGCTTGTAGATATGACTGTGCACTCTTTTATGGTGAGCTTGAAAATGCGAACGAGTGCCCAGAATGTGGTGAATCGAGGTATAAAACTATTTAGAATAAGGGTAAAAAGATCTTCCAAAAAGTTTTGCGATATTGTCCATTAATACTGCGGCTACAATGATTGTACATTTGTAGAAAGATTGCTGCGAACATGAGATGGCATAAAGAGAAACATCTTCAAGAGGAAAATACCCTTATCCGTCAGCGGACTAGGAAGCTTGGGCTGAGTTTGATAAAATGCATTCGTGGTTTTCTAGTGATCCTTGCAACATCAGAATTGACTTTGCTTCAAATGGGTTCAATTCTTTCAGTAACATGAATACCCGTATAGCATATGGCCAGTTATGATGAAAATATACAATATGCCGCCATGGTGATGTATGAAAGGACCCTTCATTTATATGTCTCTGCTTATTCTCGGACCGAAGGCACCTAGTAATGATATTGATGCTTACCCGAGGCCGTTAATTGATGATGAAAGTCAAGGTGTAGCCTCAATAGTGGGGGGGGGGGTGAATTGGGTTATTAAAATTTTCTTTTAATTCTTTTTAAGAATCTTTAACCTCTTGTTAATTCTAGTAAACACACAGCAAAAGCTTAGTTATTTAATCAATCAAAAACCACACTTAATATCAACACAAATAAATAATAATCAAACAACTCAATCAAACACAATATACTCAATCAAAAATAAGATGTAGTACTTTTTAGCTGTAGCAAGAACTCAAGGTAGAGTTCATCCATAGCCCTGTTTGTTTCATGCCCTGTAATGAATGAAATTGTTTGCGCTCTCTCAACTAAGATTTCTGCAAACGATTAAATAATATACTCCCTTTTAGGTTTCTGCAAAAGTTTTAATCAAACGTACCTTCTTAAGTTAAGAGCCTTCTTAATCTCGATTTTTGATTTTCAGCAACTGGCACTTAGCATACATGCCACGCAATATATACATATATATACATATATATATATATATATATGTTGAAAATAAAGAGAAGGGAAAAAGTGAGAGCAAGATTTTTATGAGGTTCGGCTTATCCCCAACCTACGTCCTAGTCTTAGGCCAATACCACCTAAGGATTCTATTATAGCACTCCTATCCGGGCGGAGCAAACCTTTACAAATCCCTCCTTAAGGGTAGAGCCCCCTCTCCAAGCGATACCCCACGCTTGGTTCAACGATCCAAATAATCCTTGAATCATAAACAACTACAAGAGACAAGAAACAATTCCTGTGTATAATGACACTCTCAAAAGAGTAGATTAGTGCAATTGAAAGTACTATATACTTCAATATTAAATATCAAAATAAATAGATAAAAGCTCAAGAGTGATTTCAAAAAATTCCTTCTCTAGATGAGAATCAGTGATTCAGTAGTCTAGAACTCAGAGAAGGATGTTTCAGCACTTCAGAATTTCACAGCAATTCAGTTTTGCAAGGAGTGAGCAAGAGAGATCTTTGACAGAGTAAGAGAACTTTAAGCTTTTGAATAGATTTTCAATTTCTTGGTGTGTTTGATTTGCTAAAAGCATGTATTTATAGGCTCATAAAAGTATTTTCGTGTTGCCCAAGATTACTTGGAGAATTTCCCAAGTCATTATGAAATTTGGGGCACAAGAAACCTTAGTTTGAATTTTAAAACATTTAAAAACTATAACCGTTAACATTGTTCAGTAGACTGAGGTATCGAGTTCAGTCTTCTAAAGTTCTTTAAAACACTGAAATTTTAACTGCAAACATGGTCAGTCGATTGGGCATACATGGTTCAGTCTACTGAGGATACACTGCCTTTTCAGAAATTCATCTAGAAGTTCTTTAGTAGACTGAACTTAATCTTCAGTCTTCTGAGAAAATTCTTCAGTATTCTGAAGATAAACTTCAGTCATCTGGGCAATTAAAATTCTGGTTTTTTCAGTTTTAGTTTTCAAAAACTCTTTGCTCTCTTACTTTGATTTGTAAAAATTTTATCCAAGGTTTTGAAAAATAAGGTCTCTAAGTCCACAATGACCTCTAAAGAGCTTCAACATATTCCAATGTGATATTTCAATATGAAGTACTTACATCATTTGTCTTAAAGCCTTAAAACACTCTAAGCTTAAAGTCTTCTATGGTATTTTTGCTTTGAATCCCCTTTGACTTGAGTTTTGAGTCAGCTTTAGATTTCCACATACTTTACTCATTTTGGTGTTGCTTGAGCTTCCTTTGAATCACTTTAAATATGAATGTGGCTTTTGAGTCCTTAGTGATCTTGAACTTTCATTGCTATTCTTTCTTTTGAACTTTGTCTTTAAGTATTCCTAAAACATCATCACTTTAACAACACATGTCAAATTATCCTTCATTTTTTATCATCAAAACGAGATTTGAAAGCCATGTTAAGCCAACAATCTCCCCCTTTTTGATGATGACAAATAAGGAGCGAAGATGAGAGATCCTTTGACAAGGCTCCCCCTTACAATAATAATGCCTTTTAATAATTTTGAAAAATGTAAGTTATAAAAAATCACAATTAAGCATATGAACACAATCAAATACATTAAGCATATGAACACACACAATCAAATATATTTCATTATAGTATATGTCATTATGTAGTGTGCTTTAACTGCTTTATTTATATTCCTTTAACATTCATATTTACTTTAACATGTTTTGCTCATATTATGTTGTATCATTGATATTTGTTCAACAACTCATATCATATTTGCTTAAAACTTCTCTCCCCTTTTGACATCATTCAAAAAGAATCAAGGGGCAGAATGCAAAAATTCATTTAAAGAGCATATGTATTACAAACATAGGAAAGTCAAGCAAGGCAACATAAAAACTAAGTGTTTTTACATCAAGAGTACATCATAAAAAGTTTAAAACTCAGCTATCAGCATTATCATCTTCTTCTTCAGCTTCTACATCACCTTTCTCTTCTTCATCTCCTTCTTCTTCTTCATTTCCTTTCTCTTCCTCATCACCTTCCTCATCTTCATCACCTTTGTCACTCCCTTCCTTAGAATCTTCATCATCACTTCGAGGGGCTGAACTAGTGTCCATAGGATTAACACCTCAAGATAAGCTAGCTTGATATTCCTTAATACGAGTGAGACGCTGATCAAGGGAGGATACCTTTTCCTGAAGGGTCAGAAGTCCTGATCTCATATCCCTTCTAAAGGTGGAGAATCCATTATGAAAGGACATGAACTCTGCAGGAGGTCCTTGGTCATAAGTTGGAGGAGGAGGAGGAGGAGGAGGAGGAGGAGGAGCTACTGTTAGTGCTTGTTGAGGCCTTCCTCCTTTGAAATACCAACCTTGATCACTCTTGTTATAGCCTTTTTGTTTAAGGGTTGTGGAGTTGAAGATATCATAACGAGTACATTTTATGAACAACTCAGAGGGTGTAATGATATCAAGCTGAGTAAAGATGAGGTTCAATGCACCTCCATATGGAAGGGTCACTCTAGATGCTTCTAACTTTGCCCACATCCACTTCAGAATAAGACTGGATAGGTCAATTTTCTTTCCCTTAAGTAAACACCAAAAGACAAAGCACTCAACATAGTAAAGATGATCGAAAGAATCAATCTTGGGTAAGATGTTATATGAAACGATTTTGTAAAGGATTTGGGCTTGGAGATTCAATTGTTTGTACAATGGTGGGTGTCCAAAATACACAAGTTCATTTTCTATAGTTAGAGGCAAAAATGTTTCAGGTGTGACGTCTTGCTTTAAAATCTAGGATTGAGCAAATGTAGGACATTCAAATTCTCCTGGGGTGATATGTAGCATGGGAGCTAAAATCTAAGGAGTTAAAACAATTTTCTTGCTCCTAACCTCGGTAGTTAAAATACCATCACTACGAATCATGTTGGCACAAAAAAAATTTGATAAGATTGGGGAACATGCCTTTAGCTTGGTACACTATAAAGTTTTTCTAGCCAATATTCCTAAACATAGGGAGTATCTTAGGGAATTCAGTATCAAAGAAAGAGGTGTTAATCACCTTACCAAGAATAGGATCCATAGACCTGAGAGAAGAACGATTACGAAGCTTGGATGGAGGTGTTACTAGCCATCTTTCAATGTTGTTATCATCTCTGCCAGTAGAGGTTCCACGGTTGGCCGTCGTCTTAGTTTGAGGCATATTGGAGATCAGAGAGCAAATGAACACCGGCTATAAAACCCTAGAATCCATAGGTGAGTATGTACAATTGTGTTGGGAGGCTAGGATTCAAGAGATTTTTGGTGAGGATTGAAGAAGACAGAGAGTGGATGCTTCAGATGAGTGATGGAATAAGGTTTAGAGGCCCGAAGTTAGGTTTTTTTGCATGTTAAATATATAGATCCTGCGACTTTAGTATATTGATGATTAAGCTCAGTCATCTGAGGTGTGATGCCTCAGTTGTCTGAGCATTCAGGCTATAGTGTTCAGTTGTATGAGGTTCCAAGCTCAGTCGTCTGAAGTTTTTAACCTTCTAAATATTTTCTTTTCTCTTTAACATGAACTCTTCCTTCTTTTGTTTTATCACATTATCAGACTTCAATTTTCTTTTCAAATTGGATTTTGAGGTGAATGACTTCCTCAATCTTTGAAGATAAGCTTCCACACTCCAAGTCTTATTGATGTCTGGCCAATAATGACATTTTGTATTTATTTGATATATCTTATAAGCTCTTCTTTTAGTTTTCTATATTTCAACTAGTTCAATTTTCTTTAAATTTGATTAAGTGGTTTCCTTATTAATATCTTTGGAGTCCATTTTATCTAGGTACCCATACTTTCTTAGGTTAAAATGGTTTGGCAAGCGATGTTTCTTTTATTCTCCAAACTTGTCTAGTTTTCACACCCTTTCTTTTTAATGGACATTCAAACTTAATGTGTCCTTTCTTCTTACATAGAAAGCATGTGGTGTGAGTGTAAGCATTTGAGAAGGTGCTAGCATAATCTTTGGAGGCTTTTGTAAAGTATCCCATGTAAAGATTATTTTTCCTTGTATTTTCAATTCCATTGAATCCTATGTCTTCTTTATTCAAAGACATCCTTCGTGCACCAATCATTTTATCAAAGTTCTCTTTTCCTCTGGTGAAATTGTAGATTATTTTAGTTTGATCTTAAATTTTTCTTTTAAGATCACAAATTTCTGAGTCTAGTATATTTTTTTCCCTTTTCTTATAGCTTTTTTTGGTCTTGAGACATCTTCCTAATTTTGTTCTCTAGTTCAGAAATATATTGATCTTTCTCATTATCCATAGAAGTTTAGGATCTTATATCTTCTAATTCCTTTATCACTTTTTCATTCTTACTTTCTAATATCTTAATTTTTAAATTTTTTTCTCTTTCAGCAAGTTTTTGAGATTTCGATTCTTTCATTATAGCTTCATTCTTATTTTTCAATGATGTGTATCTTTTATTCATTTTAACTAGAATCTTATGAACTTTGAATAGTTCACTTTGTAGTTCTTCATAAGATGGCATACTCTCATAATTGGTTTCATTAGATGAATCACTACTATAATCATTAAATGATTTGGATGAGGAGCTTTCTCCTTCATCATCATCCCATGCGATATAGCAAGCAACCTCTTGGTCACTTGATTTATTATTTGAACTACTTGTACTCATATTATTCCAAGTAGTTTCTTTCATTGCCCTTTTCCTTTTTCTTTTTGGAATTTTTCTTAAGTTGTGGACAATCCAATTTTATATGTCTAACTTTCTTATAATTATAGCATGTTGGAGGTTTAGCCTTTGTTTTCTTTTTACTGATTTCCTTTTCTTCTTCTTCATCTGATTTTGAGTTCCAAAATTTTCTTGTAAATTTATTCTTCCTTCTAAGAATTTTCGCAAGTTTCTTGGATATGAAGGCTATTTCATTTTCATCCATCTCTTCTTCATCTTCATAACTAGAGTTTTTGTTTGATGCTTTAAAAGCAATGGATTCCTGAGCTTTAGAATTTCCACTTCTTTCATTCATAGCCATCTCATATGTGAGAAGTGAACCTATAATAAGTTCATCTAGTGAGGTGGCCTTGAGATTTCTACCTTCTGTTATGGTTGTGGCTTTTGGTTCCCAAATGTGTGGAAGTCTTCTAAGGATTTTGCATATCATCTCATAGGTGGAATATTTTTTCCCCAAAGCTTTTAATAAGTTTATGATATGTGTAAACCTAGTGTACATGTTTGTGATGGTTTCATCAGGATTCATCCTAAAGGCTTTGTATTCACTAGTCAACATATCAATTCTATTATCTCTAACAACTATGGTACCTTCGTAGGTTACTTCAAGTTTATCCCAAATTTCCTTTACTATTTTACAAGCCATAACTCTATTGAATTCATTAATGTCTAGTCCATAATATAGGGCGTTTACAGCACTAGAGTTTACTTGCAGCATTTTATGATCCATTTCGGTCATCTCTTTTTCTTCCTTAGGAACCTCTTTTCCATCTACTAGTTTTGTAGGGATTAAGTCACCATGCGTGATAACCTTCCAAACTTTCCAATCTATAGTTTGAAGATAAATCCTCATTCGTTGTTTCCAAAAAGTGTAATTAAGTCGACAAAAGCGAGGTGGCCTAGTTGAGAATTGACCCTCTCCAAAGGGAGCTACTTCTACATGTGCCATGTAGATGTTTATATAACTACTTTTTAAGATTTATTATAACCTGACTCTGATACCAATTGAAAGTCAAGGTGTGGCCCCAAGAGGGGAGGGGGGGTGAATTGGGTAATTAAAATTTTCTTTTAAATCTTTTTAAGAATCTTAACCTCTTGTTAATTTAGCAAACACACAACAAAAGCTTAGTTATTTAATCAATCAACAACCACACTTAGTCTTAACAAAAATAAACAATAATCAAATAACACAATCAAACACAATATACTCAAAAATAAAATGTAGTACTTTTCAACTTTAGCAAGAACTCAAGGTAGAGTTCGTTTGTAGCCCTGTTTGTTTCAAGCCCTATAATGAATGAAATTGTTTGCACTCTCTCAATTAAGATTTTCGCAAATGATTAAACAACGTACTCCCTTTTGGGTTTCCACAAAAGTTTTAATCAAATGTACTTTCTTAAGTCAAGAGTCTTCTTAATCTTGGTTTTTGATTTTCAACAACCTGCACTTAGCATACACACCACACTATATATATATATATATATATATATATATATATATATATATATATGCTAAAAATACAGAGAAGGGAAAGAGTGAGACAAAGATTTTTACAAGGCTTGGCTTATCCCCAGCCTACGTCCTCACCTTAGGCCAATACCACCTAAGGATTCCATTATAGCACTCCTTTCTAGGCAGAGCAAACCTTTACAAATCCTTCCTTAAGGGTAGAGCCCCCTCTCCAGGCGATACCCAACACTTGGTCCAAAAAATCCTTAAATCGTCAACAACTACAAGAGATAAGAAACAACTCTTGTGTATGATGACACTCTCAAAAGAGTAGATTAGTACAATTGAAAGTACTATATATTTCAATATCAAATATCAAAAGAAATAGATTGAAGCTTAAAAGTGATTTCACCAAATTCCTTTGTTGACCTGATAGGTCACACCCAGTTTTGATCATGACAAATACTCTTGGTACTGATGGTTTGTACTAAGACTTGCATGCAGGTTCACCTTACGCATGTACTCAAATCGAAAGACATATCATGATGGCGTGCGGTGTTCATGCCAATGAATGAAGAAGTCTGTGTTGTATTTTTAATTCTTTTCCACTTTCTTCATTCTGGGATGTAATATTATTATGGACTGTACACTCTTATGGTTTGTAATAATTTTCATTATGCATGATAGGAAGGTATGCTCAAACAGACCTTTGTTGGACCTTAGGTACCTACAATTAGTACATATAGTCCCCATCATCACATATCATATCAGGGGAGTTGAATGAAGTAAAAATATGGACCTAATTGAAAATCTTGAGAGTGCTTGGGCGACCAAACCTGTGGCATTCAGAATGCCTCAGGCGACCGAACCCCGGATAAATTCAAATTGTTGACTTCTTGTTCAGTAGACCGAACCAACTTGAACATATCTTCCTCAGTCACCTAAACCCATGTCAGAGCACTTTTTCACCAACCTGGGCGCCCGAACCTTCACATTCAAAAAGCCCTAGGGCGACCAAACTTGCTAGTTCGGTTAACCGAACTTGTATCTAGGCACCCGAACCTCAGAAAGAATGCTTCTGACTTTTGTTCAGCCAACCAAATCTGATTTCAGGCACCTGATCCTTTAAAAATTAATTTTTTGAGTGAGTCTATTCAGACACCTGAATCTCGTGGGTTAAATTATTTTTACTGGGGTTAAAATTAAGTAAATTGGGTTAATTTTATTAATTGGTTTTAAAACAAATCTAATAATACCCTATATGTCCCCAATGGTCATAATTCACCCATTCTCTATATATAGGGGCTCATTTGCAAAAAATTATGGTGATTAGCAAATAGGATTAGCCAAAAATTCTCTCAAATTTCCTAAACCCTATTTGTTCATTCTAACCCCATAACACTCAAATACCTTCATTCCTTTGAGAAATCTTACTTTGTGAGTGTTTATTTATTGATTGTTATTGCCAGATACTCTTAGCATATACATTGTTGTTTGATTTTCAAAGTAAGAGTAAAGCAAATATTTTTCCCCCGATTTCATTTAATAAATATGGGTGTGGGAAAAATCTTATTGCTAAGTGAGTCTTTACATTGTTATTGTAAGACTCATTGAGCTTATATTTTTGTGTGTAAAAATATTTTACAAAACTTGATTTCAAACAACTCTTGTGCTAGATACATTTGAGAAAATATTTTTGAGTTCTTTTGCATATTATTGCTAGCAACTTTGAAACACTAATATAATATTGAGATTTGATATACTTTGCTTTCAAAGATTAGCTTGTTAGAACACTCTACGCATATTTGAGATTATATATCTTATTGAGTGTTGATTGCACAAATAGAGCATCGAGCTTATAGTTCATACATACTTAGGGTGCATTGATTATATTGTGTGTAGTGGTACATATAAGCTTGTGTTAGAAGCATTTGTTTGTACGTAAATTTTACATTATTGATTGTATTCCAGGCGTGGTCTTGAAGAGGGAGACTAGTCCTATGGAATATTCCCGGATTGGCTTAGACCCGATTAGGAAAGCTAGGTGCACCATCCTGGTAAGGTGTAGGTTGAGGTCAGCCCTGCTAATTGATCTGGTTGTAACTAGTACCGCTCCACTTGTTAAGTGAGCATTAGTGGAATCCTTGAGCTTTCGAGCTAGAGACGAGGACATATGCAATATTGGCCGAACCCTGATAACATATCATGTGTGCACTGTTTACATTTCCACACTTTATATTTATCGCACGTGTATGTTATAGTGTGAATGATGTGCATGATTTAAATTTCCTCATATTATATTTTTCTGCGCATTTGAGATTGCATAGAAAGACCCTAGGTTGTGATATTCTGCTAACATCTGGTTTTACCTAGGAGATAAAGTTTTTAGATACCCAATTCACCCCCCTCTTGGGAATACACCAAAGCCAACAATTGGTATCAGAGCCTCGTTGCACTTGGCTTAACAGTTATTATAAAAGATTGCAATGATTCTCATTGGTGTATCCCTATTCATAGAGGGACAATCACCTTCCAGTCCTCCATCATTTTTTGGTAATGATTACACCGCTTGGAAACTTAGAATGAGCGTATTTATAAAATCAATGGACTAGAGAGCCTGGAAGGTGATTTTCAAAGGAATTTGTGTGCCTGTAGAAAATAATATTAATTAATGCATGCAAATTCACATGCCATGGAATTATTGTACTGTGCTTTAGATACTGATATTCTTCATGCGATTATGACATGTAGTAGTGCACAGAAGATCTGGGTTGAGCTGGAAAAGAGATATGGAGAGTCCCAGGAGAATGAGACCACCACTCAGGAAGTGGTAAATAATAGGACAATTGCATTAACAGATAGCGAGGCATACGTTCCTATCTCAGCCTCTATAGATGATTCTGTTGCTAAATGTTATGATATGTCAAATGACGAATCATCTGTTGAATTTCATGATAGTTCTATTGTTAATGCATGCGATGATTCTTATGGAAAATATTATGATATATCTTATAATGAGACATTGACTGTTTCTGATAATGATACTATATGCATTGATTTATATGATAGTTATAGAGATAAATCTTGTATTGAATCATGCTATGAGTTTTATGATGAAAGAATGTCATTGAATAGACAACTAGAAAATGATTTTTATAAAATTCATAAGTCTTTAGTTGGAATGTCTTGTCATAAAACATTTCTAAAAATTCAAAACAAAAGGTTGGCTAAACAATTTGAGGAATTAAAAGATTATCATGCCACCTTAGAGAAGAAAAAGTTGAAGAAAATATTAAAAAATAATTTTCCAGGAGGGAGAAATGAGAAATGATAAACCCTTAGGAATTAAAAGAAATAAATCTTTGAAAAATGGTTCATACTTTAAGTCCCACAGTCATAAAAATGCCTTAATAAGTAAAACTAGAATAAATAAGCACAATCTTTTACGAGCATATCAAACTTACTCATACATTGGAAAGATAGGGCACATGATATATAATTATCGACCTAAAGGTGCTAGGGGCTTAGACAAAGAAATGAAATGGATAATCAGCAAGGCAAATCCCGTAGGACCTTTTGAAAAATGGATCTAAATTAATATTATATAATCATCTAATCCATCCTTAGTTCCTAGGTTTAGGGGTTAGTAATGCCAATAGGCTTGGGAAGTGGCTTAGGTTTAAAATGTAGAAGCTTTGTATACACATCCACTTTCAAATGGACAAGCCTTCTATGCCTGGTATATAATTCAAAATGCTTAACTCACACATAAATATGAAAATCTTAAGGTGAAGTATACATTGTCCATAGCTCAAGCTTGTTGTTGAGGGGATCCATATATATCATTTAATACTAAAGCCATCCTTGAACTTAAAAGCCTTGAACAAGTAGCAGTCATTACTCTAGGGTTAAAGCACTATTGATCATAAATGACTAATATATATTGAGTGCTTATCATAAGACATTCCTTTTACTCACAAGCACATCCTTGCTTCATAATTATAATTATATCTAAAGAATACATACCACTGTTCAAAGAGCTGTTTTCAAAATTCATACTCTCCTAGACGCTCTTTACACATACCTGGACATGATTACCATCACAGAAATAGTTTGAAAAATGTCATGTCTATCCTAAATACTCTTCTATACCCATTAGTGATTTAAATTTCAAAGATTATTTATTTATCTTCCCTTCACAAGCTCTCGAATTTTTAAGTTATATCCTTTAGAGCTTTATATACTTAGAGATGAGTTGAATGGCTAAATTGATTGCCTAGGTCTCAATCTAGATGAATGCATAAAATTCAATTAGACCTATGCATGTGTATTTTTAAATCGAAAGCCATTCTAACTTGTGCCTCTCACGTATTGAAAATCATAAGGAAGGAGGCAAATATAGGCTTAGGACACTCAAAGAAATATTTATTGTGACTTTTTGGTCCGAAAAGTCTAATAACTCAAAGCCAAGCTAAAATCACTGAAAATATTATATCTCTTGGTTATTGAACTTGAAGATGAAAGAAAAGCATAAAATGAGTCGAGTGCATAACTCGGGGGGAGTATATATTCTTTTATGGTTACATAAATTAAAATGCTCTTATATTTCTATGCCTAAATGTTCATGTGAATACTACAATGAATTTACAACTATCCTCTGTTATCTGATCTGTCTTATGCTTTATTTACATACACTTACATCTGGTTTGTAATAATTTTAAACAACCTTTTATTTTTACTTTTTCCCTTTTCGGTCATACACACTCACCACACACACACACAGATACTATTTTGTGGTGATTCTGATTTTGTTTATATTCATATATATATATATATATATATATATATATATATATATATATATATATATATCTTATGGTATTTAGGCTTGCATGATTTTTATACTTACATGATTATACCACTGAAATGCATGCTTATGATGAAAGCCGGAGCATAGTGGATGCGTTGATTAAGAATTGCCTGCTAGTAGAATTAGGTTCTCGTATGCTCAAAACTTTGATACACTGCTTGTTTGAGAATCCTTTTGTGCAGGTTAATTTGGGAAATGTCTGGTTTACAGACGACATGCTACTGAATTTTCTGTAGACATTTTCCCAAAAATGTTGAAGTATTTTTCAAAATTATATATATATATATATATGCATGAAAATTTCATTTTGGATTTTAAATTATCTGCCCTAAACTCTTTTTAAAACTTAAATGCTATGGAGCTGCTTATAGATATATATTTGAATGCTTTGAAGTTGGCAGACTTTTATGGGATAAGTCATATTTTCAAACAAAATGCTGTCAAAATTTTTCAAAATCATTGCACATATTCTATATTTTTTCTAAGTGCTGAACATCTTAAAGCTTGAAGTTGTGCCTCTAAAAAAATTCCTGTATTGTGTTCAAGATAATTTTAAAGAAAATGCATATTCTTAGGGGGAGTCACTTCACTTTAATTGTTATCATAACAAGACAATAAGTGGTATCATTTTTTCTTATTACTAATGGTCTCTAACAATTGGTGTCATATTTTTCTACCATATAGTTATAACAACTGGTATCAGTCCCACATATCTTCTCTTGTTTTATGCCTTGTGGGAATGCATAGTTTTGCAAGCAAGCGAAAATAAAAAAATGATTATGATAGACTAAAGTTTATAATCTTTTTGAAAGGATGAGTGAAAGCTAAATGAAAAATTAATTTTCGTCCTTGCATAATCATCAACTGAGGAAGAATGGGAAATTTAAACTGCCAAGTCCTTTGAGCTGCATGATATTATTAGTCTTTGACTTATGTATTGTTTGAGTTGATTGCTTGAAATGTGCTATATACTATTGATTGAAACTCAACACAGGTCACTTAGGTACAAAGTTATGATTGGGAATGATCTATTTTCAAATGACATGCTGCCAAACTTTTCAGAAATCCTCTAAATATACCTTTTGTATCTAAATGATGTTCTTTGCCTTCATGCTATCATTCTTAGCCCTTTTTGCTGTTGCCAAAAGGGGAAGAAGATGCAAAATTGGGTACATTTCTAAATTCAAATTTAATTACCCATTGATAAATCATTTAAATTGAACTTTAATTGTCTTTATGCATAAAGTCAGGGGGAGCCTTTCTTGGCTGTACCCACTTTACATAAAGTATTTGTCATCATAAAAAAGGAGGAGATTGTTGACCTGATAGGTCACACCCAGTTTTGATCATGACAAATACTCTTGGTACTGATGGTTTGTACTAAGGTTCACATGCAGGTTCACCTTATGCATGTACTCAAATTGAAAGACGTATTGTGATGGCGTGCGGTGTTTGTGCCGATGAATGAAGAAGTCTATGTTGTATTTGTAATTCTTTTTCACTTTCTTCATTATGGGATGTAATATTATTATGGACTGTACACTTCTATGGCTTGTAATAATTTGCATCATGCATGATAGGTAGGTATGCTCAAACAGACCTTAGTTGGACCTTAAGTACCTACAATTATTACATATAGTCCCCATCACCACTTATCATATCAGGGGAGTTAAATGAAGCAAAAATCTGAACCTAATTGAAAATCTTAAGAGAGCTTGGGCAACTGAACCCCAGAAAAATTCAAATTATTGACTTCTTGTTCAATAGACCGAACCAACTTGAACATATCTTTCTCGGTCATCCAAACCCATGTCAGAGCACTTTTTCATCAACCCGGGCGGCTGAACCTTCGCATTCAAAAAGTTCTCCGGCGACCGAACTTGTATCCGATCACCTGAACCTTGGATAGAATGCTTCTGACTTTTATTTAGCCAACCAACTCTGATTTTGGGCACCCAAACCTTAAAAAATTGACTTTTTGAGTGAGTCTATTTGGGCACTTGAACCTCATACCAGGCACCCGAATCTTGTGAGTTAAATTACTTTTACTGGGGTTAAAATTAAGTAAACTGGGTTAATTTTTTTAATTGGTTTTAAAAAAAAAAATCTAATAATACCCTATATGTCCCCAACGGTCATAATTTACCCATTCTCTATATATAAGGGCTCATTTGCAAAAATTAGTGGTGATTAGAAAATAGGATTAGCCAAAAATTATCTCAAATTTCCTAAACCCTATTTGTCCATTCTAACCCCATAACACTCAAATACCTTCGTTCCTTTGAGAAATCTTACTTTGTGAGTGTTTATTTATTGATTGTTATTGCTAGATACTCTTAGCATATTCATTGTTGTTCGATTTTCAAAGTGAGAGTAAAGCAAAGATTTTTCTCCCGATTTCATTTAATAATTCTAGGTGTGGGAAAAATCTTATAGCTAAGTGAGTCTTTACATTGTTATTGTAAGACTCATTGAGCTTATATTTTTGTGTGCAAAAAAATTTTACAAAACTTGATTTCAAACAACTCTTGTGCTAGATACATTTGAGAAAATATTTTTGAGTTCGTTTGAATATTATTGCTAGCATCTTTCAAATACTAATATGATATTGAGATTTGATATACTTTGCTTTCAAAGATTAGATTGTTAGAACACTCTGCACATATTTGAGATTATACATCTTATTAAGTATTGATTGCACACATAGAGCACTGAGCTTATAGTTCATACATACTTGAGGTGCATTGATTATATTTTGCATAGTGGTACATATCAGCTTGTGTAAGAAGCATTTGTTTATACGTAAATTTTACATTATTGATTGTATTCCAGGTGTGGGCTTGAAGCGGGAGACTAGCCCTGTGGAATAGTTCCAAATTAGCTTAGATCCGATTAGGAAAGTTAGATGCACCATCCGGGTAAGGTGTAGGTTGAGATTAGCCCCACTAATTGACCTTGTTGTAACTGGTGCCGCTCCACCCATTAAGTGAGCATTAGTGGAATCCTCGGGCTTGCAAGCTAGAGGTGGGGACGTAGGCAGTATTGGCCAAACCCCGATAACATATCGTGTGTGCACTGTTTACATTTCCAAACTTTATATTTACCGCACGTGTATGTTATAGTGTGAATGATGCATATGTAGTGACCTGAAGAATAATAGTATTTAAATAATAATGAGGGAAGGAAATAGAAACAGTAATAGAAGGAGGCAGCCGACTTCGTCGAAGAACGCGAAGTGTTCGTTGAAGCTATGACTCGTCGACGAGAAGATACCGAGAGAAGAATTTGGGCTACTTTGAATTTCGTCGACGAAGGGTAAGGTTTGTCGACGAAATTACTTAAGAACTCGTCGACGAAGCCCGCAGTATAAATAGCCCTAAACTGATTTTAATCGCAGAAATTTGCCGCAGTCTCTCTCTACCCCTACGACTCCTCCATCTTCTTCCTTCGATTTTGGCCCCATCAGTCGCCGGATCGACGATCTGAGGCCACTACGACGCTCCTAGCGGAGTCCTCTGCAAGTCTACGGAGCGGATCATCGGTGGAACGAAGTTGGAATTCATCCCAAATCCAGGGTAAGGTCTTTTATTCAATTTTTGGCCTTCTGCCAGTTGTAGGAAATGATGTAGGCTAAGAAATATTGATATTCTATTCTAGTAAATGTGGTTTTCAGAGTGTTGAGTGGAGAACCCTGTGGGTGTGGGACCCATTATAGTAAGAGGGTTTTAGTAGAAATTAGGTAAGGGAAATATGCTATGCTAGGCAATTTTACAATGCAGTATAAACTATATGTTTTTATCATATGATTGTTCACGATAGAAATTTATACAGTTTATCATTTAGGTATAATATGTTTAAAATTTCTGTGTGGCTTGAGGATATAGGTATAATAAAGAAACATGTTTTATAGTATTTTCAGGATATGATTTACAGAATAAACAGCTAGCGGTTATGTTTTATAGTAATTACAGAATACCCTGATTATACAGTTTGCAGTACTATGATTATACAGTTTTCAGTACCATGACTTACAAATTACAGTTTAGTTCAGAAATACAGTTGATACAGTTAAAGTTTATTACAGTGTCATGGTTAATACAGTTATTACAGAATCATGGTAAAACAGTTAGTTGTATATAGAAATATATTATATAGTATCAGACCCTGTTGGACCATACAGTAGAGTACGGTACCATAGCTACATACAGTTTACGGAGTGCAACCAACCATTCAGATAATACGTGGTAGTAGGTCGATCATATAGTGCCCTGGTGTGGACAGGATCCCCATCAGATATGGGTTGAGGAGGGCAGATCAGACCGACGGAGTATAGTGGTTTACCCTGGTCAGCCAGCTAGTGTAGATCCCACCTACGGGCCGCACAACCCTGTCATAAGGGGTTAAATCATGACACACAGTTATCCACTGTGAAGTTTTCAGTTATTATTATGTATATACAGATTTGCAGAGATAGAGAATATACTTATGTACATTAGAAGTATTTTAAATAGTACCCTAAAATACTGATATGTTAAGCAACATGGAAATGGTGGTGGTTTCTATTACTTGTACTGTATTTACAGATCCAGTTATACATGATTTTATAGAAATAGATTTTCATAATATTGTAACTCATTTGCCACACACAAGTAATAGCATATTTCGTCTTACTGAGCGTTGGCTCATCCCAATTATTTTAACATTTTTCAGGTGATCCAGGTAGGCGAGCAGATCAGGCTCGCAGATAGAGGGGCCTTAGTATTGCCCTAATGTTAGAGTGAGTATTTTTGGGAGTGTTTTTGTATAGCCTTAGCCAGTTGAGGATATTTATGGGGAACAGTTATATATGTATATTTTTGGAAACAATTTAGCACTCTGGTATTGTATATAATTACATATAGTTATGTTTATTTGATTTCTGCTTCTCGCTGCTTAGGTTGATGATTAGGTTTAATCCAGTATGGTATCATAGCATGTTAAATGTCATAGTATATAAAAAAAAAACCCAGTTAAATAGAAGGTTGCTACAGTTTGGTATCAGAGCCTAGGTTACTAGGTTCTGTAAACTTTAGAGTGCAGCAGAAGCAATACCAGAGTATAGGAAAGAATTTGAGGTTTGTTCTGTGGTCTGGGTACAGGATTACCGTGGTGGTTTCTGTGTTTTTCTTGGGGTGACGATTTCAGAAAAACCATAGTAAACTATTGTCGGGTCGGGTGTCTAGGTGACAGAACTGGATATTTAGTTAAGGTCAGGGAAGACAGTTAATTTTGAATTGGTATAGGATAAGTCAGTGTAGGAGATGAGGTACTTAAGTGTGTTTCTTGTTTTCAGGATGGACCCAGAAAGCAGTGGCATGAATGTTGGGGAGGATAGGCCAGGACCTTCCTGCATATGTGGAGGAGATACAGATGCTGTATTGCATAACGTCACTCAGCAGGTGATGGCTGAGATGGCCAGAAGCTTTGAGGAGCATAGCTATTCGATCGAGCAGTTTACACGGATGAAGCCCCCATCCTTTGTTGGAGGAGATGACCCGATCGTAGTTGAAAATTGGGTCCAGGATATCGAAGAGACACTGACTGTGCTTCCTTGTACGGATGAGCGGAAGGTGGTATTTGGGACGTTCAAACTGATAGGGGAAGCGAAGCACTGCTGGAGATCAGCGCATTTGATAGAGGAGTGGAGGCCAGTTCTAGTTCTAGTGACGTAAGATCGATTCAAGGAGCTGTTCTTTGAGCAGTATTTCCCTGCTATTGTTTGGAGTGCGAAAGCAGCAGAGTTTATGCATCTGGTATAGGGGCAGATAACTGTATCCTTGTACGCGGCTTGGTTTATCGAGTTGTCGCGTTTTGTTCCGCATCTAGCACCTGATGAAGAGAAAAAAGGAAAGGAAGTTTGAAGATGAACTGAGGTAGAACTTGTTTGAGTAGGTGATTGGTTTCAAGGCTTAGTCATTCACAGAGATTGTAGATAGAGCTACGATCATTGAGAGTGGTATTCAGAGGGGTTTAGTAGCTCAGAGTTAGAGGGAAAGGTCGACACCTCAGAGTTTTCAGATTGGCTCTTGTAGGGTCCATGGAGAGGAGGTCGCGATAGGGGAGATTGGAGGCAGATGGCAGGACCTCGTGGGAATCAAGGTACACCGACTTACTCGGTGTGTCAGACGTGCGGGAGACATCATTTGGGGGAGTTCCGGGTAGGTAGAGGTGTATGTTATTGTTGTGGGAGACCTGACGACATAGTACGTGAATGCCTAGGTCAACCAGAGCAATACTAGCTCCCAGGCCCTATCAGGGAGGATATCAGGCAGCTCGGGGAGGATATCAAGCCCCTAATGGTGGCCAGCAGAGGAATGTGGCCCTAGCGCGAGTATACGCTCTGACGCCGGGTGATGCAGAGGCTGCTACGGATGTGGTGACATGTACATTTACTATTTTATTATATCCATTTATTGTTCTTTTTGACTCGGGTGCTACTCATTCTTTCATTTCTGCATCTTATGTTAAATTATCTGAGAGTGAGACCCAGTCATTAGATATAGCACTGTTAGTAACTACACCATCAGGGTCAGTGATAAGATGTTAGAGGGTACTTAGAGGCTATCCGATAAAAATTCACGGGAAAGTGTTACCAGCTGATTTGATTGTATTTGATATGTGTGAGTTTTATATAATATTGGGTATGGACTGGTTGGCTGCCAATCATGCCAGTATTGACTATCATAAGAAAGAAATAATTTTCAGACCCCTTGGAGAGCAGGAATTCAGATTCGTTGGTTCGCGGATGCGTACTCCATCGTAGCTGGTGTCAGCCGTGCAGGCGAGTGGATTACTCTTGGATAGAGGTCAGGGGTTTATAGCATTTGTGAAAGATGTATCTGAAAATGAAGTGAAGCTTGACAGTACCCTAGTGGTACGAGAATTTCCAGATGATTTTCTAGAGGAGCTACCAGGGTTGCCTTCTATACGCGAGTTGGATTTTCCTATAGATTTACCTCTAGGGACTGCGCCGATTTGTAAGGTTCCTTATTGTATGGCTCCAGCTAAGTTGGGAGAATTGAAGAATCAGTTACAAGACCTGTTGAATAGGGGATTTATACGACCCAGTGTATCATAGTGGGGAGCTCTGGTGTTGTTCGTAAAGAAGAAAGACGGATCTATAAGGATGTGTATCGATTACAAAGAAATGAACAAGGTTACTATTAAGAATAAATATCCTCTACCCTGTATCAACGATATGTTTGATCAACTCCAGGGTACACGGGTGTATTCCAAGATCGACCTTAGATCAGGGTATCATCAAGTAAGAGTGAAAGCAAAGGACGTCGCAAAGACAACTTTTAGGACCAGGTATGGGCACTACGAGTTCCTCGTTATGCCGTTTGGTCTGACGAATGCCCCAGCCGTGTTCATGGACTTGATGAACAGAGTTTTCCACTAGTATCTAGATCAGTTTGTGGTAGTTTTCATTGATAATATACTGGTGTACTTAAGGAGTTTTGAGGATCATGAGGTGCATTTGAGGCAGGTGTTGCAGACACTCAGAGAGGAGAAGCTCTATGCCAAGTTTAGCAAGTGTGAGTTCTGGCTTGAGAAGGTAGCATTTTTAGGCCACGTGATCTCAGGGGATGGTATTTTAGTGGATCCTAGCAAGATTGATGCGGTGGTAAGTTGGGCCAGACCGAGGAATGTGTAGGAAGTTAGGAGTTTCTTAGGACTAGCAGGTTATTACCATTGTTTTGTTGAGGGGTTTTCGGCTTTGTCAGGACCACTCACATGATTGACTAGGGAAAATGCCAGATTTGTGTGGGATGAAGAATGCGAACAGAGCTTCCAGGAATTAAAGCAGCGGCTCGTTACTGCACCAGTACTAACGATTCCATCGGGATGTAATGGTTATGTTATCTACAATGACGCGTCCTTGAAAAAGCTTGGTTGTGTACTGATGCAGCATGGTAAGGTGCTGGTGTATGCATCTAGGTAGTTGAAGGAGTATAAAAAGAACTACCCTACTCACGATCTGGAATTAGCTGCGGTTGTATATGCGCTGAAGATCTAGAGGCATTACTTTTATGGTGAGAGGTGTGAGATATTTTATGATCACAAGAGTCTAAAGTATTTCTTCACACAAAAAGATTTGAATATACGGTAGAGGAGATGGTTGGAACTCATTAAGGATTACGACTATACCATCAGTTACTACCCAAGTGAATCAAATATGGTGGCTGATGCTTTGAGCGGTAAATTAGAAGACACAACACAGCTAGCAGCGCTAGTTTAGCATCCAATTCAAATGGACTTGGAAAGACTTGGTGTGGAGTTAGTGGAAGATGATCCTCAGGTGCTTATTGCCAGTTTGGTTGTACAACTTACACTTTATGAGAAAATTAAAGCTGCTCAGAGAGATGATCCAGAATTGGTGAAAGTGATAGCTAGAATACAAGATGGTTAGAGGGAAGAATTCAGCATTTTTGACGATGGGGCTCTGAGATTTCGCACCAGACTATGTGTGCCTATAGATGATAGTATTAGGAGGACGATTCTAGAAAAGGCACACAGATCTCTATACACAATCCATCTGGGCAACACAAAAATGTATAGGGATCTGCGAGAATATTTCTGGTGGAGTGGCATGAAAAGGGAGATAGCAGAATTTGTATGGCAGTGTTTGACATGCCAGCAGATTAAGGCTGAGCACCAGAGATCGGCTGGACAGTTGCAGCCACTTTTCATTCCTAAATGGAAATGGGACCATGTATCCATGGATTTTGTTACGGGGCTACCGTTGGCACCACATGGTCAGAATGCCATCTGGGTAATTGTTGATAGGTTAACGAAGATAGCGTACTTTCTGCCCATTAAGATTAGCTACCCTATGAACCAGTTCGTAGAAATCTATATACAGGAGATTATTCGAGCCCATGGAGTGCCGGTATCCATAGCCTCGGACTAGGATCCACGTTTTACATCACGGTTCTAGAGGAGTTTACAGGAGGCATTGGGGACTCAGCTAGCGTTCAATACCGCTTTCCATCCTCAGACTGGTGGTCAGACAGAGAGGACCATTAAGGTACTCGAGGATATGTTGCGAGCGTATGTTTTGGATTTTGGGGGTAGCTGGACTCATTATATGTCATTGGTGGAATTTGCTTACAACAACAGCTATTAGGCTAGCATAGGCATGGCACCCTATGAGGCATTATATGGTAGGAGATGCCGATCTCCTCTTTTCTGATATGAAGTAGGTGAAAGGCAATTTTTGGGGCCAGAAATAGTACAGCTGGCGTACGATAAAGTCCAATTTATTTGAGACAGGATCAGTACAACACAGAGTCGGCAGAAAAGCTACACAAATACTTGACGCTGGGAACTGGAATTTGAAGTGGGGGAGCATGTTTTCCTGAAAATAGTACCATTGAAGGGGATCATGAGGTTTGGGAAGAAGGGTAAGTTGAGCCCTAGGTTCATTGGTCCATTTGAGATACTCGAGAAGATTGGGTCAGTGGCCTATCGGCTGGCTTTACCACTATCTTTATCCAGGATTCATGACGTGTTTCATGTTTCTATGCTAAGGAAATACGTCTCAGACCCTTCCCATATCATCAACTATGCAGACTTGGAACTCAGGGGTGATCTAGCATATGAAGAAGCTCCAATTCATATCTTAGACAGAAAATATTAGGATTTGCGCAATAAGAAGATACAGTTGGTAAAAGTCTTGTGGAGGAATCACGCAATAAAAGAAGCTTCGTGGAAGCTTGAAAGTGAGATTAGACAGAAATATCCCCACTTGTTTAGTGGGTTATAGCAATGATGTATAATTAAAGTAATAGTAATTTTATTTTGTTTAGCATATTGGAATTGTAATGTAGTGTATAGGATAGGTAGTATTTTGATTTTGAGGCAATTTTCTTTTATACTTGTAATCTCCCAGAACTACCCACGTAACCACGGTATTCCTTTGCCATAAGTGAGGGCAGGTAATAAAATAAGTAGATCATTTTCCTTTAAGGGATGATGAATTATATGAAAAGTAAATTTCGAGGATGAAATTTTATAAGGAGGGGAGAATGTAGTGACCCGAAGAATAATAGTATTTAAATAATAACAAGGGAGAGAAATGGAAATAGTAACAGAAGGAGGCAGCTGACTTCGTCGATGAACGTGAAGTGTTCGTCGATGACATTGCATTTTGGATGGAATAAATTGAAAGATTTTCTATAGGGCCTCGTTGACGAACATAGGGAGTTCGTTGACGAGTGCAGGGGACCTCGTCAATGAAGCTACGACTCATTGAGGAGAAGATACCGAGAGAAGAATTTGGGTTACTTTGAATTTCGTCAAAGAAGGGTAAGGTTCATCGACGAAATTATTTAAGAACTCATTGACGAGATGACGTGGCTCGTTGACGAAGCCTGCAGTATAAATAGCCCTAAACTGATTTTAATCGTAGAAATTTACCACTGTCTCTCTCTCTCTCTGTACCCCTACAGCTCCTCCCTCTTCTTCCTTTGATTTTGGCTTCGTCAGTCGTTGGATAGACTATTTGAGGCCACCACGACGCTCCTGGCGGAGTACTCTGCAAGTCTGCTGGAGCAGATCGTCGGTGGAACGAAGTTAGAATTCATCCCAAGTCCAGGGTAAGGTCTTTTATTCAGTTTTTGGCCTTCTAGAAGTTGTAGGAAATGATGTAGGTCAAGAAATATTGATGTTCTGTTATGAAAAATGTGGTTTTCAAGGTGTTGAGTGGAGAACCCTGTGGGTGTGGGACCCGTTACAGTAGGAGAGTTTTAGCAGAAATCAGGTAAGGAAAATATGCTATGCTAGGCAATTTTACTCTATTTCAGTATAAACTATACATTTTTTTCAGATGATTGTTCACGATAGAAATTTATACAGTTTATCATTTAGGTATAATAAGTTTAAAATTTTTGTGTGGCTTGAGGATATGTGTATAGTAAAGAAACATGTTTTATAGTATTTTCAGGATATGATTTACAGAATATACAGCTAGTGGTTTTGTTTTATTGTAATTACAGAATACCATGATTATACAGTTTACAGTACCATGATTATACAGTTTTCAATACTATGACTTACAAATTATAGTTCAGTTCAGAAATACAGTTGATACAGTTATAGTTTATTACAGTGTCATGGTTAATACAGTTATTACAGAATCATGGTAAAAAAATTAGTTGTATATAGAAATATATTATATAGTATCAGACCCTGTTGGACCATACAGCAGAGCACGATACTGTAGCTACATACAGTTTACAGAGTGCAACCACCTATTCTAATAATACATGGTAGTAGGTCGATCATATAGTGCCCTGACGTGGACAGGCTCCCCATTAGATATGGGTTGAGGAGGACAGAACAGACTGAGGGGGTATAGTGGTTTACCCTGGTCGGCCAGCCAGGGTAGATCCCGTCTACGTGCCGCACAACCCTATCATGAGGGGTTAAATCATGACACACAGTTATCCACAGGGAAGTTTTCAGTTATTATTATGTATATACAAATTTACAGAGACAGAGAATATACTTATGTACATTAGAAGTATTTTAAATAGTACCCTAAAATACTGATATGTTAAGCAACATGGAAATGGTGGTGGTTTCTATTACTTGTACTGTATTTACAAATCTAGTTATACCTGATTTTGTAGAAACAAATTTTCATAATCTTGTAACTCATCTGCCACACGCTAGTAATAGCATATTTCGTCTTACTGAGCATTGGCTCATCCCAATTATTTTAACATTTTTCAGGTGATCTAGGTAGGCAAGCCAATCAGGCTCGCAGATAGAGGGGTCTCAGTATTGCCTTGATATTTGAGTGAGTATTTTTGTATAGCCTTAGCTAGTTGAGGATATTTCTAGGGAACAGTTATATATGTATTTTTGGAAACAATTTAGCACTCTGGTATTGTATATAATTACATATGGTTATGTTTATTTGATTTCCGCTTCTCGTTGCTTAGGTTGATGATTGGGTTTAATCCAATATGGTATCAGAGCATGTTAAATGTCATAGTATAAAATAAAATAAAAAACCCAGTTAAATAGCAGCTCGCTACAACGCATGATTTAAATTTCCACATATTATATTTATCTACGTATTTGGGATTGCATAGGAAGACCCTAGGTTGTGATATTCTACTAACATTTGGTTTAACCTAGGAGATAAATTTTTTAAATAACCAATTCACCCTCCTCTATTGGGAATACACCAAAGCCAACATCCTTTTCTAGATGGGAATCAGTGATTCAGTAGTCTAGAACTCAGAAAATGATGTTTCAACACTTCAGAATTTCACTGCAATTTAGTTCTGCAAGGAGTGAGCAAGAGAGATCTTTGAGAGAGTAAGAGAACTTTCAGCTTTTGAACGGATTTTCAATTTCATGGTGTTTTTGATTTGCTAAAAGCATGTATTTATAGGCTCATAAAAGTATTTTCATATTGCCCAAGATTACTTGGAGTATTTCCCAAGTTTTTATGAAATTTGGGGCATAAGAAACCATAGTTTGAATTTTAAAACATTTAAAAATCATAGTCGTTAACAGTGTTCAGTAGATTGAGGTATCGGGTTTAGTCTTATATGTAGTGACTTGAAGAATAATAATATTTAAATAATAATGAGGGAGAGAAATGGAAACAGTGAGGTTTTCCATAGGGCCTCGTCGACGAACATAGAGAGTTTGTCGATGAGTGCATAAGAGGACCTCGTCGACGAAGCTATGAATCGTCAATGAGAAGATACCGAGAGAAGAATTTGGGCTACTTTGAATTTCATCGACAAAGGGTAAAGTTCGTCGACAAACTTACTTAAGGACTCGTCGACGAGATGACGTGGCTTATCGACAAAGCCCGCAGTATAAATAGCCCTAAATTGATTTTAATCACAGAAATTTGTCGTAAACCCTCTCTCTCTCTCTACCCCTACAGCTCCTCCCCCTTCTCTCTTCGATTTCGGCCCCGTCAGTCACCAGATCGAAGATTTAAGGCCACCACGATGCTCTTGGTGGAGTTCTCTGCAAGTCTTCCGGAGCGGATTGTCGGTGGGACGAATTTGAAATTCATCCCAAACCCAAGGTAAGGTCTTTTATTCGGAATTTGACTTTCCAGCAGTTGTAAGAAATGATGTAGGTAAATAAATATTGATATTTTGTTCTGATATTTATGGTTTTCAGAGTGTTGAGTGGAGAACCCTGCGGGTGTAGGACCCGTTTCAGTAAGGGGATTTTAGCAGGAATCAAGTAAGGGAAATATGCTATGCTAGGTAGTTCTAAAATGATTTCTAGTATGAAATGTATATATTTTTACCAGTTTATTATTCACAGCAGGACATTATACTTATTACTAATTATGAATATTGTTATCAAATTACTGTGTGGCTTGAGAATATAAATATAGTACAAAAGTATGGTTTACAGTAATTTCAGGGTATGTTTTACAGAATATACAGCCAGTGGATATATTTTATAGTAATTATAGAATATCATGATTATACAGTTTTCAATACCATGATTATATAGTTTCAGTACCATGACTTACAGATTATAGTACAGTTCAGAAACACATTTGACACAGTTATAGTTTATTTCATTGTCATGGTTAATATAGTTATTTCAGAATCATGGTAAATCAGATAGTTGTATATAAAGATGTATTATATAGTATCAGACCCTGTTGGACCATTCAGTTACAAAGCTTAGCTACAGATATTCAGTTCAGAGTGCAACCACCTATTTAGATAATACGTGGTAGTAGGTCGATCATATAGTGCCCTGACATGGACAGGCTGCCCATCAGATATGGGTTGAGGAGGGCAGATCAAATCGAGGGAGTATAGTGAATTACCCTGGTCGGCCAGCCAGGGTAGATCCCGCCTACGGGCCGCACAACCCTGTTATGAGGGGTTAAATCATGACACATAGTTATCCACAGGGAAGTTTTCAGTTACTATTATGTATATACAGAATTACAGAGACAAAAAGTATACTTATTTATATTAGAAGTATTTTGAGTAGAAACTTAAAATACATATATGTTAAGCAACATGAAAATGGGGGTGGTTTCTAATACTTGTACTGTATTTACAGGTTCAGTTATACATGATTTTTATAGCAATAAATTTTCATAGTATTGTAACTCATTTGCCACACACTAGTAAGAGCATATTTCGTCTTACTGAGCATTGGCTCATCCCAATTACTTTAACATTTTTCAGGTGATCCAGGTAGGTGAGTAGATCAGGCTCGCAGATAAAGGGGCCTCAGTACTACCCTGATATTAGAGTGAGTATTTTTGTATAGCCCTAACCAGTTGAGGATATTTTTGGGGAACAGTTATATATGTATATTTTGGAAAACAATTTAGCACTCTGGTATTGTATATATATTTACATATGGTTATGTTTATGTGATTTCTGCTTCTCGCTGCGTAGGTTGATGATTGAGTTTAATTCAGTATGGTATCAGAGTATGTTAAACATCATAGTATAAAAAAAAAAGCCCATTTAAATAGCAGGTCGTTACATTATAAATTCTTTAAAACACTGAAATTTTAACTAAAAATAGGGTTAGCTGACTAGGCGTACATGGTTTAGTCTTCTGAAGTTCAGGTTTAGTCTTCTAAAGTTTAGGTTTAGTCTACTGAGGATACACCGCCTCTTTAGAAATTCATCTAGAAATTTTTCAGTAGACTGAACTTAATCTTTAGTTTTCTGTGGAAATTCTTTAGTCTTCTGAAGATAAATTTTAGCCATCTGGGTAATCCAAATTTTGTTTTTTTTAGTTTTAGTTTTCAAAAACTCTTTGCTCTCTTGCTTTGATTTATAAAAACTTTATCTAGGGTTTTGAAAAATAAGGTCACTAAGTCCACAATGACCCCTAAAGAGCTTCAACATATTCCCATGTGATATTTCAATATGAAGTACTTACATCTTTTGTCTTAAAGCCTTAAAACACTCTAAGCTTGAATTCTTCCATGGTATTTTTGCTTTGAATCCCCTTTTACTTGAGCTTTGAGTCAACTTTAGCTTTCCACATATTTACTCATTTTGGTGTCGTTTGAGCTTCCTTTGGATCACTTTAAATATGAATGTGGCTTTTGAGTCCTTAGTGATCTTGAAATTTTATTGCTATTCTTTCTTTTGAACTTTGTCTTTAAGTATTCCTGAAACATCATCACTTTAACAATGCATGTTAAATCATCCTTCATTTTTTATCATCAAAACGAGATTTGAAAGTCATGTTAGGCCAACAGATGAGTTGAAAGAACTATGCGAAAAAGGAGTGGAGAAATTCAATGTGGAAATCGGAACAACATTTCGGATGCATGCTACACTGTTATGTACAATTAATGATTTCCTAGCCTATGCCAATATATCGGGCTAGAGCACAAAAGATTACTTAGCATGCCCGGTGTGTAATAAGGATGCTGGGTCCTTACCTTTTATGCATGGATGCAAGTTATACTTTATGTGTCAGTGTCGTTTTCTACGGCCTGGATATCCTTTGAAGACTCATGGTTTCAGAAGCTTTAACGGAAAACCTAAAAGAAGGTTGTAGCCAAAATGACTAAGTGGGGGAAGAGATATTAAATCAACTCAGGTTGATCGAAGATGTGAAATTTAGGAAACCATTGAGCAGTAGAAAAGGGGAACGTGTTGAGTGAGAGTTGAATTGGAAAAAGAGAAGCATCTTCTTTGAGTTGCTATACTATAAAGATCTTCCACTACACCACAACTTGGATGTTATGCACATCAAGAAGAACATTTGTGAGAATGTCATTTGTACATTGATGGAGATAAATGGGAAGACAAAGGACAACGCAAATGCTTATTGGGATATGGAAGATATGGGAATTCAGCCTGAGTTGCATTTGATTCGTGATGGGAACAAACTTCTCATGCCATCAGCTTGTTACACATTTTTGAAGGATGAGAAGAATAATTTATTTGAATGGTTGAAATCAGTGAAGTTCTCTGATGGATATGCATCAAACATATCTCAATGCGTAAGCATGAAGGAAAGGAAGACGTTAGGAATGAAAAGTCATGATTGTCACGTCCTTCTACAACGGGTTCTACCCATATTCCTTCATGGACGCTTGACTGAAAATGTTTGATTAGTGCTGATTGAGCTGGAGATCTTCTACCAATAGTTGTGCTTTAAGAAATTGAGTGTAAACGTATTTGAATGGATAGCATTTTTCAATGTGATGGTACACCTAACCGTCTATTTACCAAGGGAGGTCATAATTGGAGGACCAGTGCAATATCATTGGATGTATCCTATTGAGAGGTGAATTAAGAAGTCTGTCTACAATGTTCACATGATTTCCTCACTTTCTTTGTACGTAGAAATCACTAATTCTATGTAAAATCCACAAGTTTTTGTCCACTTTGAAGGGGTATGTGCACAATAAGGTACGACCGAAAGGTTCAATAATTGAGGCATACATTGAAATGTATTGCATTTTGATCAATGTATCTACATGATATTAAGACAATGTTCACTTGTGAGGAGCGAAATGTAGACGTTCATGCTGATGCCGAAGATGATGAACCTATGAGCTTTATATTTTGAGCAAATGTCTGGTTGTTTGGTGTCAGGTTTACAATTTCATTGATATGGAAGACCTATGAAAGGTGCATTTTTACGTCATTAATAATTGTGATGAAACTGTTCCATATATTGAGTACGTGGATCCAAACTCCTTACTTTACATTGTATTTACATATGCTTACACACACACACACACACACACACACACACACAGATATATATATATATATATATATATGTATGTATGTATGCATGTATATATACTTGGTTGACATTAACATGTACTATTGTTGCGTATAGTGAACATAAAGTGAACTTTTGGCCCAAAATGAAAGGAATGTTGACGAAAGACATAAAAAGGAATTTGTCAATTGGTTTGGGAGTCGTGTAAGTAACTTTATTTTATGTGAGTTTGAAGCAATGTACATTTTCAATATCGACGGTTTACTTATCTAAACTCCTTTTTAATTAATAGATGAAAGTCATGTATTATAAAGAATTAACGACAAGTAAAGATTTGCACGTGTTGGCATGTGGCCCCGATCAATGAGTTAACCACTACAGTGGTTGCATCATCAGCAACTTACGATTTCATACGAAGTTGGTCAAACTGCATAGAAGAACCCAAAATTGTGGGGTTGCGGCGCTAAGCATAGAAGGAGATGAGGAAATTGACTACTTTGGTGTTTTGGATGACATTATAGAGCTTAACTGTGGAGCTAATAGATTCGTTCACCTGTTCAAGTGTACCTGGTGGGACATTAGCAATAAAAAGAGTGGGATAAACATGGATGCCTACTTGTCAATTTTAGCAACACATGGTATCAAAATGACCCTTTTATGCTAGCAACACAGGCAGAACAAGTGTTCTACCTTAAGAACACAAAATTGAAAGGTGAATGACATGTGGCACAAAAATTCTTCCCCGAAGTTTGTATGATATTAGAGAAGTTGCTAGTGGAGAAGAGTGTTAGTGAGGATGCATTCCAAGAAGATGTGCCATTTGTCAATGCAGCAGCGCAATCTACTTTCAATGTTATTGAGGAAGGAGCCGATCTTATACCATTAAATAGGGTTGGTGCCACGACACAACACGTATGGATTGTTGACTTTGGAATTGAACCTACTGTACACGTTGACTTCATCAACAATGATGAAATTGATGGGGAAGATGAAACTATGGTTAGGTACTATAATGAGAAGGAAGACATCCTAGAAAGTGAGGATGATACTGATATTGAGATGTATAGGGGTAAGATTGGACGTTGTCACCATGTATCTGACATGTGTAAATAACTGAAAATATATTTACTATACATCCATCTAATATCTAATATTCTTATATTTACTTTTGTATTATTTTGTAGACATGGCACCAAGAGGTTGTCATCGCCTAGTTCAGTCTAGGCTCTCCACAACATCATCCCCCAAGGATGATCCGACGTCCTCGAGACTGATAGAGGATGTTGGCCTTGATGCAGCAGCATCTCAGCCCTCGGGATCCTGACCCGACATGGATCCATCAGCTGGGGATTAGACCTAGTGTAAAAACCCAAAGAACAATGGTATTTAAATAATAAAAAGGAAGGGAAATGGAAAGAGAAACAGAAGGAGGTTCGCGTTCGTCAATGACGTTGCACTTTGGATGTAATAACCTAGAAGTTTTACACAGGGCCTTGCCAATGAACATAGGGAGTTTGTTGACAAGCTCATAAGTAGGCCTCGTCGACGAGAAGATGCCGAGAGGGGTTTTTGGGCAGTCTAAAAATTGTCGACGAGGAGGTAGGGTTAGTCGACGAAATTACTTAAGGACTCGTCGACAAGGTGACGTGTCTCGTCAACGAATCTGGCTCTATAAATAGTGAAAACTTAAATTTTTGGATGAATTTCCAGCACAAACTCTCCCTTTCTTTCTCTAAAATGCACCTCACTCCTTATCTCTTCGATCTTGGCTCCGTTTCTCGCCGGATTGAAGATCTGAGGCTACCACGACGCTCCTGTCAGAACTCTCTACAAGTCTGTCGGAGCTGATCGTGGGAGAAGTTGGTTTGAAATTCATCGCAAATCCAGGGCAGGGTATTTTATTCAGATTATGCCTTCCTTGTAGTTATAAGAAATGTTGTAGGTAAGAAAATACTGATGTTTTGTTCTGGGGATGTTATTTTCAGGGTGTTGAGTGGAGAACCCTGCGGGTGTAGGGCTAGAGTTCACTAAGAGGCTTTTCAGATTTAAAGTAAGGGAAATATGCTATACTAGGAGTTTTAAGAATGTTAACAAAGATTTCATTGATACATATACACCAGTTTATTATACAAATTTTATACAATAAGAGTTTTAATGTTTGTGTGGCCTAAGTAGATATTTACCTGACGTAGAATTTATACAATGTTTCAGCATATCATGTTATATAGTACATATATATAGATAGTCATAGATATTTAATAGACAGATTTATACATATTTTATTCAGTTTAGTATATTATAGTATTTATAGAATGCCATGTTTTCCTAAATGTCATAACACATAGTTTATACAGACAAATTATACAGACAGTTTATAAAGACAAATTATATAGTTATAGCATCAAGATGCTACAGTTACTCATATATTATAGTAATTACAGTACAGAATCATAGCATTATGGCTATTTTGGAAACATGAAGAAAATAGCAAAGATATATATATATATATATATATATATATATATAAATGTACTTATATAGTATCAAATCCCTGTGGAAATATTACAGACAGATACAGTTTACAAAGCATGGTACTATTGCTATATACACATAGAGTGCAACCACATATCTCAGATAGTGTGTGGGTACCGTCTAACCGTGCTCGGAGAGGATGCAGCTCCCTAGAACGCTAGTTTCAGAGGGCTAGTTGGACGAGGTAGCAACTAGTTCTGAGCTTAGGAGTGGATGCAGTTTGGCTGGGCTGAGGTAATGTAGAGTATGATGACTTACCTGGAGGGCCGACTAGGTTAAGTCTCACCTACGGGCCGCACAACCCCGTCATTAGGGGTTAAATCATGACATACAGAGTCCTAGGGAAAGAGCACAGTTATTTATATGTATATAGTTTTACAGCTTTTGTCGTATATAGTATGATACATCAGTATTAATGATAGAAAATTCTAATGATACAAATGTTTTAAGTTACGATATATGTGTTTTACAAATTTTCCAGATCATGCAGTTTTATATATATAAATGTTAATGTTATAGTTTTACGACTCGGTCGCCACACATTAGTAATAGCATATTTTCACTTACTGAGTGTCATCTCACCCTATTATTTTACCACTTTTTAGGTGAGCCAACTAAGCGAGCAGATCAGGCCGCAGGTAGAAGGATTTCTCGATAGCCCTGGTTTTAGGGTGAGTTTATGATAGGGTTTTATTTTTTATTTTTTTGGGGTAGACGATACTTGAGGGAGTTATTGTATATGGATATGGTCTATATGTACAAAATTCTAGTATTGTATAGTATATGTGGTTATATGACTTATATTTCCGCTGCTTAGGTATGGTTATATAGATACATAAAAAAAAAATGGAGAAATTTTGAGGATGTTACAATTTTGGTATCAGAGCCTAGGTTGCTAGGTTCTGTAGACTATAGAGTGTAGTGGGAAACAATACCAGAATAGAGGAAAATATTTGAGGTTTTATTCTGTGATTTGGATACAAGATTTCGTGGTAGTTTCTGTGTTTTTCCTAGGGTGACGATTATAGGAAAACCATAGTAAACTATCAACAAGTCGTTTGTTTGAGTGGCAGGATTGGATTCTTTTTGGGGTTAGTATTAGGAAGGATGATTAATAGAGGATTTGAAGTTTTAGTTAAATGGAATAAGTTGGGTCTATATGGGAAATAGGATTCTAAAATGGTATTTTATATATTTGCAAGATGGACTCAGGAGGCAGTAGCGCTCACGCTAGTGGTGATGATGGAGTGGATCCTTCTGGCTCAGCAGGTTGCGTCTGAGATAGCGTGGAGCTCTAGAGAGTAGGGAGGTCCATCTCCAGTTCCGGGATGCACCATAGAGAAATTCATGAAGATGAATCCGCCAGCTTTTTCAGGAGCAACTGACCCTGCAGTTGTTAAGAACTGGGTGTAAGAGGTAGAGAAGATCCTGACAATACTTCACTGCACCGATGAGCAGAGAGTTCTGTACGCTACGTATAGACTAGTAGGGGAGGCTGAGAGATGGTGGACGACCACTAGACTATTGAAGAAGCATAGGATGACTCCAGTGCCAATGACCTAGGTCCGTTTCATGGATATATTCTTTGATAGGTACTATCCTGCCTCAGTTAGAGAGGCCCAAGTACAGGAGTTCCTAAGTCTGTCCCAAGGGTCGATGATAGTCCAGCAGTACGCGGCGAGATTTATCGAGCTTTTGCATTTTTGCCCATACATCGTCCCCGATGAAGTAAAGAAGGCCATAATGTTTGAGAGGAATTTAAGACGAGATATTTACAGGTAGGTGGCGGTACTGAGGATCCAGGATTTTGCGGAGTTGATTGACAGAGCCATTATAGCAGAGGAGAGTCTGCCAAAAGAGACTGAGACACAGATTCAGAAGAAGAAGATAGCACTCTTGAGCTTTTAGGCGGGCCCCAGCTGAGGCCCTTGGAGAGGAGGTAGATCTGGCGGAGGTCAGAAACAAATGATAGAGCAGGGTGGATTTCAGGGTGGTCAACCTACCGCCATTTGTACCAGATGTGGACGGAGACACCTGGGTAAATGTTGGCTAGGGGAGAATGTTTGCTACCACTGCGGGAGACCCAATCATATGGCTTGATCCTATCAGATGACACCAGGTTATGTACCAACTCCTAGGCCATTTCAAGGAGGATACCAGGCGCCCCGCGGAGGTCAGCAGAGAAATACCGCACCGACGAGGGTTTATGTGTTGACACCGAGATAGCTAGAGACGTGGTTACTGGTATCCTTACTACTTTACCATATACAGTTATTGTTTTGTTTGATGCAGGTGCCACCCATTCCTTTATATCGACGGGATATGTGAAAATAGCTGGAATAGAGATACAACCATTAGATATAGAACTGTCTGTGGGTACGCCGATGGGGTCTGTGGTGAGATGTAGGAGCATACTTCGGAATTTTCCAGTAAGTATTTAGGAGAGGGTATTATCAGCTGATCTAGTGGAATATGTAGGGGTTTGATGTAATATTGGGTATGGACTGGCTAGCTACTCATTATGCCAGTATAAATTTCCATTAGAAAGAAGTTATTTTCAGACCCCCGGGTGAGTAGGAATACAAATTCGTGGGTTCACGTGCACATGCCTCACCACAACTAATGTCAGCTATTCAGGTGAGGAGACTACTACGGGATGGTTGTCAAGGGTATGTCGCATACATAAAAAATTGCCAAAAAAGGAATTAGGACAAACTGACATACCAGTAGTGAGGGAATTCCCAGATGTATTTCCAAAAGAATTGCTTGGTTTGCCGCTTGACTATGAGATTGAGTTTACCATCGATCTATTTCTGAGATCTGCACCAATATCGAAATCACCATGCCGTATTGCCCTAGTAGATTTAAAATAATTGAAAGAACAGTTACAAGAATTGCTAGATAAAGGTTTCATTGGGCCTAGTGTGTCACCTTGGGATGCGCCAGTTTTGTTTGTGAAAAAGAAAGATGGAACCATGAGATTGTGCATCGATTATAGGGAGACAAACTGATAGTCAAGAATAAATATCCTCTCCCTAGGATCGATGTTTTATTTGATCAGCTTCAGGGGACCCAAGTTTACTCTAAAATTGACCTGCAATCGGGTTACCATCAGGTGAAAGTTAGAGCAGAGGACATTTCAAAGACCGCATTTTGAACCAGATATGGGCATTACGAATTCTTAGTGATGCCATTTGGGTTGACTAATGCACCAACAGTATTTATGGACTTCATGAATCGGATGTCCCATCAATATTTAGATCATTTTGTGGTTGTGTTCATTGATGATATACTATTTTATTCGAGGTGTTTTGAGGAGCACACACATTATTTGAGGCTGGTGTTACAGATACCGAAAGAAAGGAAATTGTATGCCAAATTAAAGAAATGTGAGTTCTGGTTAAAGCAAGTTACTTTTCTCAGCCATGTGGTCTCTGAAGCAGGTGTATCAGTTGATCAGAGTAAAATAGAGGCAGTGGTGAGTTGGGAAAAGCCAAGCAACGTTCAGGAGGTCAGGAGTCTTCTGGGATTAGTAGGCTATTATCGGCACTTCGTAGGTGGCTTATCCAGAATATCAAGTCCAACAACACAGCTTACGAGGAAAAATGTGAAGTTTAATTGGACTGACGACTGTGAACAGAGTTTTTAGGAGTTAAAACGACGGTTAGTCTCAGTTCCGGTATTAGCTATTCCATTAGAGGATGACGAGTTTGTAATATGCAGTGATGCCTCTTTGAAGGGTCTTGGATGCATGTTGATGCAGCACGAAAGGGTTATTGCATACGTGTTTAGGCAGCTTAAAGAATATGAGAAGAATCATCCTATCCATGATTTAGAGCTTGTTGCGGGGTGTATGCTCTGAAGATCTGGAGGCATTACCTATATGGTGGAAAGTGTGAGATTTTCACAGATCACAAGAGCTTGAAATATTTCTTCACCCAGAAAGAGTTAAATATGAGACAAAGAAGGTGGCTAGAACTCATTAAAGATTATGACTGCACCATTAGTTACCATCCCGGAAAAGCGAATGTGGTGGCAGATTCTCTGAGAAGGAAGTCAGGGGGACTTGTACTGGTAGTTATGGAGATTCAGTACTCAATTATGATGGATTTGGAGAGACTCAACATAGAATTGGTAGAAGATAGTTCTCAGGCAGTCATTGCCAGTCTAATGGTTCAGCCTACGCTTTACGAGAGGATTAAAGCAATTCAGGGTAATGATGCAGAGTTGGAAGCGGTAATGGCTAGAGTACGATATGGTTAGGGTGAGGAATTCAGTATATCAAATGACGGAGCTCTGCAATTCCATAATAGGCTCTGTGTTACTGTGGATATCGAGATCAGAAGAACTATACTAGAGGAGGCTCACAAATCCCTATACACCGTACATCCAGGTAGCACTAAAATGTATCGGGATCTGTGGAAGTACTTTTAGTGGAGTGGAATGAAAAGGGAGATAGCCGAGTTTGAACAGTAGTGCTTGACGTGCCAACAGGTTAAAGTTGAGCACCAGAAACCGGCAGGATAGTTGCAGCCATTGTTCATTCCAAAATGGAAATGGGATCACGTTTCGATGGATTTCGTTACGGGATTACCGTCAGTGCGTCAAGGGTTGAATGCAATTTGGGTAGTTGTGGATCATTTGACAAAGATCGCACATTTTATCCCTATTAAATTCAGCTACTTCATGGACAGACTGGCAGAGATATATGTTCAGGAGATAGTTCGTGTCCATGGTGTACCGGTATCCATAGTTTCAGACCGAGATCCTCAGCTTACTTCATGATTCTGGAAAAGTTTTTAGGAGGCTATAGGTACCTAATTAGCATTTAGCACTGTGTTCCATCCCCAGACAGATGACCAGACTGAGAGGAAGATCCAAACATTAGAAGATATGCTCCGTGCGTGTGTACTAGATTTTGGGGGTAGCTGGACTCAGTTTCTACCGCTAGTTGAATTTGCTTATAATAACAGCTATCAGGCTAGTATCGGCATGGTTCCATACGAGGCATTGTATGGTAGGAGATGGCGTTCTCCTCTCTTCTGGGATGAAGTAGGCGAAAGGCGAGTGTTGGGTCCAGAGATGGTGCAGCAGGCTTGTGACAAGGTCCAACTAATTAAAGAAAGAATCAGTACAGCACAGAGTCGGCAGAAAAGCTACACAGATACTCACCGCCGAGAGTTGGAGTTTGATGTGGGAGATCGATTATTTTTAAAGATAGCTCCTCTGAGAGGAGTTATGAGGTTTGGAAACAAGGGCAAGTTGAGCCCTAGGTATATTGGCCCTTTTGAGATACTAGAGAGAATAGGGTAATTTGCCTATAGGTTAGCTTTGCCGCCAACTTTGGCTCGAATTCATGACATGTTTCATGTTGCTATGTTAAATAAATATGTCCCAGACCCGTCCCACATAATTAGCTATGTAAAGATAGAACTTAAGGATTCACTAGCTTATGAAAAGACGCCAGTATAGATTTTAGACAGAAAGACACAAGAACTGTGTACAAAAGAAATCCAGCTAGTGAAGGTTTTGTGGAGGAACCATGCTGTAGAAGAAGTTTCTTGGGAACTCGAGGATGAAATTAAAAAGAAATACCCACATTTGTTCCAAGAGTGATCAGATAATGTAAATAGTTAGGTAATGTTTCTTTTGCAGGTACATGTACTATTTAGTTAGTAAGTAGTTTTTAATTTTTTTTGTGTAATCTCCCAAAATATAGAATGTAACCACGACATTCCTCACCATAAGTGAGGGTAAGTAATAAAATAAGTAGACCATTTACCTTTACGGGATGATAGAGTGTATAATGGTGTTCAATCCAGATAATAAATTTTGAGGACGAAATTTTATAAGGAGGAGAGAATGTAACGACCCGAAGAAAAATGGTATTTAAATAATAATGAGGGAGGGAAATAGAAAAAGAAATAGAAGGAGTTTCGCATTCATCAATGACGTTGCACTTTGGACGTAATAACCCAGAAGTTTTACATAGGACCTTGTTGATGAACACAGGGAGTTCGTCGACGAGCTCATAAGTAGGCCTCATCGACGAAGCCACGCCTCGTCGACAAGAAGATGCCGAGAGGGGTTTTTGGGCAGTCTGAATTTTGTCGATGAGGAGGTAGGCTTCATCGAAGAAATTACTTAAGGACTCGTCGATGAGGTGACGTGTCTCGTCGACGAATCCGGCTCTATAAATAGTGAAAAATCATATTTTGGACGAATTCAAGTGCAAACTCTCCCTTTCTCTCTCTAAAATGCACCTCACTCCTTCTCTCTTCGATCCTGGCTCCGTTTCTCGCCGGATTGAAGATCTGAGGCTACCAGAACACTCTTGGCAAAGTTCTCTGCAAGTCTACCGGACTGATCGTGGGAGAAGTTGGTTTGGAATTCATCCCAAATCCAGGGCAAGGTATTTTATTCAGATTATGCCTTCCTTGTAGTTATAAGAAATGTTATAGGTAAGAAGATACCGATGCTTTGTTATGGGGGATGTTGTTTTCAGGGTGTTAAGGGGAGAACCCTACGGGTGTAAAGCTAGAGTTCAGTGAGAGGCTTTTCAGATTTAAAGTAAGGAAAATATGTTATGTTAGGAGTTTTCAGAATGTTAACAAAGATTTCATAGGTACATATATACCAGTTTATTATACAAATTTTATAGAATAAGAGTTTTAATGTTTGTGTGGCTTGAGTAGATATTTACCTAATGTAGAATTTATACAGTATTTCGGCATATCATGTTATATAGTATATATATACAGATATTCATAGATATTTAACAGACAGATTTATACAGATTTTATTCAGTTCAGTACATTATAGTATTTACAGAATGCCATGTTTTCCTAAATGTCATAACACACAGTTTATATAGACAGTTTATAAAGACAAATTATATAGTTATAGCATCAAGATGCTACAGTTATTCAGATATTATAGTATTTATAGTACAGAATCATAGCGTTATAGCTATTTTGGAAACATGATGAAAATAGCAAAGATATATATATATATATATATATATATATAAATGTACTCATATAGTATCAGATTCTTGTGAAAATATTATAGACAGATACAGTTTACAGAGCATGGTACCGTTGCTATATACAGATAGAGTGCAACCACATATCTCAGATAGTGTGTGGGTACCGTCTAACCGTGCTCGGAGAGGATGCAGCTCCCCAGAACGCTGGGTTGAGGGGGCTAGTTAGACGAGGTAGCAACCAGTCTCGAGCTTAGGAGTGGGTGTAGTTTGGCCAGGCTAAGGTTGTGTAGAGTTTGATGACTTACTTGGAGGGCCGACCAAGTTAAGTCCCGCCTACTGGCCACACAACCCTGTTATGAGGGATTAAATCATGATATACAGAGTCCCAGGGAAAGAGCACAATTATTTATATGTATACAGTTTTACAGTTTTTGTCGTATATAGTATGATATAGCAGTATTAATGATAGAAAATTCTAATGATACAAATGTTTTAAGTTACGATACATCTGTTTTACAGATTTTTCAGATCATGCAATTATATATATATATATATATATATATATAAAAATGTTAATGTTATAGTTTTACAACTCGGTCACCACACACTAGTAATAGCATATTTCCACTTACTGAGTGTCGTCTCACCCTATTATTTTACCATTTTTCAGGTGAGCTAGTTAGGCGAGCAGATTAGGCTCGCCAATAGAAGGATTTCTTGATAGCCCTGGTTTCAGGGTGAGTTTATGACAAGGTTTTGTTTTTTTTTTGGGTAGACGATACTGGAGGGAGTTATTGTATGTGGATATGGTCTGTATGTAAACAATTCTTGTATTGTATAGTATATGTGGTTATATGACTTATATTTCCATTGCTTAGGTATGGTTATATAGATACATAAAAAAAATGGAGAAATTTTAAGGATGTTACACCTAGTGTTAGTTGCCCACCATAATGAACAACGTTGGTAAGGTTACAAGTATTTGATTTAGAATAATATATTCATGGTTATATATGATCACTGTATTATTTTTTCACTCTTTTTTCTGCATCGACCTCTACAACACAGGTGACGAGGTCTGATCGTGGTGTGGCAAAAAATACGGCTCTCAGACAGCACTTGGAGAGGACCAGGCAACGGATTTGGATCAACATCCCTCCAGGATACACACCCACGATTAGCGATTGGTGCCAAGTTTGGAGGTTGGGGCTTGGCATTATATGTCGACAATATGCTCCAGTGACTGCCTTCACCTAATCGTAGGTGATTGAGGCTCAGTGCATGGTTTCTTTATAGGCGCATCTTGGTTAGTAGTCCCAAACCTTTTTTTTTTTTTTTTTACTTTTAATATACTAGCCAAACAACTGTCTAACATACTAACTGTATTTCATATGCAGGACGAGTTTGATATGGATATTCTCACCACAGACCATGTAAAAAAGGTGGTGGATGTGCAACTTTGCAACAAGTTTAAGACCTATCATGCCAAAATGCTCTCCCATTTTAGGAAGATGGGAGATCAGGTTGAAGTACACCTATATGATAGGATCTCTTTGGAGGATTGGGTGGTGGTGTGTCACCATTTCCGCGACCCTACCTATCAGGTGATGTATTCGTATTATAATAACTACTTTTTCGTATTGATGTCGCTAATGAAAACTCATTGCATCTTTTTTGTAGGTTATTTGTAAGAAAAATGTCGTGAACCACAGCAAGCTTGATTTGACACATTGTGGTGGGAGAAATCATTCGTACGCCATCGAAAGGTAATTGCTATAAAACTATATGAGCATTACATGACAACTGTTATTTATGTTTACACCTATTTACATTCATATTAATGACGTTTTATATGATAATGTAGCGTGATCTCCACACTGGCGAGCTGGAACCAAGGTTAGATCGTTATTAGAGATCACATTAGAGGCCATCAGGGGAGTGGTGCCAGGGTGCGCAACGCAAACATGTAAGTCAAATATATTATTTAGTTCATTATCTTATTCAAAACGTCAAAGCTGTATTTTTATTTCTTCATTTTCTACTATTTTCATGACTAAAAATAGGTGAGGATGGTGGAGCTGAGGAGGACATTGGTTCTAGAGGATAGTTAGCAAATAATGGATGATGAGATATGCACTCAGGTGCTTGGGGAATGCACATGGGGTTGGTTGAATGGTCTTGAGAGTGGATAAATCGCCCCAACATTGACATCTTCTTCAAGTGTAGCATCTTGTGCTGAACTTAACCGAGTGCATCGAGCGGCCAAGTCTTAAAGGGAAGAGATGGTTCTCCAAATATAGGCAATAGAAATGGAGAACTAGTAGCTAAAAGAGAAGGTGTCCGGTTTTGAAGCGCAGATGGATCAAGTGATGACCTGGAAAGCGTAGATGGAACAAGTGATGCACCAATCTTGTCCAGATGATGCCAGTGGCTCCTCCTCTCATTAAACCAAATTCAAACCGTAATTGATTGTAAGATGATCGTTGATACTATTTTATATATTTGTTTGACAATTTTAATCATGTTGTATTATACCTTTTTGATGATGGAGTATTAATAAATGCTTTTTTATATGTTCACTTTGGTTTTTTCATTCAAAAATGGAATATGCTTGTTCACATCACAAACCAACTACTTTCGAGAGCAATGCAACGAATTGAGAAACAAACCAACTACCACCACCATACTTATAAATAAAATGACTTGTGGGAATTAAACTTGCGTCAACTTGCCAATAATTCCCATGTTTGTATCTTATGACCTACAAAAAAAGTCAAAATGAGGTTTAAGTTGACCAAAACGTAAAATACACTCGTTTTTGTCACAACCCAACTATTGCCACCATAATTTTAAGCAAACTTACCTGCGGGAACTAAACCAACATCAAATGAGCCGACGGTTCCTAAGTTTGAATAGTGACCTACAAACAAGTCCAAATAGGGGTTCAAGGTGCCCAAAATGTGGAATATGTTTGTTCCTGTCACAAACCAACTACCTATGGTGCTTGTAAGTAAAATGACTCATGGGAAGTGGTATTGCATCAAAAAAGCCAACGGTTCCCATGCTTGTACCATATATAACATACAAAAATAGTCAAACTCGGGATTCAAGGTGCCCAAAATATGGAATATGCATGTTTTTGTCGCAAACCAAGTACCACCACCATGCTCATAAGTAAAATGACCAGTGGGAATTAAATTTGTGTCAAATTAGCCGACCATTCCTATGTTTGAAATGTATGACCTACAAAACAAATAAAAAATGGGGTTCAAGGTGCCCAAAACGTGAAATATGCATACTTTTTACACAAACTGACTACGGCCACCATACTCATAAGAAAAAAGACCCATGGGAACTAAACCTGCATCAATTGAGGTAACGATTCCCAAATTTGAACCATATGACCTACAAAACAAGTCAAAAATGGAGTTCAAGGCGCCAAAAATGTAAAATAAGATTGTTTTGCAGCAAACCAACTACCACCACCATACTACTAAGTAAAATGACCAGCGGTAACTAAACCTACGTAAAATGAGCTATCGGTTCCCAAGTTTGAATGGTATGACCTACAAAATGAATCCAAAATGGGTATACGAGATCCAAACTGTGTTGCGTCAGTCCTAACAAGTCTGTCATAGCAAAATGGATGTGCCAGAGCTGAAAGTGCCTAAAAATTCCTCCCTATGAGGTTTTTTCTCACTTGGAAGTAAAGTTAGAATATAAACAAACTTAATAAACTTAGTTCATTTTAAGCACATAGGTTTTCAAGTCACACACACGAGGTCCAAATGGAGTGTGGTTAGTCTCAACATATCTGTGATATTGAGCTCAACATGCCGGAGTTGACGGTGCCCAAAATTTCCATGCCAATTGAAAATTGTGCGCTTAGAGGCAAACTTAGTACACTTAGTTAAATTTAACCACCCAAGTGTCCAATTCGAGCATAAGAGGCCCAAACTGAGTTGAGTGAGTCTCGGTACATCTGTCACATCGAATTTGACATGTTGGATATGATGGTGCCCAAAAACTCCTCTCAGTGAGCTTTTTCCCCGCTTAAAAGCGAAGTTAGAATACAAACAAAGTAACCTAAGTTAACAGTTTTGCACCCAGGTGTCCAATTTGGGCATAATAAGGTCCAAATTGAATGCAGTCAGTCCCAGCATGTCCATCACATTGACCTAGACATGTTAAAGCTGACGGTGCCTAAAAACTCCTTCTCGGGAGCTTTTTCCCACTTATAAGCCAAGCTAGAATACAAACAAACTTAGTAATTAAACTTAATTCAGTTTAAGCACCCAGGTGTCCAATTTGGGCATACGAGATCCAAATCGAGTGTGCTTAGTCCCGACACATCCGTTACATCGAATTGGAGATGCTAGATCTGATGGTGCGTAAAAACTCCTCCCCGAGAACTTTTTTCCCCACTTATAAGCAAAATTAGAATACAAACAAACTTAAAACTTAGTTCATTTTAAGAACGTAGGTGTCCAAGTCAGCCATACAAGGTCCAAACCGAGTGTCGTCAGTCGCAACACATCCATCACATTGACTAGGATGCGCCGGATCCAATGGTGCCCAAAAAATCTTTCTCGGGAGTTTTTTCCCCACTTAGAAGCGAAGTAAGAATACAAACATAGTATCCTTAGTTCACGGTTTTGCACCCAGGTGTCCAATTTGGGCATAAGAGGTCCAAACCCAGTGTGGTTAGTCCCGACATGTTTATCACATTGACTTGGATGTGCCAAATCCGACGGTGCCCAAAAACTCCTTCCCAAGAGGCTTTTCCTTACTTAGAAATAAAGTTAGAATACAAACATAGTAACCTTAGTTCACGATTTTGTCTTTTTCTCCACTTAGAAGCATAGTTAAAGCACAAACAAACTTAGTAGTTAAACTTACTTCATTTTAAAGCACTTAGCTTACAATTCAATCATACGAGGTTCGAACCGAGTGGGGTGACTTTCGACTAATCAAATTTAGTTATTTACAATTGTATCATTTTTTTTTTTACACTATGTCTGAATGTCCAATCATTTTTCTATCAAATCATATTTAATTATAGTATATACATATATGTTCAAAAATTGTATACTAATTTCTTATATAATTATTATTTTGTAGGGTTTGCAGCTGTCACACCACTATGATGATGTCCGACACTACAATCAAGTCGGATGTGCACAACTTTAATTTTGATCTATCATGTATTCTTTGTTATCTAAATAGAATTATTTTTTTATTTTTTAATTTCAATTTGCATTTTTATATATGTATTTGAATTTTTAATAATTTGTATTTGAGTTTTGAATAATTTATGAATGTTTTAGTAATTCTGGTATAATTTTATGTATGCTAAAATGTAATTACAAGCTTTTACAGGAATTTTCAAACAAAATAATAATAGTAAGTTCAAAGTATTAGTGACGATTTGAAATATCGTCACTACTAATTGCAGGAGAAGTATTAGCGACAATTTTTAAACCGTCACTAAAAGACTAACACCATCACTGTAGAGGCAACATTTTCTCAACTCAAATTCGCCACTAAAGGCCAAATATTAGTTACATTTTTTATTACCGTCACTAAAAGAGTAACATTAGTGACGATTTTGTGGATCGTCATTAATAGTGTAATAGTAGTGACGATTATAGAAACGTCACTAATACTGGGGCTTTAGTGACCATTTCGATATGAAACAATGTTGATTCTATAGTGATGGTATTTGTCTTTTAGTGATGGCAAAGAACTGTCACTAATACTGGAACTTTAGTGACGATTTATATATTTGTCACTAATAATTATTAGTAACCACATATATGACATGTTGACTTTTTGAGTCCTATCTCATTTTGATTGTGACAAATACAACGTATCTTACCTGTGCATTAAGCATGTGAGCAGGATTATCTCTTTGTATACACGGATGGTAAGGATCTCATAGAAGTCATGAAGAGCTGAAATTCAACATCACCTGGCGCATGGCATGGCTATACGAAGTGCAAAAGAAATGAAGAAAAATCTTTCAAATTGTATTTTCATTCAATTTATTTGGGCTTGTAATATTATATGGTCTGTAATAACTGCATCACATACATGATATGATTGTAATGCTCAAATGACCATAGTTTGACCATAGGGAATCACAAGACCTTAGGGAGGTCGACCGACGCTAGATTTTTCCAATTAATTAAAAAGCCTAGACCATAGATCAACCCTAGGTCCCTGCACATCACTTGGATAAGTCCCCTCAATCTTACAAATCATAATTATGCAAATAGGGGAAAGCTATACTAAAAAATAGGACCTATGTTTAAGTTGGAAATGGTTTCGGGCGACCGAAGCTAGTGCGTTAAAAACGCTTTGATCGACCGAATAGGTAAAAAGTCAAAAAGGTTGACTTGGCTTGCGACTGGCCCAAAATGAACGCACTATTCATGGTTGACCAAACCATGAATGTTGACATTTTTATCGTCCCCGGTCGCTTGAACGTTTAGTTCAAAATAGGCCTGGGCGATTGAATTGACAAGTTCGACAGACCGAACTGTTCACTGGGTGACCGAACCTTGAATGTTTAGAAAATCACCTTGGCTCAGCCACCTGAAACATTCCTCAGCACTTGAAGCTAAAAAAAAAACTTTTCCATCTGTGTCTGTTTGGGTGACTGGTCTTAAGGCCCTGGTGACCAAATCTCTTAGGTTGCTATATTTTAATCGTAGTAATTTGGGTAAATTTTTAATTAAACAAATCTAAAAATCCCTAATTTGTCCCTAATGGTCAATTTTACCTTAGACTCTATATATACCCCTCAATTGCTCTATTTTAAGTAATAAGATTAGATTGAAAATCTTCCAGAATATTTTTGATCTTTATTTTCAAAATCAAATAGAAGGCTTTATACTCTCTTACTTTATTCATTTGAAAATTTGTTTTGAGAGTTTTGATTTGTTCTTTTACTCTCTTCATTTGCAAATCCACTGCTATTGAGGATTGTTTAAACAATCATCTATTTGGGAATATATATTTTATTATTCAAAGTATTTTCACTCTCATTTAACCGTTATTTATTGAAAATCATTTTGGAGAGTATTTCTTGAATTATTCCCATATTATTTCCTTGATATATATATATATATATATATATTGGGAAATTCTTCTTAACTTGTGAATCTTGCACACTCAATTGCAAGATTCAAAAGCTTGTATTATGCATTATTTGAAAAATAGTTTTTGGCAAACAAAACCTTAAATATCTTATGTGCTTTACTTTTGACATATATTGTTGAGGCATTTGATTAGGGTTATTAAGATTCTCTAATTGTTCATATTTTGAATATATTATCTTGAATTAGAAATCTCACTTACTCACACATAAACATATAGATACACATTCTATTGTGAGTTGATACACTGTATTAACAAGATTTCACTTGAGCTTAAAATCCTATCATATGTAAGTGCATTTCGAGCATAGTGTTGTACACATCTACTTTTTGAGAAGCTTTTTGGTTGTACAAAAATATTTTATTTGAATATCTGTTGTATTCGAGATGTGTGGTCTGAAGAGGGAGACTAGCCCTGTGAATAATTTCGGACTTGCTCAGACCCGGTTAGGAGAGCACCGAACTGGTTCAGACCCGGTTAAGAGAATTAGGTGCCACTCCACCTACAAGTGAGCAATCATAGTGGAATCCTCTTACTTGTGAGCTTGAGGCGGGGACATAGGTAGTATTGGCCGAACCCAAAAAACATATCGTATGTCTACTTTTAATTTCCAACACTTTATATTCCTACACATGTATGTTATATTTGATATATTGTGAATGCTGCGCATGATTTAATTTTCGTATATTAATTTTATCTGCACAATTGCTATATGCTTAGAAACACCCTAGGTTGTGTATTACTGTTGCTAGTTTAGTTAAACTTAGGAGATAATTTTTTAAATATCCAATTCACCCCCTCTTGGGAATACACCAATTCCAACATGGCAACTAATTTTAAATCGTCACTAATGCTTATAAAACCATCACTAATTGTAACGACTCGGAAAATAATGGTATTTAAATAATGAAGAGAGAGAGAGAGAGAGAGAGAGAGAGAGAGAAATGGAATCAGTAATAGAAGGAGGCAGTAGACTTCGTCGACAAACGCGGAGTGTTCGTCGATGACATTGCATTTTGGAGAATATAATTTCAATAATTTCCAGGATTTGTCGATGAATACAGGGATTCATCAACGAATGTCTTCAGAATCTCGTTGACGAGGTCCTGTTTCGTTGACGAGAAAATACAGAGAGATGGATTTGGGCTACTCTGAATTTCGTCGATGAAGGGTAGGGTTCGTCGACGAATTTACTGAAGGACTTGTTGATGAGGTGACGTGTCTCGTCGACGAATATGACCCTATAAGTAGTGAAAAATCAAAATTTTAGCACATTTTCAGGCTTCTCTCTCTCTCTCTCTCTCTCTCTCTCTCTTTCTCTCTCTCTCTCCTAAGGACTCTCTCCCTTCTCTCTTCGATTTTGGCCCTGCTAGTCGTCGGATCGACGATCCGAAGCCACCACGACGTTCCTGGCGAAATTCTCTATGAGTCTGCCGGAATGGATGGTTGGTGAAACGAAGTTGGAATTCATTCCAAATATAGGGCAAGGTCTTTTATTCAGTTTTTGGCTTCCTGGAAATTGTAGGAAATGATGTAGGCCAAGAAATATTGATGTTTTGTTATGGAATTTATGGTTTTCAGGGTGTTGAGTGGAGAACCCTGCGGGTGTTAGACCCGTTATAATAGTGGATTTTTACCAGGAAACAGGTAAGGGAAATATGCTATGCTAGGTTATATGAATATGTTTTTAGTATGAAATTATAAATGTTCCACCAAAGTATTGTTTACAGTAGAGATTTATGCAGTTTATCAAATGTGATTAATATGTTTTAAAATTACCGTGTGGCTTGAGGATATAGATATAGTACAGAAGTATGTTTTACAGTATTTTCCTAAGCTATGTTTTACAAAATATACGGACAATGGATGTGTTTTATAGTAATCACAGAATATCATGATTATATAGTTAATACAGATATAGTTTACAGTACCATGACATATAGTTTTACAGTTTATTACAGAAACACAGTTGATATAGATACAGTTTTCTACATCGTCATGGTTATACAGTTACTACAGAATCATGGTAAAACAGATAGTTGTATATATAGAGATGTATTATATAGTTGGATCATACAGTTTACAGAGCACGGTACCGTAGCTATATACAGAATATAGAGTGCAACCACCTATTCAGATAATATGTGGTATAATGGTCGATCGCATAAAGCCCACAAATGGACAGACTCCCCGTCAGATATGGGTTGAGGAGGGCTTATCAGACTATGGAGTGTAATGATTTATTCTTGGTTGGCCAGCCAGGGTAAATCCCGCCTACGGGCCTCACAACCCTGTCATGAGGGGTTAAATCATAACACACATTTATCCATAGGGAAGGTTACAGTTATTATTATGTTTATACAGCTTTACAGAAACAGAAAAGATATACATATACTAGTAGTATTTTGAATAGAAACCTAAAGTGCAGAAATGTTAAGCAACGGGTAAAAGATGAAGATTATATTTTTAATATTATGCTTTACAGATTCAGTGATACATGACTATATAGTAATAGATTTTCTTAGTATTGTAGCTCAATTGCCACACACTAGTAATAACATATTTCGTCTTACTAAGCTTTGACTCATCCCAGTGTTGAATTATTTTTCAGGTTAGTAGTTAGGCGAGCAGACCAGGCTCGCAGATAGAGGGGCTTCAGTACTGCCCTGTTAGAGAGAGAGTGAGTATATTTTGGGAGTATTTTTGTGTAGCCCTCACTGGTTGAGGATATTGGGGGAACAGTCAAATATGTGTATTTTGGGAAACCTATTAGCACTCTGGTATTGTATATAACTATATATGGATATGTTTATTTGATTTCCGCTTCTTGCTGCTTAGGTTAATGATTGAGTTCAATCCATTATGGTATTAGAGTATGTTAAATATCACAGTATAAAAAAAAAAAAAAAAACCATGTTAAATAGCAGGTCGTTACACTAATACTATTAGTAATGGTTTTTTGATTATTAGTGATGGTTTTGAACTATCACTAATAACTTTATTTTTTGTAGTGGTGAAGAATATGTAATTACGGTATAGATTCGTCACTATAAGACAAGGTAGAATTATTAGTAATAGATTGAGAACTGTCACTAAAAGTTCGGCTAATAGTGATGGATTATAATCCATCATTAAAGGCAAGACAAATATGGAACATGATCTGTCATTAAAAGTCAACATAATAGTGATGGATTACAATCCATCACTAATAGTCCCGTCAATTGTGATGGTTTTTGATTCGTCGCTAATAGGTAGGTTTTTGGTGATGAATCACTAAAATCTAAGTAATAGTAATGAATTTTCAGTTCAACAATACTGTGAATTTTAGTAGTAGTCTCCATTATTTTAGTGACAATTGGCATCTGTCACTAATCGTTAGTGACGGTTTCTTGATTCGTCATTGATGTTCGGTTGACATGGAAGTTATAGTTACCAATTTAGAACTGTCACTAGGCCGTCACTAATAAGTAATAGTGATGGTTTCCTATTATTAGTGATGATTTTTGTCCATCACTAAAGGTCTATTTTTTTGTAGTGTTCTCAATAGGATCTACAAGTTGAGTGACTAGAACAACTTTATCTAAGGAGGTTGAGGCACTTCAAAAACTCTGTTAACTAGCTAAATAATAATTCTTTCTCGTACAATAGGAATATGAGAATAAGATTCTCCTCAAAAGTGAAATATTTAATAGGAGTGCACCTACCAATTTTCTAAAGTACACTGGTATTGTGGATCTTCTTTGTCTTTAAGGTCTCCTAGCCTAGTTGCAACCTTCTTCATAGGATCTGCAAGTTGAGGAACTAGAACAACTTTTATATAAATAGGTTGAGGCACTCCAAAAATTCCCTTGATGAGCTAAATAATAACCTTTTCTGATAAAATAGGAATACGAACATAAGATTCTCCTCAGAAGTGAAATATTCAATTGGAGTGTACATACTAATCACTGTATCCAAGTCTTCAATATATTCAATAATTGTAGTGCCACGAGCAATTGAACTGGTGCCTAAGATACTTGTGAGTAACTAAAGAATTAATAGGAAGTTATCGTAGGGTTTTTCTCTTCAAATTTATTGTAGATCCTAACTTTTTTGAATACTCATAAATAGAAATATGAGGGAGGTTGGTTTATTGTACAATTAATGAAAATTCAATAGGAGTTTTGGGAATATACTTAATAATAACTCCATTCAAGATGTAGGTGACAATTTTTAAGGTTTTATATGATGAAGAATTTAAGGCAAATGACAAGAATGGATCATACACTAACTATATTTTTAAGAATATGATTTTGCTTCCAAGTTGCCTGATTTTATATAGGAGTGTCAAGCATGTATTCAACCACTATGCCATATTTCTTGTAAATATTCAACCATGGCCCTTCAAAAATTATTTTGATATCAAAATCTTTGGGTTTCACCTATGAAAGGAATTATTTTAGTTAAAAATTAACTTGCACTTAGTTTTTGAAAACTAAAATTTTTTTGTCAGCCTTAATTTTCTTATTGTGGTTTGAGTTCAAAACATTCAATTGCTTGCATAGCTCAATTCATTTTTGAGAGAGCTTAGAAGAAAACAACTCCATTCCATCATCAAACAGCTACTGCTGGTGGATTGCCAATAGCTAGTTCAGTTCAAAACACCAATAGAAATTTAAATTTTTGTTCATCACTACAAATATTTTTTCAAAAACAAAATTAGGGTTCTAGCTCCAAGAACTGAAGCTTTGGTGCCACATTTGAGGGTTGGCTAATAATTACTGGAAACAAAACACAATCGAAGATTGATTATCCTTCTATAAGCAAAATATAAATCAATAAATGATTGGGGTCTTTGGAGTCTCTTCATCTTGTTAAAATAAATAAATTGTATTATTTCATTGATTAAAGTTATCTTTACAGTGGTATTTATATTAGTATTTATACTAGTATATGAAATGAAAAATACAACTGAAATAATAACTAACAAATTGACAACTAAACTAATTGACAGATTAACAACAAAATTAACAATTCTAATATGCCTCCTCAAGATGGAGATGGTGAATAAAGATTTCACATCCCATCTTGCAGTAAAAAACTAATAAAAAAAAAAAAAAAAACACCATTAATGTGAAGCATGACGGCAGCAAAGAAGGCAACGGTGACCGAGATGATCCGTAGGAGAAGATGCCGATGCATAAAGTAGGCAAGATGTGCCGGCGACGAAAATTGCTGCGAAGTGAAGACAAAAAATATGGCCCAAAACGAAGGAAAAGTCTGCAAAAATTTCCTTCAAAATCAAGAAACTCCAAGAGATCAATTGTCTTTGCGAAGGAGTGACGAAACACGACATAGCCGGGAATGGCTGACCAGTAGATCAGACCCAATACAAGTGAGCCGGAGATGAGATGGAGACAATGACACAGACTAGTAGATCAAACCAGAAATGAGAGTGGAGAGAGCTGCGAAGTCACTATAAGGTGCGAAGCTCCTGACCGGCAATCACTGCAAATAAAAAAAAAATCAAAGAAAACAGATATACCGAGCCGCATTCTAATGAGGATGCCGAAACAAGGACACCGGAGAAGTGGCTGGAAAACCCAAGGTCACGAGAGGACCCAAGATGAGTGGTGAAGGCGAAGATACTTGAAGGCTCTGTGAGTTGCCTTCCTTAACAAGTTAAAGAGAGCACTTCTTGAAACTGAGAGAGAGCGGAAAATGCTCGCGAGAGGATCTTTCAGGAGGCAAAAAATAGGTGATTCTGAACTTCAAACTGGAAAGAGTTGAAGAGTTCGCAGGGAATGAACTCCGCAACAACAATCGGAACAATCAATGGAGCCCAGTGAGCAATGCTCTGAGAGGCGAACATCGACTTGCACATATGAATTGCGATGATCTGAGATGGCTTCGGAGAGAAGCGAGTCGCACTCCAAGATTCAGCGATCAAGCAAGACTCAGAAATTAAAAAAAAAAAAAAAACATAAAAATAAGAAGCGAAAAATAGATCTACAAAGAACGATCGTTCGAAGGAAGGATCATCAACAAGTTGATAAGTTTTGGTGAGGAATGGCGTCGGGAGAGATCGCTGTGAGTCTCCATGGACGGATTCACCAATCTGTTCATCGGCAATGGTGCCATGGCCCTCGCTTTCAGATCCAAACTCCAGAATACTGAAAAATTGAGATGTCTTGTAACGAAGCGCGCGACCGTGTGTTCTTTCTGAGTTGGATAAAATTCGCTGAAGTTCAGACAAGAAGCCCTCAATGACGTGCTTGGCCTTCCTCAAAACGCAACAACCGTAGACAATGTGAGAGAGAGTCTGAAAGAGAGCACGAAATACAGCGAAATCACAGGCAAGTGTCGTGGGAGGATGAAAAATTGCAAGAATGAGCAACCTTCTGGATCTACAGAAGAGTTCGACCGCGATCACGATGACGGAGTCTTCTAAATAAAATGAGCTAAGACGACACAAAGATCGAAGAAAAACTTCGCGGAGATGAAGATTGCAAGTTCTTGAAAACCAGGAGACGACCGGGAAGGGAGACAGAGAGCGTCAGAGCGGAAGGAAAATGCTCTGATACCATGTTAAAATAAATGAATTGTATTATTTTATTGATTAAAGTTATCTTTACAGTGGTATTTATATTAGTATTTATACTAGTATATGAAATGAAAAATACAACTGAAATAATAACTAACAAATTAACAACTAAACTAATTGACAGATTAACAACAAAATTAACAATTCTAATACATCTACCCACGACGACCTATTAATGGAGCAAACTTCTTCCCTTTATGGAATTATGTACTAGAGAAGAAGGGGACTAAACTTTTATAGAGTTGGTGACATGCCCAAAGTAGACTACTACTAGTAATAAACTCCAATTGGGTTTAGGCTCTTTCACTAGTATTCCAACTACCACATCCACAAGCAAAGTTATGTCATGCTATAGTGTGTCATAGCTCAACTAATGGTGAATCGTGACCCTTTATATTGAGCAAATCACTATTTTCTTTTAAGTCATAATTGGTTCCATTTTCTAAACTCGAAGCAATTACAATCAATATAAGTCCACACAAGGAAAAGTTTAACTGTAGAGTCAAAAGGTTTAGTGAATAGACATTCAAATATATAGGTCTAGAGCATCTAATCCTTGTTTAATATTTATAGATGACTAACTACCATGTGTAATTGGTAGTATTGTTGAAGACTATTCCCCCAATTTAAGACTTTGGTCAATTTTGATAATTTTTTTCCCAATAATGTTGAAACTTATGTGAAGAAATAATTTTCTTATTCTCTAGTCTATAGGTGTAAAAGTGTCAAATTTTATTCTAAAATGCTAAAGATGTTTAATTATAAAGGTAGAAATACCTTAATTAGGTTGTCTTTTTTTTTTTTTTTTGTGGGGGCGAAAGACACTCCTCATTTGAGATTTAGCAAAAGGACAGAAGCCTCGTTCTCTTGAGGTTTCAAATATGTGACAAACCTCCCTTGAAATTTTGAAAATGTCACAAACCTCCTATGCGATTTGCAAAAAAGACACAAACTCTCCCTAAAAAAACTGACCTTTTTTTTTTTTTTTTCCATAAAATACAAGCAAAGATTTGTCTCTTTTTGGCAAACCACGAGGGAGGTGCTTGGAATTCTTGAAACATCAGACGATGTTTGTGGCATTTTTGAAACCTCATGAGAAGTCAATGTCTTTTTGTCAAACCTTAGGGGATGTCATTGTCTTTTGCCCTTGTTTTTTGATTTTGGCAATAATCATTTAATTTGTACATAAAAATATTATTTATTATTTGGTTATACACTCATTTAGTTTATAATATATTTGTTTCGATTTTGGAAAAATTAATTAATTAGTCAATAGATTTGCTAGATTCTTAGTGTTATTTTCCACTCCTTTCAGCAATAGTTTCTCATTTGCAAAAAGCTCTTTTCTATGCCTGTAGAGAAGAGAAAGTTTAGCTTAATTATTATTTTTAGTTGTTTCTGTCTTATTGCTTTTTGACTTCTCCATCAAGTAGGAGGCCATAATTCTTTCTTATAGATGACTAACTACCATGTGTAATTGGTAGTATTGTTGAAGACTATTCCCCCAATTTAAGACTTTGGTCAATTTTGATAATTTTTTTCCCAATAATGTTGAAACTTATGTGAAGAAATAATTTTATTATTCTCTAGTCTATAGGTGTAAAAGTGTCAAATTTTATTCTGAAGTGCTAAAATTGTTTTATTATAAAGGTAGAAATACCTTAATTAGTTTTTTTTTTTTTTTTTTTTGGGGGGGGGGGGGCGGGGGGCGCAAAGGACACTCCTCGTTTGAGATTTAGCAAAAATACAGAAGGGTCTCTTGAGTTTCAAAAAAGTGACAAACCTCCCTTGAAATTTTGAAAATGTCATAAACCTCCCCTGTGATTTGCCAAAAAGACACAAACTCTCCCTAAAAAAACTTACGTTTTTTTTTTTGGTAAAATACAAGCGGAGATTTGTCTCTTTTTGGCAAACCACGAGGGAGGTGCTTGAAATTCTTGAAACATTAGACGAGTTTGTGGCATTTTTGAAACCTCATGGAAGTCAATGTCTTTTTGTCAAACCTTAGGGGAGGTCATTGTCTTTTGCCCTTATTTTTTGATTTTGGCAATAATCATTTAATTTGTACATAAAAATATTATTTATTATTTAGTTATACACTCATTTAGTTTATAATATATTTGTTTCGATTTTGGAAAAATTAATTAATTAGTCAATAGATTTGCTAGATTCTTAGTTTTATTTTCCACTCCTTTCAGCAATAGTTTCTGATTTGCAAAAAGCTCTTTTCTATGCTTGTAGAGAAGAGAAAGTTTAGCTTAATTATTATTTTTAGTTGTTTCTGTCTTATTGCTTTTTGACTTCTCCATCGAGTAGGAGGCTGTAATTCTTTCTTATTAGTTTCTTTGTGGGGTTTTCGAACAAAAAATTTAAATTGCCATAAAATACTCATTACAACATGCTCTTTGACTATGCGAAATCTTTTTTTTTTTTTTTCTTGTATATCCTCATTGGGAGCGAGAGCAATGAGTCCTTGTCTCCAAGGGAGTCAAGAAGCATGTTCCAAAGGGTTGAAACTCGACACAATCTATTATTGAGTACTAGGTAACTAGGTTATAATTACTCATGTCACCCCGAAGACCCTAATTTAGTGAAACCAGCCCCTCAAAAAATAGATGTGACACTTAACATTGTGTGAAGACTAAAATTTGGGATTTTACAATATATGTCCATATTTATCATTTTCACATGCGCACTCCATATATCATATATGTATGCTTTTGCTTGAAATAAAAATAATGATATCTCTTATTTCACACTATTGATCTCTGATCTCTCTCTTGGCCATTTGGCTTTGTGCCTAGCTAGTCTCACATCCCCAAACCTCTCTCTCTCTCTCTCTCTCTCTCTCTCTCTCTCTCTCTCTCTCTCTCTCTCTCTCTCTCTCTCTCTCTCTCTCTCTCTCCCTCCCTCTCTCCCTCCCTCCCTCCCTCCCTCCTATAGCCTTCTCTTTGACGTTTGCTCTCTACCTAACCTTACTTTCACTTTCTCAACCCCTCTCTCTAAAATCCTTCTCCTCTCTCTAGCCTTCTCAAACTCTTCATGCTTTCACATGTACACACAACACTTTGAACCTCTTGATCTAGCACTCTCAAATGGACACACATTAATTAAGAAATAATTAAGGTTCACTTATATCTTCAATTTAATAATTATAAATCCAATTAGGTCTAAGTTTTAGAGATTTGAGAAGTTGAGGTGCAATTGTGCAATTGAACCTTGATTTATGAATTGAGGTTCAATAAGGCTTTTATTTTTAGATTTTTAGTTTGGATTAGATTTAGGTTTAGGTTTTTCAAATTTTAATTGGTATTGAAGTTTAAGTTTGTTACACTATGGGAAATTAAGGGTTGAAATTAGTTCAATGAAAGAATTGGGTCAAAGTTCGAGTGAATTGAAGACATGATGTTTTAGCTGGAAATGGATCAATATTGATTTGGAAGTTTGGGGGTGGAAAAAATTAGTGTTCAATTAGACAAATAGGACTTTGGTTGATTGCAATTTTAGGGACCTTTTTAGGGTGCAATTTGCGTTTCACTTGGTCTTTTTGGGGTTTGGTGTGGTAAATTGGGTCCTAATTATGTTCAATTTGGTTTGCATTGATGTTTTAGGGTTTCAATTTGGTTCAAGGTGAGTTTAGGGTTTGAATTGGGGATTATAGTTTGAACAAATTCAATTTGGTTCAAACTTATAGTGTAAGGTTTTAATAAGTTTGTTGAGGTCATCTATGGTTTTGATATGGTGTTCAATGTGGCCCCATGTGACAATTCATGATTTCAATGATTTTCAGTTTGACCTAAAGTATGATCTAAGGTTTCAACTAAGGTTTAATTTAGTTTATTTTGAAAGGTTTTGTGTTCCATTTGGTTTGATATGAGTTTGGGTATGATGTTTAGAGATAGTGCATGTCATTTGGTAAAGGACAACCCTTGGTGGATAGGAACTCTTTTATTTTCCTTTCAATGAGAAGGGGGTATTAAAAAAGAGATTGAGTGTGTTGACATGTCCTAGACTAGGGGGTTAGGTTTGTTCCAATGAATAAAGAGGGTGGGTGGCATGCCCTACCATGGTTGGCGGGTGGCTGCCTTGGATGGTGGTGAAATTCCATGAAAGGAGTATTGGGGAGAAGGAGAAGAAAGAGAAGAGTCAAAGACTCATTTCAGGTGACTGGAGGTTGCAATGAGAGGGGTAAGGGTTTTGTATGGGCTTCATTGTTGGAAAACATAAGCACCACAATTTCCACAAATTTATATTTTTGAATTTTTTTTTTTCAAATTAATGCCATAAATGTCACTTTTTTTAAGGGGCCATTTCCTCCCGCTGCAATTGGTGAGCCACTTGTAAAGAAGAAAAAGAAGAAGAACCTTAGTGTTGGAGATTGATAGAAAAATACAATAGTGTGTATAAATACATTTATGTATGCCTATCTTATATAAATTTATTTATGTGATACACATACCTACCTTATATGAATGTTAATGTGATCTATGTGTGTAAATACTTCCTTCTGTGGATTAAATCATGTGATCCATGTGTTCATGTATGTCATATAAATTGAGTCTACTAGAGCCAAGAAATGATAATCGTTCAGAACAAAACAAGCATTCATTCATTCATATATTCCAAACCTTGTTAACATAATATTGGAGTCATGGTTGTTAATCCTCAAGCATGGCTGGTGCTCCTCCATATTACCACTAATCATTGTCGGTCCTCTGTCATTGCTGGTGCTCCACAATTAGCAAAGATGTCCCACCATCCACAAGATCTCTCTTTAAACCATTGCTTGTGCATACTGACACCACCTCTCATGCGCCCCATTAGCATTAGTCGCACATGTCATCATAAGCTACCTAGCTCCTTGCTTACATCTTCAAACTCATATTTTCACCTAATTCTTTGTTGCCCTCTCCTTACTAAAATTTGCTCTTCACTCCTTGCTCACCTATCTGAGTTTAAATATTCTTCTGTCTCCTTACTCACCTCTTCAGGTTAAGATATGGTCCTAACTCCTTGCTCCCCTATCTAGGCTCTAATGTGCTCTTAGGCTACCAAGCTCCATGTGCACCTCTCTAGTCTCAAATTTGTGGACTACCGCAACCACGAATAGTCACACTTACACCACTTCTCCTTAAGTCATCTTCCTTCAACTAAACAACTAGCTAACATCTTCACCAAAGTGCCCCATTCTAGTCATTTCTAGAACTTAGTTTCCAAACTCAAGTTAGTTTCTTTACCACCTTAAGTTTGAGGGGGATGTTAGCAAGATACAATTGTGTGTGTAAATACATCCATGTACACTTACCTTTAATGAATATAATTATGTTATACATATACCTACCTTCTATGAATTAACACATATGATTCATGTGAGTAAATACCCACCTTCTATGGATTAAACCATGTGATCCATGTGTGCAAGTACATTGTATAAATTAACTTCTTTAAGGCCAAAAGAAGACAATTATTTAGAACAAAATAATCATTCATTCATTCCAAAATTTGTTAAGTTAACATGGCATTAGAGTCATGGTTGTGAATCCTTCACAATGGCTAATGCTCCCTCACATTGCCACTTGTCATCACCAGTCCTTTATCATCGCTGGTGCTCCACAACCAAAGAATAGCTCC